>NC_141398.1:43058843-43421343 GCF_034619465.1 Leptosomus discolor | reverse complement strand
AGTAATGCCTTCAGCCCTTTTCATCAGATCAAACCAATGAGATGCTTGAAGAAAAGGATGGGAAAATTAATGACTACAATGAAATATTTGCATTTTTTCCAGGCCTGGAAAAAACAATGAACAAGAGATGTGACAACCTCAATTATTTGGTAATGCTAAGAGCTCCGAGACGGCTCCTGCTGGAAAGAGCTGTTGGGAAGCCTGGGGGTGTCAAGTCGGCTAGAAAAATGGCAGGTGACAAGGACAACACTTTTTTTTTTTTTTTTTTCTTTTTTTTTTTTTTTAATGTTACCCAGACCCACGTAGCTTAGTCAAAAAGAAAAACTGCAGCACTACATTTCTTCTTTAGGGAGGGGGATTATGTCAGCTTTGAAACACAATCTTCTGTGTATGTGGTGCTAGAGTAAAAATTATATTGCTAAAGGTCGTCTCTTGCAGAGATGACATAAACAAACAAATAAAATTAACTGGTGCTAATGCTCTTTAAAAGGAAGAAAAAGAGCAGTCAATAGTCCTATGTGCTACAGCCAGTGATGGAAATAATATATATGTATATATGCATTTGTATAAAATATATACAAATAAATATATATGCAAAAAATTTAAAGTAGGTGTGCATGTGTATATGAAAATTATACAACACACAAGTACATGGATTAAACATGACACTCTGAACTACCCTGCAGTATGAGGATAATTTTACACATATACAGACTGCTTGCAGAACAACCAAAATGCCTCCCTTCCTGAAAGAAAATTAAAAGAGGACAAAAAACCCAAATCTTGAAAATGTGGCATACATATGATTATAATTTGTATATGCATGAGAGCTGCTGTGCTACTGTGTTTCCAAGTCTTTTGAAAACAAAAAGGAAAATAAAAAAGAAATGATCCCTAGTGCACTATAGCATTTTGCTTTTTCAAGTCAACACTAACAATATAATAACAATAATAATAATTAAAAACCAAAAAAAAAGGATATGAGAGGAGTTCAGAAAACAAAAGCTGGGAGAGCTGAACAGTGGCCAGGACGCAGAACTGGAAACCAGGGGACTCTCTACTTCCACATCTCCCTGACCTTGAAAACACTTAAACAAACTTCGGCTGCCTCATGTATTAAAAATAGTAAAAATAAATAAATAAACAAAATCCTAGGCTAATAGTGCTTATTACCTACCTCATCAGACTGTTTTAAGGATTAATTAACACTAGTAATGTGTTTTAAGCATCTTGGGTACCACAAGAGTGTAAATTATTATTCCTCCCCACCTTCTAGTGAGCTGTGACTTGCCAGGCCTGGGATGCTGTCCCCGCGGATGGGGTAGCTTCCCCATGACAGACCCTGTGAGATGCTGGCTGCCCAAACAGCAATGAGAACCTTCAAAGAGGGGTGCAACAGCAAGAAGCAATAGCTAACATAACTGCCAAGAGGATGCACAGGAACAAACTTGAAGGCTAAGTTAAGACAATCATCACATTAGCAGGCAAAATGTCTCTCAAAAATTCTAAAATTCATTCCACTAATTGGTAAGTATACTGTATCTTCCTTGCTCCGTGTGTTGCCTGTGATATGACAGTTGCCATAGTAACCATTTATTTCTATTGAATTACAAAATAAACACATTCAAAGAAAACCAATAATTTTTTTCCTAAGAACTTTCTGCCTGGAGTCCCTTATCCCTTTATTTTACATTTTTACATTTAACTTGTCCGTAAATAAGCATTATTTCCTCTTTGGTTTATTAGTTATACTAATACCAAGGCAATCAAATACATACTGTGTGTTACAACAAAACCGTAAAAAGAATAATTACAGTGTACTTTAGTAGTAAAAGACACTTGCTGTATTTCTGGGAGGTGACGTACTGCAAGTATTAGAGCAAAGCGCTGGGAGGAGGGTGGTGGCAGGTCCTACCACCTTCAGGTGTGGGGTAAAAGACCAGCCTACAGGAGGTCTGAACAGTGCAGCTGGAGTTGGGGCACCCATTATGACAAGCTGCCCATGTCCATTAAACTTTATACTTTGGTCTCACTGCTGCTATAGCCTTCTGAGGCTGTATAGATCATTTACTCCAGTTCCAAGGTAACACTGCATGCTTGCTTGCCTCTGCAAAGCACTCCAATGTAGAGGGTGCTCTCTCTGCTCAGTTATCACTGCTATTCCTGGAGGAAATCAAAATCATTTAAATTGAATTTGCGGCTCAAGAAAAACAGAAACCGGGAATAGGACAGGGTATGGACCTGTGAGGCAATGATGCCTCTGCCACCCAGGCAGCCCTATGTGCTGAGAGCTTCTGAAAGCCTGTGAGAGGCTACAAAAGCATGGCTGGCAGGTTAAACACAGGGGAGGAAACAATGGCAAAAGAAAAACCATGAGAGGCTTTCTATGACAATTTCTCAACATTTAAACATGGAACTATACACTTTGTCTATGGATTTTTTTCCTGCCAAATGTACAATAGTGCAGAGAATTCCTTATGATTTTTGCCAATATACTTTGCAGGCAGGGGTTAGGACAGAACCAAATGGGTGCCGTTTTGTCAGCAAAAGCAAGAAAAGCCATTTACCTATACCTAATTATGCATAATTCCCATTCACAAGTCACAGAAATACTTACATCCTTGCCTGAGTGTTTAGGATCTTCTCCTTCACCTTTGTATGAGCTCCACAACTCAAAGTCTCCTCCGTTTACATCTGCAAGTGCCCAGGCAGGAATATCCGATTCCCAAGGAGTGCTGGCTTTAAAATAGACCAAGGAAAGAATGACAATGTGAACTGTACAATTGATTGTCCTATGAGTTAATAAGGCTGTGGCCTAATTAAAGCACTGCTTTTCCACCTTGCCATTCTTCTTGTGTGGCTGAGCAAATTAATTCTGCCTGTACTTGGAGCCTGCATGCTTACTGCATTAACTTTGCCTGAAGTTCTCATATGCAGAATAGATGGGATTATATTATAAGAAAACATTAATGTAAATGGACACCCACTACCCTTGAAAAATTACATTTTCAGAATAGTTTGGTAAATAGCCTTTTATTCTTTAACGTAGAAGTCAGTTACACCATAGCACTGACTGAATCAAACAACAAATAAGATTTAAGTGTATCCAGTATTTTTAGGGAAAATGTCTATGTCAAACAGATTAAACGCCTTGGCACTGGTTCCAATGTAGGATTTTATATTCAGCAGCTGATGTTTCAAGTCTTAAAATTTCCAGTACATTAACCTGACTGTGGAAGGGGTTTAGAGTAACTGTTTGGGACTTCCAAGCAATCTTTCAATGCAAAACTATGATCATTATCTGCGCTGGGACAAAACTCTCTGTAAAGTCTGACTCAGTTTGTTACTTCTGCGCACACATATAATTTTACAGCCAAGAAGTCTCATTCAGCAGAAGTACCTACCACAAACTGCCTATCAGAAATAGCATAAATATTTGCTGGATTAGGCCTTGCCTTTATAAATGCACTGCCAGTGTAGGCTGAGATCTGGCAATAAATCTGTATATAAATTGACCCCTACACCTCAGCTGGACTTCAATATCTTCTAAACTCTCTTCACAAAACAAATTACATCGACCATCCCCACATTTAGCAACTACAGTTCGCATTGTTTTTGTTCCTTTTAAGTTCTTCCTACAGATTAAATGCTGATGCACTGAACTAACTGCTCTTGGCTGAGGTGGGCAGGTGTAATTTGATTAGTATAGATTCTGAAATTGGTAAGTACTGTATCAGTATCCTCCCTAGAAAATAGGTGACATGTCATGGGATATTAAGTATGGCCATTTAATGTAAAAACTCAGATAATACACGAGTTAAATGGAGAAAATGAGAGAAAGCTTTTAAGTATCCTCCCAAGACAGATTGCAGAATAATATTATTGTACACGCAAGTAGTGCTGATTGACACAGTCAGAAGGCCATTATACTAGTATGGTATAAAATCATTATAGCAAAAAGCATTTCAGAGCTGCAGAGTGATAGTAGCAACATATAATGAATTATCAATAAAGAAGTGGTGATTCAGTTACATTACATATGAATAGAAAGCTTCCTGTTATATAATTTAAACCCGCCAGCCTGACAAGTGACTTGAATATTCAATTCCTTCTCCAGGTGTATGAATCATCCTTTTAACTTCACCAGAGACTGCAATTTTGTAGGGTAGGCCAGAAACTGAGCTACAGTAAGCAGTGTTTTTAAAGAAAAGTTGGTTGAGCAGATTTCAACAAGGTAGCCTATAGTGAGGCTCTGTTTGAACTCTCAAGGAAATAGCAGCAGACTTTGAGATGCTGGTATTAAGTAAGTATTTCTTCTTATTTACGGCAAATAAATACAAAGTGTAGTCTTTCAGCAAGTCAATGCCACCAATATGTTCTTGTTTTCATCTTGTCTTACCATAAAGTCCTTTAGATGAAGCTCCAACAAAAAAACCCCACCATCTATCAGTATCAAATCCCTGTATTTTTAAGGCTGTGCTCCTGAAGGAGGCTTGTCTTGGACCTCCTGCATGAAGCTCCTCTAAAACCAATGTTAGTTAAGTGTTGCAACATGATCCCATGGGAGGATTAGGACCTTTGGGAAAATTATAAGTCACCTTTTCCTTTTAAATGATTATTTAGTATTTGCAGTCTTAACATAATACCTAAGTCAAAGATAACTGCACCAGAAGCTTAAGAGTAATTGATTTTAAAATTTGGGGAAACAGGAGGATTCAGTTTGAATACCCCCAGTGCTGGAACTAAAGATCAAGCAGTTGAAAATGATCCAGCTGTGATAAATATGGGTAAAATATTATCCAGTCCACATTCTGAAAGTGAATATATCCACAACACTGTCAAACGCAAGCATTTAAAACCTGTGAGTAGTTCTCACTTGCTTGTCAGCATTGTTAAGCTCTTGCATGTTTAAGATACATTTCTAGATTTATTTTTTTAATAAATGCAAATTGAGTCTTATAAAATCATGTGACTTCATAGATACATTATATTATATTATACTACTGGAATGCTACATATATACACACACATATTAATATAGCTCAGTATTATCAACACTCCAACAAAACTGACAATATTAATAAAACTGTTCCTGCAAGCATTTCTTCAAGTTGTTGTCTGGATAAACTGATTTTCAAAAGGCTTTCTGCTCTCTATGTTTGCCTACATATCGTGGCCTGCTATTTCAGAAGTCCTCAGCATCTAGCTGCTCCCATTTCAGTCATTTCACTTTCTGTTTACTACCTCTTCTTTCTCTTCTCCATTAAGGGTGGTGCCCCTACAAATGACAGAGGAAATACCTTCTCTTCCTTTATACCTAACCTGTTAGAAGCCTGCAGCTGAAGACATTTCTTTTTACTGCACTGAACACTCTTGGGACTAAAGGCAGCTCAGAAATTTAATCACAGACCGAGAGCTAGTAGTTAGATTGAAGCTTGAAAAGGCCTTAAAAGATGCAACGGAAACATGGATTACTGCCTCACAACCACTAATTAGTTGATGAAACATCAAGGAAAGAACTGGTGGACATTTATATGAATTTTTGCTGCCTCCAAAGACCAGCGGTGTATGGGAATTTTATTTTTCGAGTGGAACTGTTTAGAAGCAAATCTTCCTTCACACAGCCAGGATTCTGTTGATCACAGAGCTGATTTGTGCCATTTTAAGGCTCTATTCTTATCTGTTTTAAAGATGAAATAATTTTTGAGACTATTTATATGGTTTGGGGGAAAGAAAGATTTGTGTGTGCATGACCCAGCAGTCAGAAACAACCAAACTGGCTCTAAAACCAACTCCCAGGAAAATCACAGTAATCTTGGGCAAACCACTTGACTTCCCTGCCTCAGCATTCCTAACTTTCAGGCAGAGGTAAGCTAGTTGCTCACCATAAAGATGCTGTGAAAGTTTATTAGCAAAATGGCTATAAAGCACTGAGGATGAAAAATGTGCTAAGAGATAAGCATTATAATTAGTGTTATTTAATGTAACTTTAAAAATCAAATTATATTTTTTCTTTTAATAAAGGAATTACACAATGACTTTAAGAAATGACAAAGTAATTTGAAGTAAATGACTGCCCTGTAAAATAGAAACACACCCTAAAATGTGGTTGTTATAGAATAACCACACACCCTGATACTTAGCAATGCTTGAGCTGTGTATAACCTTAACTTAGTAGTGTATTATTAGGTGTGGGAGGATCAGCAATTATAAACGGGAGAATGAGTGCTGATGCGTGTTAAATACACGTTACCTCTTTGGCATCAGCAGATTCGGTGCATCCATTCGTGGCAATGAAAAACATGCTGGGCAAATTCAACTTGTGGCACACAAGGATTAATAAGGGTACAGCTAATACAAGCAATGTTTAGACATGAATCAAGAAATTTAGGACATGGGGCTTATGATGTGCTGAATAATTGCCAAAATCATGTAAGAAAGAAAAGATGTGAACTAATTTCACATTTATGAGAAGCAGAAAGTTCTACCCCTTCTGCTTGGTGAAGAATTATGCACTGCAGGTTTCTTTTGAAGTACTTCATGCTACCACACAAAACATTTTCTTGTCTTTATGCTAGTCCTCCCTCAGTATATTTAAATGTAAGTATTTTCAGGATAAAAGGTGCTATTTGATAGCTAAAGACCAACAGGTACCTGCTCCCTCCAATACAGCAGACTTTAAAAGCTTTCTTTCCTTATGTGCTGTTCTAGGTCAGAAACTCAATACCTATACCACAGGTGACTTGGCTTTCTATTGCACTTTTTACCTGAAGGAACATTTAATATCAAACGGGTGAAGCAAGATATGAGACACATAAGACAGTCAGGAAGTTTGGAGGCTAGTGTGGACACAAGGACTGTAGCTTAACTCAGATTATGACTGCTGAAATGTGTGCAAACAACACAGCATGGTGCTGTACAGAGGTATCCAAGCCAGCTTGCTCAGGCACCAGAAGCCGGAGAGTGGCTGATAGCACAACTCTCCTGGCTAACTCCCTGCTTGGTTAATTTATCGTGCTTTTTCTGAAAGAAGAAAAGATAGAATAGGTGTCTTCTACCCCACAGTGGCATGTGGACACAGTCTTCCCTTTATTTATCTGAGTTCCCTAACACTCAGTGAAGCTGATGGAAAAAGAACTGCCTTCCTTATCTTTATTCTGAAACAATAAACATATTTCCTAAAACATTCACAGAAGTGCTAAGAGCAAGAGTTCTCAAAGTTTTGTAATAGAAGCAGACAGAAGACAGCCAAAGGGAATTTGCCAAGTCCTGATTCCTGAGCCCAGCACAGCCACCAGAACCCACCTTCAACCCACAAAAAGCCTCCTGTGTGAAAATTAAGTCCACTAGGTCTACAAAATATGACAATTTTTTTTTGGTATTTAATATTTTTCTTAAATGTGTCTTGTAACAAAAAATCTTTCAAAACATTTCTTGTGAAAATTTCCATTGAGTTTATCCAAAATTCAACTAAAATGCATTCTAAAATTATTTTGTATGTTTTACATGTTTCTTCTAGTCATTTCATCACTTTCACAAAAGTTGTAGGCAAGAAAAAAAAAAAAGAAGAATTAAAAGAATAAAATAAAAATGGGGAGAAAAGTAACCAATTTAAAGTAGCCATTCTTAAACCAAATACTTCCTCAATTCAATAGTGTTGACCAGCAATCAACTATATGTCACAGATTCCTCGTTCTTCCAGGGAAAATGGAAGTCTTGCTTGTTATTACACAGCCTGTAATATTGTTCCAGTCTTGTACAGCTCAGCAGATAACAGCAGTGTATGAATCCAGCATGCATATCCAGCACACCAGCCATCAGGGCCAGTCCTCAGAGCGCTGTGACAGATGCAGTACATCTGAGCTCCCCTTCCATGCAGGGATCTCCAAATCACTGGATTTAAAGTTTCTCGTCCTTAGCCATGATTTATTTTCAGGAAAATTAAACCTTATATTCAAATATTAGTTTCCGTTAAATCACTTTAAATTATATTTAAATAACTCTCAATCTCCTCTTTAATTAAACATACTAAGGACCAGTTTCCATCTTTTATTCAGGAAGCTTGACTTCGCCAAGGTCCTAAGACCCACAACACAGTAGGGCTGAGAGTCGTCTGTTGTCTTGATTCCTTCTCCTAGTTTTGCTTACAAGCCCTGATTTCTGGAGAAATGAAAAATCAACCCCTACAATGCCTCACACTTCAATCACTTCAGGTTAACATGACACCCTAATGAGGAACCTCCCTTTCCTTTCCATCTCATGATTTGCCTCACTTCACCTGCCTATTTAAGTCTCTTACAGGATCACTCATTGACCTTACGCTCCCATTACTTCCACCCCCCTTCCTCATTTTGAAAACCAAATTAATTTCGTTAGAGACAGAATTAAAATTTGCTTAAAACACTAAGTAGATATAATGTATTTATTGCCCTTGGTGAATCTTACCCTGTTCAACCGATGTCTTCAAAGTTTCCATTTAATTAAGAGTAATACACTTTTAAAGGCTCATTTAGTTAGTTCTGCATTTGTTGCACTTGAATTTTAATAATAAATAAAAGCCAAAAAGTGTCACTACAAGACAATACAGAGCTGCCAGAACTATGTTTCGGTAAAAAAAATTTTCAAAAATATTGCTTAGGAAAGACCAAAGCTATTAATGAAACTGGGTCAGTTTAGTAAACAAGTTTTTTTGCAGGTTAAGTTCTAAAGAGCAGTTTCTTAGTTTAAAAAACTGACCTGAAGTTGAAAAAAGATGAAAGTTTAGAAAAGAAAAATTAAATAAGAAAGAAACCAACTATTTCATGATGAGCTGACATATCACTCATAACTTCTAAGTCTCTTCCGCTCTTTCACACAGACCTGGAGTGAAAACTGGGTTTACTGGTCAAGGGTGAACCTAACACGACGCTCTCCTGCTTTCACAGAAATCCTCTGGTTTCTCCCCTGTTCAGCTTCCACTAATCTGATGAAATCAGAATTGTAGCTCCATTTCCTGCACTGTTTCTTCCTCATTTCAGCTCCCTGCTGTTTGTTTCTAGGATATTCTCATCCCTGCTGGGTGTATATTTTACTCCCTTTAAGAAAAGCCCTGATCATGTTTCTTTTTCTCACACTATCTATTACTGATGTTTCCTATGGGAATCTCACAGTTGGTGGTGAGACCCCAGTGCTTCGAGCATCTGGACAGTTACTAACTAATATAATAACTTCAGCAGCTCATGTTAACAGTGAGGGATTGGTTGGTTTTACTCCTTCACATTTTCTTGGGTCATAAAAGAATGGGATTGAAGAGAAGTATCTTTTGTGTCTATAAGGTAGACTAAAGTTAACAGTGGTGCAACCAGGGAGAAATCTTCTGAACTGAAAAAAAAAAAAATGCTTGGCAAATTTAAGAGAAATACTCTTCTCTTAAATATACCTTTGTTTACTGTCCAGGCTAGAGAAAGGTGCTAGCTCATTTTTGCTGCCTTAGATGGGAAGCCCCATATGAACACACAACTATGAAAGTAAGATTTATTTATTTTTGCAATGAAGTAAAACTGACAGGGTGGTGGCTCATCCCCCTGGCAGGTCAGGGAGGGACCCATTGCCTCTTCCTGCCCTCTGCCAGCCAAGGTGTCACAGCCCGGGGAGGCCTGCACCTGGAATTGCTGCCTCAGGTCTTGCCAGCTGCCACCACACACTTCTCCAGAATACAGGTGAAGTCTGCAACCAGCCCAACCAGCCTAACTACGGCTGGCAGTGGGGGCTTGAAAAGGGGAGGCTGCTGGGCTTCTGAGTAAGTGTATCTATTATTCATTAGACTGCAAGAATGGACAGACCAACTTGCCAAATCTAGGAGGGCAAACACATTCCCGACCTCATTCCCCAAAATCAGAAGAGATGGGTGGGACAAGCATGAAGAATACAACAGACTTCTCTGTAAATGTGGGAACAATCCTCCATACTGCCAAATGACTGCTAAGTTGCACAGCCAGATGCCTCCCAGTGTAGTTCTTATTGATTCCTACCTCAGTCTTATTAACTAATTTTCTGATCTCCACCCAAAAAGGAACTTTTTTTCCTTGTGGTCCAACACACAAGAAAGGCTGTCTCTAATTCAGCTGTTCTGTTAAGTCCTGCAAGAATGCTGCCCCAGGGTTTGTCAGAAAAGATGCTTTGGTGAAATAGGTATTGCTCCTACCATCCCTCCAGGGGATAGAGGTTTTTCCTTTCATCCCCTTCTGCTGCCTGGTTGGGCAGCTCATGCCTCTGCCTCTAAGCTGCATGGTCCCACTGGGGCAATACTTAACTTCATGGTCACCAGCCCCTCTCCATCTCCAAACACAACAGAGTGGTCCCCAGCAACGCCAATCCAGCGCTCTTGAAGCCAGCAAGGTTTCTACATGCATGTAAGGTCTCTCTTTGCTAGGGAACACCTAATATGCTACTTGTTCTGAAAAACTCCCTGAGGCAACAATGCTTGTGAAAAAGCCAAGTTGCCTCTGGGGCAATGCGCTTCTAGGCCCTGGATCTGTCTACAAGTGTGCTTTGGAGGCAGAAGAAAGCCTTGTCACTGATCCCAGCGCAGCTGGCAGGGCTGCAGCTGAGCTGCAAATGAGCTACAAATTAGTCCAACATTTAAATGCTCACTTCTAAAGATAAAAGCCAACTAAGCCTCTCACAGTAGCTTTTCCTAAGGAATAGGAAGTGTCTCTAAGAATAACCATAGATGTTCCAGAGCAGTCAGGGTTCACAAGAGCTGCCCGACATCACGCCAGGAAGCTCCATGTTGCAATGCGATACTTTTAGAAGTGACTTCGCTGCCTTGCTGGTTACCATTACCAGACATCACAGCATCATGCTCACAGACAGAGCCCTTTATAACTCACATGTGTGGAGCCAGGTCTGCCTGCTTCCTAAAGACATTAAGATACCACCTAAAGCTCCAGCTACAGGACCACTTTGCTGTGTTGGTGCTTTATGCTTTAACCTCGTTAGAGCAACTTACCTTAGAAAAGCGAGGCAGTGCCAGCTGGGTCTGGATGGATGTCTCTCCCTATCCCAACACCAATGGGCCGCATTCGTGAGCACTCGGGTTTCATCAGAACAGCACAAAATTACCAGAAACATCTGTCAGGAGGAAACCCATGTAATCCAGTCCTCAAGTGACTGTGATTGTCAATTGCTTTTTTTAAAGCAATTGCAAAACTAAGCTTAAATAGAAAATACTGAAGTACTGAGTGACAGAAGGCTGAAGTTCATCACTGGAATAAACACAGAATGTAGACAGAATGTAGATAACCCTCCTGTACAGATGCACAGCTTCTTTCTCATGTATTTTTCCCCAGTGTATTAATATGTCTGATTAATGTCTTTGTCCTTCTGGCAAAAAAAATCAAGACAAACCAAAAAACAAAAATGCAACACTGGGAGCAAGTTTATAGGTCTGAAAATGTTTGTTTTGACTTCCTCTTAGTGAGACAAAAATGAACACTTTATGAATTCTTGCCACACCAATAACCTGTTCCAACTCAAGATGTACCTTTAAAATAGTTTTTTCAGTATAAACAAAATGATGTCATGTTGAAAAAGGGAAGAGCAAAACTTGGCTGTTTAATTTGGAAGATTGCTAAAAGTGATACTTTTAAGTCTTCTTGTCTAACAATGAAATGTTTTTATAGTTCACAATACCTAACACCCTTGTTCACATAAAACAAGTCGTCCTGAGTTCCTGTTGAACTAATACACAACCTATTCTTTTTCTGTGCATATTGCAACATTAGGAAAGAAAAAATAAAAATGTATCAAAATAAAATCCCATTTTCATCCCACTGCAAAAAATGCATTTAACAACTTAAAGCATTTATAAAAGCAGATTAGAAATCTACATAGAACACTTAAGAAGAATACAAATGCTTCAGATATGCTCTAGGTGTATCATGGACATTTCCAGCCAATAGAGTTTTCTCTCAACGTTGTTTTCCTCTGTTTGTGGTGTACAGGTTGCTCCTCCCATTGTTTTCATTTTGCCTGTCACTTTCCTTTTCCCTGTCGTCCCCCTTGCCTAGTTCTCTTTTTCTCCTCTTCTGTTGGTTTTGGGTTTGGTGTCGTTTTTTTCCCCTTAACCTTGTTTCTCTTACACCATTTCTCTACTCCCTCTACATGGCTCACTGTTGTCCCCCAAAGTCCCTTATTTTCCATGCTTTGCTTACACTGCAACAACCTTAAGCACAGCAGGTATGTACAGAGCCCAATTCCTGACTGGTGCTTCCATGCACAACACACCCTCTCACCTGCACGTAATGTTCATTACATTACAAAATATGTTGATCTTTTGAAATGAGAATACTGTTGATACTAAAAACCGTTTTTACAGATTGTCCTCTACAAAATATCAGATAAGCTACGAGAACTCTCCATGTTAGTATCCCATGGGCTGATCAGAGGTGCACTGTGTGATAGTGATAAAAAAGCAGAAGAACTACGACGGAAAGCCAAGCCAAATAGTTATTTTGCATCTGCAAGAGCAGTTACCTTCTTCAAGTAAGATCTAAAATGAAAGAATAAGGATAAGCACACATTTGAAAATACTGAAAGCATACAGTCAAATTGCGCAATTTAAAAACATTAACTGTCTAGCCTATTAAAGGAACAAAATTCAGAAAAATCTGCTTCATTAATATGGATTGAATTTGCACAGTGTTATGCCTAAAACCAAATCAAATTAACCAAGAGCAGACTAGAAACTACAAGTTTTTAACAATGTAGTTAACTACTAGTTAATATTGTCATTTTTAACAAGCATGAACAAGTTCCACTAAACATGTACATAGCCAGTAACAAGTATGAGAACACCAGAAGTTTAATAGACTTCCTTGCCATTGTACTCCAAGTCTTTCTAGCCATGCTGAGAAGGATCTGTTTGAAGGAGCTTATTCAATCATTTCCCTTTCCACTTCCATTGTAAACTTCAGCTTTTTCCTGAGACTACAAACATCAATAGTACTCATGCAGTACAAAGGGCCACAGGATAATACTACTTCACCTAGACACATGACAGGACTACAGTCATAGCTTAAATGGGCTACCCAGGGGTGTCTACTAATAAAAGTAGAGATAATGAAAATTTTGGTTAAAAATGTGCAGATCCTTTTTTCAGAAACCTGTGCAGCTGTTTTCCACTTCAGCCAATTCCCTCTTGAGGGAAGTATGATGACCTCATGTTGGACAGGTAAAATGGTATGCCAACCAAGGACTTAGCATGGCTTTAGTGATATTAACACCTGCTGGGATATTAACAACTTGAAGATAACTAGTGCTCTGAAAAACTAAGTGTATAGGTAGAAGATTCAACTGAAGACCACAAATTTAAAGAGCTGCCATTTGAAAAGGTGCCAGAAGTAAATCACCACTTACTCTACAAAGAACTAAAGTGAGTGCTTGAGCACCACTGAGATTCTGCACAAAGTTTGTGTCACGTTTCATTCAATAAGGCAATCAAGATGATTAGGGAGCGTAGGAAAGGCTCATTAATGGCCATAGCAGACATTGAGTCAGCCTTTCATTTATAACCACTGCATCCGGACAGTTTTCATTTATTGGGTTTTTAATTTGAAGAAGTGAAATTTATGTGGACAGACACACACACCCATGGATTGTATAACTTGTTCTTGCTTAAAAGATGCCACTAGCTTTATTGAAGTAAGTAGTCCTGGCAAAAACTAACAAAAAAAAAAGGAAAGGGAAAGGGAAAGAGGAAAGAAAGAAAAAGAAAAGCTTCACAATTTGCATGCTTCCCTTAGTTAGCTCTTTTACTTTAGGTCCTTAAAACCAGGGTAAGAATTAGCTAGGGAATTTATTCTTAAGATGCTGAACAGAACACCGAAGCTGTAACTGATGACAATACCCAGGAATATGTCTTTACCTTCAAAGACAGAGAAATTTTGCATACTAATCACTGGGATTTTGAAAGAAGCAGTTACAGAAAGCAAAGACAAGAACTAAAATGGAAATACACGTGATTTGCAACAACTGTGGTTGAAGTTGCAAAACAACATCCTTTTATTGAGAAACAAGGAGTGTGATTTGTTATTCTCTCTATTTTAACCAAATAACAACAGTTATTTCTGGACTCACAGTTAACAGTAAGTGGGGAATCCCTTTTTCCTATATCCTGCAATGCAGATGTAAACTGAAAATACGGTGTTTCTCATTTCATTACACATAGATGCTTCACTGTGTGCACACACCTAAACGTTCTGAAGTGTTTCTTTCTGTTTCTATAACTTGAACACAGGCATTATGGTCTCAAACAAGAGCAACAAAAATGTTGCACAATATTTGGGCCATAAACCAGAAAACCATAGATCAGATTTCCTCTGTAAATGACGTTTGTGTGACAATAGAATCACCACAAAATGGAAATGAAAAAATTCAAACTTCAGCTGAAATCCTGGACCCATGCAGCAAAGGTTCACCCAGACAAGACTGTCTTCACTCAGTAACTAGAAAAGACTTCTCTACAAAAATGAAACACACATCCCACAGTCACACAAAACAGAATTTTGAGTCCTGTATTTAAATACGGTAGTTATAAAAATGAAAGCTAAGTGAACCACAAAGGCAAAAAAATAACAAACAGATCCTAAAAGACAAGCTTGCTTGATAATAAAAGTGTGATGTTCAGATTTTTGATACTGTAATCAATTTTTCCTGTCATTTGAACTGCGGTTTTTGAGAAAATATTCTTTCATCCAGGGCCAACCACCCTTCACAACATGGCAAAGCCCTTTCCTGAGCTGTGCAAGAGGTCAGATGGATTGCCTTGGTAGTACCTCCTAGTTTCAAAGCATCAGACTTCTGTTTGCCCTCATTTCCCAGCCCCAGAGGGCATAGGAGAAAGTCAATTTGTGTAGCTTCTCTAGTACAGAACAGTCACTCTTCCAGAGCATCATGAAGGCATAAGATAATGAAAATACACATACCTTGATAAGACAAGCATTTAATGTCATTGATGTTACACCGTGTATCAGTAAGCAGTAAAAGACTATTTCAAGGCTTAACGGTCAACTTCTGAGGTTTTACAATTTGGACCTATGATAGAACCAGCCACAGACAGCTCTCTGGGAAGTTTCTTGTGCCGAGGAAGTGTACGCAGCACTCGGCTGACTGACTCCTGTGGAGGAACAGTGTAGGAACAGCAGAGACAGAACCAGTGCCACAGATAGACAACAGCGATCAAGAAAATGCTGAGTTTAACCTCAGCTGTGACATACTGATTCCATCAAACATGAAGAGCAGGGCCGGAGGTAGGCAGGTCTCCCCATGCCCATGTCTCTGTGCACACCAAAGCTCCTCTTGACCTCTCCAGACTGAATCGAACAGAGGATCATTTACAGACCTCTTGATGAAGGCTGCCCATCAGGGCATGAGCTGGGATTGCAGGAGAAGCCTAAGACTGGCAGGAAGCACTGCTGAGTGGGGAGGGTTCTGGATGACACCACAGACAGCAGCTGAGCAGTAGCCCATTTCATTATTGCTCAGGCCTGTCACAGGCGCTTCAGACTTTGTAATTTGTCTGTGGGAGGAAAGAGGAGTAAAGGGCTATAAAGATCTGTACAGCACAGGTGGCACAGCGCTATATTACAGGAGCTCTCCCTCACCCTGGTAGCTCAGTATCTCCTCATCGTGGAATGGGAGTGTTTTATTTTTGTTGTTCTTTCCATTAGAGGATGACCTTTGTTCCAGCTAGGTTGATGTACTGCAGAGACAACATCTGCCAGCTTCCAGGCCTTGTGCTTCCCGAACAGCAGCAGATACTTTCTGCCACTCCAGTCTCCTTATTTAATCACGCCTCCATAAATCAAAAGCAACCAAAACTGATTTAACAAACAATTGGGTGAGAACTCAGAGTAGCTGAAGAGTGACTGAGACTGAGTCATTGCCTGATGCAATTTCAGACAGTTCAGTTGTAAACACAGTTGACCTCATTGTTGTGTCAACACCCCCCCCCCCAAAAAAAAAAAAAAAACAACCAAAAGATTCTTAATTTCAAGTGCATTGCTGTGAAAACGTCACTAAATGCCAAATGAAACATGTATAGAGAAGCATATTTCTTTTGGAAACTGACCAAATGAACATCTGGTCACTGGGTTATCTGGAAAAATCCATCAGAGAATAATGACAGTACCATCAGATGCACCACCATAATTAAGGTTACATTTCAATGGGTTTAAACATGCAAAGTGCTGAACGTTGCTGAGATGCATTCTCAGATCCCACCTAGCTCAGTGAAGAGTGAACCACTGATTATTGGAAAGATATGCCAGGTAAAGGATGACGCATTCCTATTACACAGATAAGCATTCACTGCTAGCTAGAGTCAGATTAGACACAACAGAAGGACACCTAGTCTGACCCTGTATGGTATTCATTACCTTTCAAAATGTTTTAAAATTATCAATAATGACTTCTAAAGCTAAACACTGAAGATGAACATGGGAAAGTATTTCAGGCTGGTTCTGCTGCAGAAAGCATAGAAATTGCTCTGCTGTAGTTTGAGGAGTTGTTTTGTTTTTTAGTAAAGCTGATAGGATGCCCATATAAAAGTGGACACTCAAGCACATATATGCAATGGGTTTTCAACAAGAAAATAAGATTTTTAACATTTAGTACGATCACTATGTTGTGGGAAGTCTGATTGTTATACAATGCACAACTTTTGTGTTAGAACCATTGAGTTTATTTCACAGCTGAGTTCTAGTCCAAGTACAAAATCATTGAAATCACATTGAAAAAATTCACCCACAAATAAAACTCACCTGCAGTGAAAATCTCACCTAAATATATTACTTGTTGGTACCTCTGCAATGTGGGTACAGAGTAACACAATCATAGAAACATTAGTGGAAGGGAACTATTAAGGTTTCTGTTCCAATGTCCCCAAGAACCACATTAACAACAGACGAGCCATGACTTTGTCTAGCCAGCTCTTGAAAAACTCCAAGGGTCTCTGGCCAGCCTCTTCCAGTATTGCCATACCTTCCTGGGGGAAACATTTCTCCTAAAATGCACCTCAAATCTTCCCAAGGCACTTGTGGTTGTTGCCCCTTGCTAGATTGTCTGCCACTGAGCAGTTTGGCCCTGCCCATTCCTAACTACCCTTCTTGCTCTCCACCACACAGAAGAGGTAGAAAGGTGAGAAATGACACACAGCAAAATCCTTCAAGACACAGCATCCTTAAACAAATCTTCATCCATGACACAGCTTAAAAACTTTGAAGAAACAAGACTTTTCTAGTCACCTGTGTGTTCTAAACTTCTTTTTTCCTATACCAAAAGCTACTCTGAAACATATCTGAAAAGCATTCCTATAACTTGTGCAAATAAGTCATTTAGGTAATACTAATAAATGAATAAAAGAAAGCAAATATTCTCCCCACCTTAACAAAAGCAATATAAAGAACGTTTAGATAGTGGGTTTTTTCCATGGTTTTAACAGAAGACACATCTGAGGATCCATTTTACAACATGCTAAAAATGTAATTTTAGATCACTAATTCCAAATAAAAAGCACTGTGGCCACAAATGCAGAGACATTGTGGAAAAACCTCACTCTGCCATCTTATTTTTGTAGCTCATTCAAAAAAACATATCAGCAGCCTTTTAGGCCAGATCAGACATTGTTTGTCCAGCCAGCACAAACTGTATTGTAGGCTAACCCAAGTATACAGAAATGTAGTCACGTGGTTTCTCTTTATCCAGATCAAATTTACACCCTGAGTGCTCTGATAGCACATAGATCAGAAATTAAGAATCATGAAAACAGAGCCCACATTGTCAGACAATCACATAACGCAGCCAGGTGATCTTATGGATACTTCATTGTACCCACATAAAACATCCAACATCTGTGGAATTTTCCTTACAAATATGCTGAATCCTGAAACTCAGGAAAACATGCATATCTTTTACCATTCACTTTCAAACAGATTTTTGATAGTATTAAAGTTGTGGATAGTTTCTCATAGTGCCAAACATGGCTTAGTTAATCAAATAAAAGTTTGCTAAATATTTAGGATAGCTGATGGACTGCCATCTTCCCACATTTAAAAATTAAAATGGCTTATTTCATTATATAGGAGTCAACTGAACATGCAGCTGCGTCATTCAGCAAGAAATTCAAAAGAATTATAGCTAAGTGGTTTGCCCAATCTATATTTAGCAATTCTTCCTTCCAAATACTTAAACTCTAGATCTGTTCTTAAAGTATTCTTAAAAGGATTGGCAAGTATGTCTACATGTAAAATATGATAATCCTATGTTAATTCTCCTCCTTACCACTCTGTAGATGCCTGGGAACAAACCATTGTAAGTATTAAGCTTGCCTGAGTTTGCACTGCATTTGTATTCATTAACCGGACTGTTGGCGAGACCATTTTAGAATTCTACGACTTTTCTGATAGATGTGTATGTACATTCAGTGACTGTATTATTTATTTGTGTGCGTGTCCATCTACTCATCCATCCGTCTCCACTCCTGCACGCCTACGGATCAATATGTGTCTCTGTATATTTATGCCTTTCACCATTCTCAAGACATTTAGTCTACTTCTATGGCACCAACTCTGGGAAACTACTGCTTTAGCTAATGCCCTTATGACTGAAAACAGAGCTCAATGCATCATAGACAGGAACCAAGGCAGAAAAGTGGAACAAACAGATGCAGGTGTAAAACCGGGAAGTATTTATGCTAAATTCAAGAAAAGTAAAGGGATTAAGGGGATGTCACAGACTAGATGATTTAAGAAGGGGATTTCTTCTGAAGTAGATATTTCTCTTGTAGAATAGAAATCTATCATGTATTCTAACCAGGGTTAATTCTAACATCTAGAACAAATCTAAATCTTAAAACCAAGATTAAGAGTTGGCTAGTAGTGTCTATTACATCTGTCAACTGTTTTACAAACCAGGGAGAAAATATTTTATGTTTGGATATGGCTGATACAATAACAATATTTATAGGCTGCCTTGGGAGCAATAATAATTTTACATGGTTTTCAGCATTCAACAAAGTATTTACAGGGATTTGAATTATTCTAACATGTTCAGATTGTGTTTTCCATCCTCTTTCAGAGATCCTGGATTAAGGAGGTGATCTTCCGTCTCTCTGTCAGTCTACTTACACACTTATAAGCTGTGTATTTGTAGGGCTATCATAAACTGTGAAGGACTTCTTCCTCTAAATCTTCTAAGCTAACTATGTTGCCTCCTTCATATTCTCAATCAGATGAAGACATTCATGCTCCAGACCTGATGTCTGGTCATTATGTTGGTCTAACACAAGCCTACTGTCCCAGTGTTTTTTATTTCCAGGGGGTCTGACCATTTGCAAATACCTATACCTTTATTTTAAACGAAACCAGGGCACTAAGGTTTGACAAAGAAAGCCCTGTGGCCATGGTGATATCATGAAACTGCACCTGCCTCATGTTTACACCAGTGACTGAGCTCCTCTCCTAGTGTGACAAGTATTTCCAAGAGAAAATGGCTAGTGTATCCAAGGAGCTACTGCTCTGCTACTACTTTATCCCACAGGCACATGTAGTATGGGGCTTACACGCAGACTCAAAAGTTATCCTAATATCCATGCAAAAGAATCATTCTGTTACATGTTAGCTTTTAATCTGATCCCACGTTTAGCACATCCATGTAAATCCCTAGTGCTACTAGGATAAACATCTCGGAAAACAGAAGTTATTTATTACTAAGTAAATAATTATTTTCTTCCCCACCTGTCACATATAAGTGAAAGACACAAACTGAACAAGATGATTTGGGTTGTATTGTCAAACTTATCACCAACTTCTGGTATGACTTGGAAGAGGTCACTCAATTCATCCCCCTGGATGGCATTTTAATGTGAGGAATGCTGTTTTTGCTGCAAAATTCAACTCTGAAATTACAGAGAAAGGGTGAGATTTCTTAGGCTGTAGTTGTATTTGTTACAGGATATTGCACATCTAATACTTGGAAGGTAAGAAAAGCACAGAGAAGCTATAAAACCGCAGCAAACTGAGTCTAATGATAGCGACTCTAGTGATGTTACAGAGAAAGCACCAGCGTTACTATCTACACAGCATGAATGCAATGGGAGAATCTAGAGTATTTACAGCTGTTCATCAAACAGTAAAGCCTCGTTGCACTCCACTTGGCAGAGAAACAATTCCACTTGCTCTTCTCATGATTCTTTTATTGTTGACTTGGATTTAGCAGAGTATACTAACATTTCAGCCCTGATGAAGGCGTGAGACTGGGAACATTGGCATATTTTGTGAGTATAATTCATTTTTTTGTTCTGGTTGGAATGCAGCATAGTGCAACGTTACTGCTGGGTGAACACCTGTAGTTAGAAAGCACTGGTTTGCTCAGAGGCCCCAAAGCATGCCAAACTGTTCCCTGGAAGGAGATTGAAAAATGAGCATTAAAAAAAAAATAATTAAAAAAATCCTCCCATGCACAAAAAGAAATAGAAAAGCAGGCATAAACTTATTATTTCAGTGCCAGATATCAAAATAACAAAATCAAGAATTTTAATTTCTTGGGGATGAATTTCAGCTTTGTCTGTAGGACAAACTAAGGCTTATCTCAAACATTGTAGGATCCAGTTCCTCAAAGCACCAAAGTACATGCTTATACCAGTTTCTCAAAGTACTAAAATGCGTAAAAGTCAATGAGACCAGTGGAAGGAATGATACTGAAACCCTTTTCTTTCAGATGGATTACTTTTACTTTTATGGAAAAATGCCATTTGGAAATGAAAAGTTTTTATTTCAAACTGTCAAAACATTCCATTTCATTTGAAAAATATCAAAATACGATTTGGCTGTAAATATTTTATCCAGTTTTGATTTACAGAAATGGTTCACCTTACTCCTGCGCCTCTTTTTAAAATGTATTCTGAAAATTTGACTTAAAATTGCAGGTAGACTTACCATCATGAAACTCTCTTTTCAGAGAATATCTGTTCCTTGAGAAAAAGGACTTGAGGACTTGATTTTCATGACAGCATATTAAATTCTGCATTCCTATACAAAATCATTTTCATAGCCAGTATACTTATCACAAAATAAAAACTAAAACCAACACACTTCTTTTTTGTCTTCTCCCTACTCACGTCCAGTTTCCTGTCTGCCTGTTGAAGCACAGCAGACACATTAATGAGACTGAAACTCATTCAAATTAATTTTGTGTGTACAATCTTCTTTTCCTTGCCTTTTGTTACTATTGACACTAAGAAACGTGAACTCCCTGCTGTCAAACTGCAGTAAAATGACTGGTATTAGTAGGTTACTCCATTCTGAGCCCCCAAATCCATTTTCAAAGTGTTGCTGTTACCGTCCCCAATTTACAGACTGGTAAAATGAGACACAAAATCTTAAAAAAAATTTACGCAACAATGAACAGAGGCTGGAGTTTCTTTTCATTTCTTCTACTCCCTGGATGATGTTATCTGCCAGTAATTTATATCAAATTTTCTCTTCCTCTTTTACATATCATACGGTTTGACAGAATGATACTGATATTCTAGATGACTCCCCATCTCTCCTTCCACTGCTCTACCATGCAGTTTGCCCTCTAGGCATTTTACTGTTCTGTCCCATGGGGAAGAACTGTTCACAAGAGTTTGTAGCAATTGAATGAGGGATAACGGTTTTAAGCTAGAAAAGGGTAGAAAAGTTCTTTGATATGAGGGTGGTAGATCACTGGAACAGAGAGGTAGTGGAAGCCTCATCCTTGGAGACATTCAAGGTCAGGCTTGATGGGGCTCTGATCAACCTGACCTAGTTAGAGATGTCCCTGCTTATTGTAGGGGAGTTGAACTAGATGGCCTTTAGAGGTCCCTTCCAACCCAATACATTCTAGCAACAGTATATGAAAAGTTGAGATATTTAAGCAATTACTTCAAGTATCATAGCCTAACTGTGATACAGCTAGACACATACAAATATTTTGCAGTCTCACAAAAGCAGAACATGTACAGTTATTTTGTGCTCTAGGAACACACACTTGACAAAGTCCATTAAAAGCCTCTGTTGCAGAGTGGGACTGTCTGAGGTGGCTGAAGGAGAAAGCTTTCAATTCATCTCCTTACAGAACAACAGTCTTTGGAGCAGATTCCCATCTGCCAGTCAATGCCCTAATGTGTACCTTCACATTTAACTACATTTTATGATAAGCAATACATTCAATTGAAAGATAAAATTTATTGTAGATGAGTAAAGTAGCAATGGCACAACAGGATCAATGGTGATGGATTATATGCCTGAGACAGGAGGGGTCTACTTGCATACATCTGAATTCAGAATTACGACCTCTATATACCGGTACATTAATTTGTCATATTCTTTCAGCACATAAGTTTGCTATTCCAGGTTTACAGTAAATAGAAAAAATACTAAAACCAAAAGCATTCAGCAAATGTATTCATGTCCCTAAATAATGCTGCTAATTCATGCTGGAACACAAGATGTCCAGAAGAAGAATCAGTGGAACTCTCATGTTTGCTACCATGAAATCTTAATAAAGCTTTCCTCCATGAAGGCTATCAAGCACAATCCATAATATTTTTGCCATTATGCATCTATTTGAAATTGCAGTATTGCCCTGAAACTAACTATTTAAGATACATGCTTGCTTTTATGCTCATCTATTGCACTAAGGATTTTGGTACAAGAAACACCTTAGTAATGCTTCAGAACACAATATAAATATTTGTTTCAGAAAAATTATAAAGAAAAAAACAATCAACAATGCTGTACAGGACTAGCCTAATATAAATTGTGATTCTCTAAATGCAATGATAAAAGAGCAGATTATTTTCCCCCTCATTTTTTACAATAATCTCATGTAATTTAAATTATCTACATCTATCAAATCCACACACGGGCAAAGGCTGAAATAGTGTTGACCAGATCCACAGAAGTCAATTAGTTATGCCAATTCTCTCCAGCTGAGAGTCAATTCTCAGTTGTCTTTATACTTCGTATAGAACATTCTGTAGGAAGCACTGCTTTAATGAAGCTTGGTCAGCATGTATGGGAAATGTCAACATGAAATTCCTTCTCACTGTCTTTTGGACTTCTTAAAATAAATGGCTTTAAAAAATCCAAACCACCACCTAGAAAACCATAGGTTTTCTTTAAAATGGCAGGCAAATTAAAAGTAACTTTAAAGAAAGGGGCTTCAACATCAAAGATTTAGTAAACCTATTCCCCTTCTTTTCCTTTTGCCAGGTTTTCCTAAATTTGCAATTAAATCATTAAAACCACTCTCACTCAGATGCTGTTGATGAGAAATAATCCCAAGAAACACAGCAAACAAAAGAAAGATCACAAAATACATTAACTTTTACTAGCCATGCTGCTGTGCATTAGCATTTTTAATAATGACCTCATCACCATCTAGTTCAAAAAGCAAACAAAACCTGTTTATTTGATAATATATTTATTCTAAAACAACACAACCTTTTTTATGTACCCTTGTTATGAGCTCACTAATGTTAAAGGCACTGCTACAATCAGTTAAGTAATTATCATAGGATAAAAGCTTTTACCATGAAAAAGTTTTGTTTGAAAAAGCATGAACTGCGATTCTCATTGATAGCTTTCACCAAGTGCAGGATTCAGTACATTGTAGCACAAAGGCCTAGATTATCTCCCTCTGTTAAAGGCTTAAAATTCTACAACCAGACCATGCCAGTTACCAGTATCAGATTATGATAACAAGATCATGTTCAGTTATAAAAACAAGTGTCTAAACTTTTCTCATGTCACTTTCTATCTAAGTCCCATTGCCAGTTGTGAAAGGGCCCATCTGAATGTGTGTAGAAGCTCATTTTAAAGCTAGCTCTTTGAACTGGATTCATGGGGTATTTGCATAAGAAGATTTGGGTAAAAAGAATGGGCTGGTGCTGCATCTGCCCATTAATATGCCTGCTAATTCAGCACATTGTAAGCCTATTGATGTATCACAAAAGGCTCAAATTCAAGGACAGTTATCCTATTGCCATTGTTAGGGTTTGAATTCAAGTAATATGTTCACTATAGGAATACAGTTGTTACAATTAGATATTTTTCTATAATGGTATAAAGAACCAACGACAATCAGAATTACAATAACATTGATAAAACTTTAGAATCCATGAATTCTATTATTTTAAAAGATGCAGGTGCTGATTAATTTTGCTTTGCATAATACTTGAATCTTGAGTGCTGGAATACTTAAAGACCAGCAGCAAATTGTGACAATATAACCTATCAAAGCTGGCAGTCTCCCTTTAGTGCCGATGCACATTCATCTTGCTTGCAAGAGTTTTAATAAAAAATTAAAACACTAAACCGAGTTTCAACAGAATGGAGGAAATCTACATCGTGAGCACAAGTAGTGAGTATTTTAATCCTACTTATGAAAAATGCAAAAGCATGGGTTGTGCTATCAGGGGATATCCTACATGTATCATTTTTACGGTGAATATGAATTGTTTGAAAACACTGTATACTCACAAACAGAAAAAAGAGCAAAATCAGTGATTCATGCAAGAAGCCCAGAGCAGCCGCTGCACCAGCTCCACAGCGGATTCAAAGCAGACACTGAAGCAAGCAGCGAAATAAAAAGCTGTTAGCTGAAGGGCTGTAAAGAGTTTTTAAAGTACACAACACAAACAGAATACTAAAGGACAGACTAAAGGAAACACATGCAGAAAATGGCAAATTAGCTAAACTTAGTACTTCAAGAGTCCTGAGTTTGTTTGTGTTTGAAACCACAGTGCATGTCTTGCAGGGGAAAAAAATGGGAGAATAAACGTGTGCGGTTACAAGGATTTTCCGAGACAGGCCATGATAGTGTCTCATCGATTTCCTCTAGGAACGCCCCATCTCCATGGCGGAGGCTCCGGGTGCAGACTAACCTGGGGCACCTTGTGCTCCCGCACTGGCGCATTGTCCCAGTCCGGCCGGGCCACTGGGCACGGCCCCATTTTTCTCAGTCCGCATCCCTCAGAGAAGACATCAAAGACCAAAGAGATGTGCTCTTTGTTTTGTTTGGTCTCTGACTCTCAACATGTGGTTTCGCAGGCCCAAACATCGGCACCTTTTAACCTATTCTGTTCAGCTTAGGCCTTAGCTCCATTTGAGCATTAGGGAAACTATAGTAACCGATAATCTGCCTGTTCCTGAATAGAAACTATGTACCTTGTCACACAAGAGCTGCGAGGATCACCATTTGGGACAAGTTCCTTTACAGGCCCTTGTCTTTCTTTGCTGGGGCCCGGCCTGTCCCGCTGAAAAGGTGTCAAAACCCTTCGCCTTTTTGCAACGGGGGATCTGTGTTAATGTTAATTTATATTTAACAAATGGGATATTGTCCCTTAGAATGTATCAGTATTTGATGATCTATTACAAATGTTTTCATCAAGTCATAAACGAGGGCCCTTGACAAAAGGCAAAAGGTCTTTTAAGAGAGCAGGACAGTGACTGGGAAGGCAGAAACCTGTTGTGTTGTGTTTGTTTGGTTGGTTTTCCATGAGGGTCCACCCCAGCGCAGATAGTGACAAGAGCTCACCAACTCGCCCCACAGCTGTGGGTTGGTCATGAAGTCCAAGCAATGTGCTGAAACTTGGCAGCAAGGCAAGCAGCAAAGTCTGTTTCTAGGCCTATGCTTGCCGAATTGAAAGCTTTCTCCATCAGCAAGTTGCAAGAGGGAACTTTGTTAGTTGTTGATTTTATTTATGTATGTATTTTGGTAGAGATCTGATCTCCTGCTTAATGAGCCTCCCCCCAGGCACAGAGAAAACGTTATCACCAGTCCCGTTTTTCACTCACTCAATCTCTAATCCGGCACTGCACTGTCTTGTTATTAGCAGAAAAAATAACAACAACAACTATGTATATCGTGTAGATCAGAGCCAGAAAAGAAAAGAACAAATGTCAAGGGTTTGAAGCAGTAATTCAAACCCAGCTTCATTTCATCTCTGTCACTCTCTCCTGACTCTGTCACGCAACAGCCGCCTGCTAACATATTTCCCTCTAGTAAAAATGACATTTTTGCTTTCCTTATAATAGTTTAATATTAATAGGGAGGGGAGCTAAATTGTTGACACTGCAACCAAAATACCATACTGCAAATTGAAGTATTTGGTATGAAACTCAAGACCTTCTGCATTAAGCTCTCTCACAGTGACCTGACATAAACTGGCAACTGGCAGCCGTCTGCTTTTGGCAGCTTGGCATATTTGGTCATTTACTGGGTGCATGTGAAGATCAAATGGGTTAAGATTCTTCTCCTTAAACAGCAGGGAAAAGAACATCAAAAAGGTGTAAATTTCATTTCCCCAGTTTTGATTAAGTCAAGCATGAAATGAAATGTAATACTCTCAAGTGGCAAGGATTTATACTATTGATGTTGTTACTTCTGCTTCACAAAGCCCAATCAGCCGACAGCGAGTTGAACAAGCTAACAGAGTTTTAGGGTGGCCAGATGGAGGGTTTTTACTATGGTTGAAAAGACAGCTTAGTGCTTGCCTCTTCAAGCCAAGTCAATGCCAACTGTGTGAAATCCTGGCCATTCTACCCCTTTTTCTTCTTTTTTTTTTTTTTTTTTTTTTTGCCTTCCCTCTTTCTCAATGCTGGTGGCTAGCACCATACGGGCCTGATAAAAAACAATCCCTTCAGTAAAACAATGTGTTGAATGAGTATTTTTTTTGTCAGAAGTGTTGTTTATCTTCCCCAAAGTGCAGAGATTTCTGAATTCATGATGCAGACCAATCTCATTACAGCGTTTAAGCAAATGGGAAAGTACATTGCATTTAAACGTTATCTGAAAGGAGGCCTTTGCAACATCTAGGTAGTTTCTCTGAGATTAAAATTATAATGTTATTTGTTTTCAATAGTGTGGCAAATAAACATCTACTTGTGTGCTTTGGAAATAAATGAAGATTTAAAACTGTATCTTGTTCATCCATTAAGGGGATCTAGAATTAATTCAGAACACTGTGAGATGAGATGCACATTGAGAAACTCTTTAGATCTAGATACAAAAGTAACAGGTCTTAAATTGAGTGTGGTCTTACTTCGTTAGGAAATTTGTCCTTTTTTTATAGGTGCTTTTTCAGGCCCCTTGTTCCCACTACATTCTCAAATTTAATGCTCTTGCCACTATACAGCTGGACTAGAATAGAGTGGCTTTAGTAAAGACTTAATAGAATCTTTAATGCTTCTAACAATCCACTCCCATTGAACTGCATTAAGTAGATATTATGGAAGGACAAAGAGCTAAATAGCTCAACATCAACCTCATTAGGCATGCAGGCAGGCCTTGAACCATTTTATGGGCAAGCCTATTGTGAGTACACTCACCAGGTTAGCTTTAAATTGCAAATGATACCCTGAAAGGGGAAGAGAAGTTTTGGAGAATGGCCTCACAGAAAGAAAATCATTTTAGGCTATAAGAAAATGAAAGGCATTGTTAAAATTGCTCTGACCGTAGCAAATGAAATACATCATGGACTTGAGAGGCTGAATGCTACACTTGAGGGTTTTTTGTTGGCTTTATTTTTTGGTCCGTTTAGGAATGTGGTGTGCAGCAGAATATAAAAAATATGCTATCTGTAAGACTTAATAAGGGTGGCTCAACATACTATCCTTTGTCTGAAGTTAAAGAAATGATAAGAGCACAATAATTCGGTAGAGGGGGAAAGACAAAAAACATTTTAATAAAAGGCAAACTGTGGAGAACATTATGTTTAAAAACACTTTCCAGCATTGCACTTCTTAATCAGTAAGGATTCATTTAGTCTTAGCACTTCTGTGTTCAAAAATATTTATTTAAAAAAAAAAAAAAAGTCTCTCAAGAATTGTTTGCAACTGCAAAGTGCTGTAACAACTGACATTATGATGCTGCAAGTCTGGGAACATATTCCCAAGCAGAGCCCTTCTCTGTCACCTTAGTGGATGAATAATTGTGCCTTTGCATATTCCTTGTCATAAATGGCAGGAATGAAGGGACCCTAAGGACCACACTGGCAGGATTGGTGCTGTACAAGCAGAGTAAATTAAAACAAGGATTAGAGCAAGTATGATTGGGGATGACAAGCAGGGCAGTTGTCGCCACACAATGTGCCTTTTTGCCCATATGGTCTCTACCAAGCTTACACAGCACAAACCCTCTAACATGGAATCTTATTAAAGCATTCCTTCTTGATCAGGACATAAAGTCCTTAAAGCTTCATGTCACAGAAGAAATTTCTTTCACAACTCAGGCAGCAGTCTCAAGCAATAGTATTTATGAAGTTTTACATGCAACTCCCCAATCTTTACTTTTCATTAGATTAATGTCCAAGAAAGCCCATAGATGTGAAAATTTGAGGTTACAGTCTGCAATCATAGGTATGCATTGTATAAGTGATTAAATGTGAAAGTGAATTAACTGACAACTATATTTTAAATAAAAATCAGACATTTAAGATATTTCAAAAATTCCTCGCAAAGTATGGACTTGCAGTATACACAGAATTCAGGTGATTTCTAACTAGCTTTAAGTGTACAATGAAGGTATGAAAGAAGCTCAAAACAACATGAGATTCATGCTAGGGAAATATTTGAGTGATCACATACGTATCGTTATGAACAAAACAGAAGAGTAGGGCAGCTTTCCTATAGCTTACAGGAGCATAAAAGAGCAATTTTGTCACTAAACCCTTGTGTTACCTCACATGACGTGTCATTTTCCATGTCTCAGTTCCCCCATCTGTAAAACTGGAATAATTACACATTATATTACACATTACAATTATGCCAAAAGCCTATACATATTAGTCTGCTTTTACTGTTTATTTGCCTTTTACTCAAAATCACAGCACTCTTCGTGATTTACAGAAAGATATCTAAATTCCGCAAATTCCCAGGAACAATATAAAGTACCACAGAGGAGTTCTGCAAGATACTATTACAATAATGCTTTCTCAGCCCTGCAATAAACTACTCAGACAGTGGCAAGAAAACAGAAGTGAAAGAACTTTTATTTAAATTGTGTTCCTCTTATGTGGTCCATAATACAGCCCTATCTGACCACAAAGCAACATCAGATTTAGAGTATTCCTTCCAGCTTGATCTTTTCTCAGCCAGAACAGCCAGTTCTGCAGTTGTGATGAACTTAGGAAAGCTCCTATGTGGAGTAGCATGCAAACACAGGATTAAACAGAAACCAGCAAAACTTTGGCACTTAGAACATTATAGGCACCTTCGGGAATCATCCAAGATAAACTAGACAGAGGTTTCTTATAGAAAGCCTGAAACCTTTTGCTAAGAGTCCCACAGTCTAAAGCAGAACCTACTAAATTGTCCTTGGTGATTATAGATCCTCCCAAGCTTGAGCCACTAGCACAGAAAACATTTATATAGATTAGAATATTATTTGCTGTCACTCCTATGTTCGGACACTGGGGTCTACCTCCAGAGTACTGGGATTGTTCCTCAAAGCCAAGCCCTCCTTGTGCTTTGTAGATTCAATAAAATGAGTATGAAAACATTCACTATATCATAATAGTCAACATTTCCCACTTATCAATAAGCCTTGGCTGCTGCAGAACAGCCCAAGCTCCATGGATGCACTACAGCTCTCTCCTTTAGCAGGTAGGCAACTCTGAACATTCATCAACAAATACAGTCCTAAATAAGCCCATTTACAAGTTCTTTGGTCAACTTCGATAGGTCTTATTGTCTACTTATGGTGACATAAAAAATGTCCAATTCTGACAGTGTAAGATGAGACCATTTAGCAATCACATGATAAAGATCAGAAAAGAAATTTCGAAAAAAGTCCAAGACATCTACTTCCCATGGAAACAGCTATCTGAATTTCAGCTATCTGAGGTTTGGTCATCATGCTCCACATAACATGCCTGAGGCATCCAAGAACTGCAGGCACTTGAACTCTTTCAGAATCAATTTGTCAACCTCTTTTTTGCTTGGGTTATTTGCAGACTAACCTGAGCATCATACTTGACAATGGTCAGGCCTAGAAAGTAGAGTTCAACAACAGGTGTTTCATGTGGGTATTAAGGTTCCATTACATGCATTTGCTTTTAGTAATTTAACATTTGAAATTAACATTTTTTACTTTCTTAATGACATTCTCTGTAAAAATACAGCTTCTGAGGACCAGCTAAAATCTCTGAGACTTTCATGACAGCAGGCAGGTGAGAGCTACAATTACGATTTTCATCTCGCTGACAAACAGAAATTAGAAAGGGGTTGAACAAGTACGTTTAGCTACTGGCATAAAAGCTGAGTAAACAGTAATCAGAAATGAGTCACATCAATAAGCCTACTTGAGTCCAAAACTTGTCTGAAAGCTAAAAAGGACTGTTTATCTGTTGAGATAAGGATCATCTGAAAAGTGAAGCTGAAGACCAGAATGGATAGTACACAAAGAAAATGTATAGCATATTAGGTTTTTAGTGTACTAATAATGACATTTTGCTGCAACAGTTCCTAGATCCTGTATATACACATATTTTTAATGCAGAACTTTAAGCTGGAGAAGAACAAACTGAAAGATATAGCTAGCAGCACTTCAGTGATGTGGGCTGCTCACCTGTTTGGCCATTTGTAGTTCCTTCCTATCTTTAACTTACAATCTTAGACTTGGTCTCTTCCCTAAAAGAATGCCCAGATTTTTGCTTTTCTGCACACAACTTCTCTTGGGATGTAACTACTGGCATAAGTGCTGAAGAGGATCACAATAACCTACGTGTTAACTTCACTCAGCATCTAAAAATCATTGGCAGATGTCCCAGAAAACTTGTAAGATTAACAGATGCTACCATATTTATCTCATCTTCTGAGTTCAAAAATCCTTGAACTATTAGCTTTTTTATTTTAAGAGCCATTTGACCTAGACTACACTGCATCAATCACACATTGCAATCAAAATTCTTAGGGCTTCAAGGGAAAGCAGACAATAAACCTGGACTTGGCTAGCCATTATTTGCATGGATGTATTCATATTTATTAGGATGGCCAGAAGCCTCTTGGTTCACATCTAAGTTTTGCTAGACACTGATACAAATACAAGTTATGCCATGTTATGTGTAGAAGGGACACTTGCATCACTAACCATGAACATATTTCATGTCTCCATTTCATCTACTCTACAGTGAGATTTAGGCATTAATCTGCAGGAGCACAGTTATAGAAGAGTGGCCCAGTAGTTAAAGCAATAGGCCTAAGATTTGGGAAACCCAATTCAAATCCCTATGCTACAAGAATCTCTTGATCATTTAGATCAAGATACTCAAACGTATTTAGAAACCATACTCCTGCTCCTAACTCTCAATGAAAATAAGTAAGATTCCTAAATTTTTGTAAGAAATGTATTAAGCATCTAAATATCTTTGAGGATCAGGACTTGAGAATCTCTGTGCCCCAGTTCCCTGACTGGGCAGGGATATTGTGAGTAAATGCTTTATGGACTTGGAAGCACTCAAGGTTATAGACACTGGGACCAGACAGGGACTGTAAATATGCCAGTTTAAAGAAACATGGTTTAGTATAATTCTGTTTCTATATTAATGTGGAAGAAAGGGAAATAACTTCTCAAAAATGCTATGTTGAAGGCATCTTTTTTTTCTTATTTCAGAGAGATCTGAAGAAAAATCTGCAAGTCTGGGCTTTTATTTCAAAAAAATCTGTAATCAGCGATATGATCACTATCTTAAGAATTATTTTTAAAATTCCTCCTAATATTCTTAGAAGTTCTTTTAGAAAGAACAGGAATAAACGGATTTTAACTGGAATACTTTAGGCAGCTACTCAAGCTTTCAAAACGTGTACAATTTCCTGTCCGTTTATATAGGGAATTATTGACAAGCCATGAAGAGAGATTCAATGAAGTAAATGTGAAGGACTTGTTATTTCAGTCTTCTCACTTAAATTCTAGATTGAGGCTACAAAATTAAATCAATAGATTGCACACTCGAGGATATTTCATATGAAGTGACTTCTGCTCAGTCTGATCTAATCTACACTGAAATGTAAAACAATCAGTCTCTAAGAACTTTAAAGTATCACCAGCTTCATTGACTTCATATTACTTAACACTTTAAATGTATTTGAGAACAACCCAGGAGAAATTCTGTGAAAGGAGGACATCAGGCTTAATGGCAAGGTGACAGCACAGTACAAACCTTTAGTCATTGTTACTGCTCTGATTTTAAAGGCAATTTTCCCCTGTACTCCTCTCCCTCCCCCATCCCTCAAGATTAAATAATATTTTTCAGCAGGCTTCATACCATTTCAGACCTGTCCAGTTGATGTCCTGAAATTCTTATACCTTCTGATGTCACCATTCCTCTGAAAACAGGTGAGCAATGCATGACTAGAAAAAAACAATGCTCCAATCCTGCAAAGGCATGCCTAGGTATGTGGTTAACTTGACTCACTGCAAATAATCCCATAAACCTGAGTATGTCTGTAAGTGTTTGTGGGCTTGGAGCCTAAATGAACATCCACCTACAACCTCCACCGTATTACGATTGAGTTTAGGGTAGGTAAAGACTGCCAACTGGCTTCCACCAGGGTCTACCTAGAGACAGAGCCCAGATCCCCAGATACCACTTTTTCATTTAATTAGTAAAGCTTTCACAGGATATTTTGACAGAGAATTGTTCCACTGTCCTAGCAGAGTTACAAAACTTATATCCATCACTTTGCTTTTCAGCACTTCCACTGACTTAAAACAAACCTTGAGCAATGATGAGCCTTAAGATAAGTGAAAAAACAGAAGACAACTTGAACACTTTTTTTTTTTTTTCTTCTTGTGGAGAAAGAAAGAGGAAGGGAGAATTAACTGCAGTGTTTTTTTTTCACATTAAACAGAGATAGGATAATTAAAAACTTTTACTGAAATAGCTACTAATACTTTGTAAGTAAAAGTACATATGACATAATAGTAGCTTATTTGTTTCAACAAGGACTGACTGAAATAGAAGTGCAGTTTCTTAGGGGAAGTGAAGGTAGCTCCTACCATTATTAAAAGATAAACATGTAGGTACTGAGAAAACTAATTAAATTTTGTTGAGTTATCAGGAAGTCCCTTATGAATATTCTCTGGGGTAGGCTCTAATGTGAAGAGATCTCAATTTTGTGGTTAAATAATTTGAAGAGATTAATTAGTAAAGAATAAGCATTAGAGACAATCACGAGAAGATAAAGGTAACTTTTTTTTTTTTACATTTACCAGTTTTACACCTCTACCTGATGAAAAATCTTTCATTGCATAAAGCAACTATTAACAAGATAGTTGTCTGGATTATTTTTAAGTATTTAATTTATTAGCCATACAGTAGAAATAAAAAACATTCAGAGATGAAAACTTAACTTTAAATCAGATTTACATAAAGGATTAAGCTCCTTCCAGTTCAGAACTATTTTTCAATCTCAAATTGGGAGAACTGATCTTTATCCTGAATTTCTTTTTGTTCCTCTGGAAGTTCAGTTTAATCCAGATTGCTTCATTTTCACCTTCTCCCTAAACCTTCTAGGCTTGTTACATGATAGCTAAGGATCATTATCCACCCAAGCTGAGGGGGTTTTCCCTTCATTAATTTCTGTAAGAAGATTACCAGTGCTTGTTTGTTGTTGTTTAAGCAAATGATTTCCCTAAGCTCTTTGTTTTTCCAACTGGTTTACACTTTAATGCCCTTGATTGAATTTCAAACAAGAGATCAACTTGACCAACCAACTCTGTTTAGGGGGAGTGCAAAAAAAAAAGGAAGGAAGAACTTCATGTGAACCATTTAAGCAAGAAGAGTGCTTAAAATCTTACTCAACTATTTAGTCAAAGAGATGCAACATAATTAGCATATCATCCAGGACTTGTTTAGTTTTTAAAGTCAAGGTGACTTTCCTCAAAGACAAAATTCTCTAATTACAACTGAAGTGTGTGTCACATCTAATAGGTTTTTTTACCAATGTATTAGTTCTACATATTGCCCCCCCCCCCCCATGTCTCCATTGGAAAGGTGTCAGAATCTTTTGTTCATTTGAAAAGGGATGGGTGGAACAAACAGTATGAAGACTGGCTATTCACTTTTTGCAGTTTGAATAACATTCCTACTCAAATAGCAATTTTTTTTTAAGGAGTGTGTTCAAGAGAATCAACTGTGATTTAGTCTCACCTAAGCTTTTATGTTTTATGCAACAAATGCAGCATTTAAGCACTCTGGGCCTTTCAGTGAATTTTGTGTATATAAATTTGTACACACACACAAGCTAAGTCAGTAAGACACAACATCCCTAAGTAACATACTCCTGAGTAATTATCTTGATTTAGATGATATTATACCGTTTTTACATGGGCTAAGCAGCTACCTCAATAAAAACAGACCATTAGCCAGATTTAATCCCATCAAGCCCCACTAACAGTTTGAAGATATTTGTCTACTAGGTCCAGCTGTGCAATTCATATTCATGCAAAGAAGTTGTTTTTTTTTTGTGGGATCGCAACTTACTTCCAAGCAAAGCTGGCAGAATTTGACTATTTCTACAGGGCTACTATAGGTCTCCTTTATACTTTCTTTGCATGATGTCAATTGCATACTATCAGAAAGTGCAGATTCTGCAGATCACTGACATAAACAAATACAGATATGTAACTGTTGCCCAGAGTTACATACAAGATCCCAGGATTGCTATTTTGCCAAAAGTTGGTCTGCTTTTCCTACTTCTGGGCCTGTGGTAGTATTCTGAAATAGCTACTCTATATCAAAAAACATATTAAAATCGAGCTCTTTAGAGGCATTCTAGGACTAAAATTCTACAGAGTACAAAAAGTGTAACCAATAAACATTTGAAAATCAGAATATTTGCCACGGGATTAAAGAGTCCATTGCCAAGTGAGCACCACTCCAGATTTGCCCCAGACCCTGACCATGATGTGACCTGCCAGCCAGTCTCTCACTTGCTCCCCTTCACAGGAAAAGCACCCGTTCCACTGCTAGAGCAACTGAACAGACACCAGAGGCTCTGGGAGAACATTCCCCTCGTACTTAATTTTTTTTTTTTTATATATAAATGGCACAGGAAGAAATTATTTAAAACAAACAACATCAAGAACAAAACCCATCACACTGCAAACATCAAGAAAAGAAAGGAGAAAAAAGCCTAAAAATCAATATAACTTAATAAGACTGAAGTTACAACTATGAAGCTTAGAAACGTGAAGATCCCCCCAACAGCAGCATTGTCTGTAGCCAGACTGCACCACACCACATCTAAAGAAGTATCAAGAAAGCACTGTACACAGAGAGGCTACTTCAGCTGTTACCTGACAGTGCAAGGGGATCAGCACCCAAAAACCCTTAGGGAAGAAATGGACAACTCTATAAATCCTAGATCTTAATGGAATGGGAATTTTGCAACAGCTAAAATAGGCAGATAAAAGAAAAAAATAATGAAGTAAATGTGAGTGCTAGTCACTGTAAAATTATAAAAACAAGCAAACATAGGGAATGAAATTATTAATAGCATGTGTTTTAAATTTAAGTGAAACCTGCTGTTAATATACAATATGGGATTTCAAGGGCTGATGCAGTCTGCACCCTAAGCAAGGCTCATGGTCATGATTCTCACCTCTGAGTGACCTTACACACTGCCTGCTTTACATTCCACTGTAGTCTATGCTTGCTAAGTACCTTGGAAACTTTGAGAATATGACCTTATATAAAGTAATTGTAATTTGAAGTCCATCTATTTTAACTTTACTAGCAAGAAACAACACTAGTGGATTCAACCATGTCATGCTATTGGCATGCAATGAAAAATGTCACCAATGTAGAGGTTATGCTGCATGAGATTTCCTTTTCTTTTTTTTTTTTTTTTTTCCTAAATAAAGAATATCACAATATTTCTGTACTTTGGTGTCACAAGGTAGATCAACAAACAGGTAACCATTAGTTAAAACCCAGGATACTCAATAGTGAGCATTAAGTTATCGATTTGACATTTATCCTGCCATAAGTGTTTCAATAATGTAATTTAAAATTTTTTTATTCTTTGACATCCCCGGATTTTGACAAACCCTTAGTAGATCCAGCAACTTCTAACAATGCCACACCAGCATAACCAGGAGATGAAGGATAGCAGTTCTGATTTTGAGAGCTGGAGATAAAATTATACTAGACTATTTCTACAGCAAATAGACTTTAGAAAGAATGAATTTCTGCATATCAAAATTCAGGACTAAAATGAATAATTATAAGGAATATGGTGTAATCCATTCAAATCCATGTATTTTAATTAATCTACTTTAAGAATTGCATTCAAGCCATACATATGTATGCACTTGCTACCGGTATATAAACGGTGCATATACTGTATAAATAAAAATAATCTTACTTAATCTGGGAACAGGATACACCAATAAAATTAATTTCATGATGATATATAGCATTTTAACAAAGGAAGGAATGTTGTCACTTAAAGTAATATCCACATTTTAATATATCTTTTCCTAATCTCATCTCCTACTGTCAACACCATCAATTTCAGCAGTGCTCCTTCCCCTATCTCTTTCAACATCAAAATACGGTCCTTCCAGTATCATTATTATCAACCTGAGCAAACTAAATGTGAAAAGGTGCCACTAATAGGACAGCTTTTGACATCACATCTTGAACCAGAATAAGCAAACAGGCAAGTCAAATCTTCAGGGTCAAGCTTTGAAGTCAATTTTCTGACCCAGGAAATCATGTTCTGTGACAGTGATGACAAACGGTGAACACATGCCTTGTATAAATATGTCTATGAATGTTGCGTTACAAACATTCACAGTCACCATCTCGCTGTAGCCGACTATGAAAAGAAAAACGGGAAGTTTACACTTGGAATATCCACTGATGTGCTGCTTTAACAAAAAAAAAAATCCAGTTTAAAATAGTCTTCTTTTCTTAAGCAGAGTTAAAACAGTAAAAAAACCCCGGCACATACACCTAATTTTCAATTAACTGACATCTAAACATATCGAGAGAACAACTTAATGTATACAGTGCAAATATTTTGCTATTTGGAGTTCTACGCCTAAAGCACACTCTAGCAAAGCTTTCTAGGCACAGGACCGAAAAGTCATTGTTTATTGATTTCAAAATCTAACAGACTAATTATATATTTGTAGATGACTTGACAGATTTACAAAACTGCTATACGATTTTATAATGGAACACGCTCATGTTAATCTTCATCTATGGAGATAGCTAGAGGGGCCTGACCTTTATCTTATATTTAAAACACAAGCAATAACTGAAATTCATTTTCAATTTATTTTCCAATCATATAAAAGGAGGGGGAAAAGATTACTTTATTGAATCTTTTTAGCTGGTAAAAGGTTGGAGACACACAGTCTTGATGCCTTCCAAGGAGCTACAGGGATGGTCTATAGGGAACAGACTTAATCGAATAAACTAATCTTTGCTGTGGAGATTAAGTAGATGGCTACAGCAGTAAAGTAACAGCAGAATGCAAAGTATCAGCAGCACCATCAGCTTCTTTAAAGGTGCTGTAGGCAGTAGGAGAGCTTCTTCCTTGTTGGGTCCACCCTACTGATCCTGCAAATTTGGTAAACACGGAAATTTAATAATACTGCTGTGTTGTGCTTGCCTGCTGAGCAAACAGCCTGGTGCTGCAAGGCACATATGTGATAATTCACAAGGGGTTTTGGAAGATACAGTAACTGCTGCTACGCAAGCCTGGGGCCTTTAAGCTGAAGAGAGCATATACAATGTACATCCTTAAGGTAAATAGTATCTAGAGGTAAGGATGAGTTTCAAAGCAGTTCCTGACAGTTGGTAAAGTGCCTTACTTTGTAAGTACATCTTTTCAAACTGTCTTCAATTCCCTATGCCAATACACACATGAAGAACTGAATTAGACTGGTCTAAAATCTGTCATGATATATGACTAACATATTTCTGCATTTTTATGTTAGCTTAAATAAAATCTAGTTAAGTTGTTTGGTTTCTTGTTTGTCCTATCTCTTCCATTTAGCACTCCGAGTTGGAAATCCTGACTAATTATAGACAACACATTTCTGAGGAAATGGTAGAGATGGCACCCTCTCCCTGCAGAAACAGTATTTTTGTTATGGCTTAGAAGCAATCCAAAACACACACACTGTTCCTGCACTTTAGGCCTGGCCCTGAAAAGGGAAGCAAATCAGAGCAGGAATGATCCAGGTTTCAACATATACAATGAACTTATTTAATAATAATAAAAAGAAACATTTCAAAAACAATTACTGCTGCCTTTGGATCCTGAAACTTGAAAGAAAACCGCAGCCTCTCTGCTCATTCCAGCAGCTTACAGTTCACAGGGTAAGCAGCGCTCGTCAATATGAATCAGCTGTGAAATGCAGGGCTATGCTAGAACTTCAGCTTAAATTGGCCATCTCTGCAATATTGTTATTACAGTTAATAAAAACTGTTGCCTAACACTTTGACCACAGACCAGCGGAGCCATGGTGGAGTGGGGCTGGGGAAAGGGTACGTGTCAGAGGCCTAGCATAGCTTAATGTAAAAAATATTTGAAGGAAGCTGGTACTGTGCATTACTTCTGGAGGTGACAGTTTTGCTCGAATATTGATTCCCTATGTGACAGAGAACATGAAAGAGATTGTAAATGAATTTCCAGTGTGCTTCAATAGCAGTTTAGGAACAATAAGCAACTAGTGAGGGTAGAAGCTCTCTTTCTCTTTGTCAACAAGAAAGGGGCTATCAAAGGGCAAATAATAAAACAGACAAGTAAAACCATTTACTTTTTTTTTTTTTTCCTTCCCCTTTTTCATTCAGGGCAGTAACCAGAATTCTTCAAATGCCTCCCATGCCACGAGTGTCACATACGAAGTCCTCTTGCTAGAGGCATCTATGTTTATCTGTCTTAACTCTCTTTTACAACGACCAGATTATTTTGGACTGTATATAGAGGATAATTATATAATGATTATTATAATAATGTGCTACAGTTACGGCACACACCAGTGTGCAGGAAGATTGTAGTACCTGCAGGGCAAGGATCACAGTAGGGCCTTTAATACAGAAGACCAAAGTGCACCACCATCTATCTTGTCCCTCAGATTCCCTGGGCTGTCTGAACTGGGGCCACAGAAAGCAGAGAGGCAAATGCTACCATCAGCCTTCCCCTCTCTGTATGGCGTGCAGCCACCAGGGCACAAACTGAGATTACAGAGCAGACTGTCAGAGTAAACACACAGTTTGTCCTGAAGCAACATCCCACTGTAGAGAAATACTGACTTCCGAAAGACTAAGCAACTCCAACAGCCTCCTGAAAACAAAGAATAGATGCTGGAAGACAACCTCCTAACAAATTAAAACAGTGTTGATCCTATACACCTGAACTGCTTACAAGCTGTGTTTGAGACGGAAAACTTTTGGTGTATCAAGGTACAGCCCATTCTGAATGGAAGTTTTGCCATCAAGCTATTTGGGGGTATGTAATAATATAGCCCCATGGTCTCTGCTCTGGCCTCCACAACACCAAAGTCTCAAAAAGTCAGCATTTCATGTTCAGAGAGGAAAACAAAGCAGCAATGTATTAATAGAAGGGCTCAGACTATGCTTTCCAGAGGACAGCTAGAAAAGGCAAAGCTGTGAAGAGGACTTTGAGGACAAGTAAAGCCTCTGCCCTAGGAAGGAGCAAACTGGAGCTCAAACACAGACAAGTCAACTCCATTAAGATAAATCTGTAGAGAACTAGGGTGCACACCAGAGACAAAGCAGCAGCAAAGCAGCTCAGCTCATCGAGAGTATGTTTACATGGCAGTCAAAAGGGTAAATGAAGCAAGTTTGGCTAAACAAGAGCCACCTTTACACTCAGCTGATCAAGGGCAGCCCCTGGTTGAGCTGCAGCACACAGAGCTGTGCAACTCACTGCTCCAGTGCTTACTCAGATGAGTGTATTATGTAACCCACACCTCACACCAAAATAGCTGGAGTGCTACCAGTCCTTGAGCTACCCATCCATTACTCAGCCATGCCTAAACAGTCCGCAGTCATCCCTTTGACATCACTGTGGACATAACCTTTATGGCAGAAAGCAGGAAGATAGGCAATACCAAATTAACACTAAAAGCCAAGCTGTCTTCCATGCCACAAAACAAGTAAAAGAATAAATGTTAGATTACAAAGGGCTGGTAGGTATATTTCCAGGGGGAATGAAGTGAAAATTGTCTACACTTCTTCCAAGAAACTCTGTGCTGATTAGTAGTGTTCATTAAATAGGTTCTTTTGACCAATTTTTGTTATCTCATCAATATTTTTCTTTATTAGAAAAATTTGGCCAGTTAAAATGCTATCAGTAGGATTAGCTATAACATACTGAGATAATGGTTTTCTACGCTGGTGACAATGCGATCACTGTGCAGGTTAAATAACTTCTGCCCCTTGCCCCCACGAGTTGTGTAATGAAAGAATGCATTTACGAGACAATTATTAGGTTAATTTCCTTACTTGAATGCAGGACATTGATGCTGTGCTCCTGTTATTAGATCTACCTCCAGGTAATAACAATGCAAGTGAAATAAGAAAGAAGCTAGCTGGTGGACATTGTACTGGAAAACTTGAAGTGTTTATTATTAAAGAGGGAAAGCCTGGGTATAAATAAAAAAAAAAAAAACAAACAAACAAAACCAAAACCCAAACCAAAACCAACAACACAAAGCTATCAAAGAAAAATCTGTGGAAGTAGAAGAATTCAAAAAATTCAAAAATAAGAAATCGAGAATGCAAAACTAGTAGTCACGTGCAGTAAGAAAACACTTCTAGAAAACACATGCAGATTGTCACTTGTACTGCGGCAGCCCCCAGGAGCTTAGTGTCCTAGAAAGTATACATTCAGTTAAGAGATGGTGAGCCTTTACACAGTGTGCAATCTAAGAAGGCAAACAGCAAAACTTCACTCATTCAAACTACCAAAAGCACTCACGTCACTGCAAGAACCACACCCCAAAAACCTGAGTCCCAGTCAGAAACACATGGCTACTCTCAGCAGAAGAGGCTGCTCCACAGGAGACCAATCTTTAAACCAAGACAAGTGATGCACAAAAAGAGAACTGGAGAAAGTACAATGTTTATCATGACGTATAGCTGCCATTTTCTGATTTAGAAGACAGAAATATCATCTGAAAGCATAAGTTATTAGGTGTGGAAAGGCCTCCATTCCAAGCCCAAAGGTGCCCGTGCTCCCAGCTGTGCCCAAACACAACACTACTGGCTAATGGGGCAGCAGGTGGGCTGGTGGAGGAACTTGCTGCCTCTCATGGCCTACAGCCACCATCAGAGCTGGACAACGGCTTCACTCCTGTCACTGGTCTTTTGTGACATTTGACAGTAGAGGCCCACAGTGCTTGTACCTCTTCACTGCATGCTGTCTGAGTGCATAAGCACATGATACTCCCCCTGAGCCATCAGAGCTATGTCGCATTACATGTGTCTAACTAAACCAATGCTTCCTTCAAAGCACAAGAACCAGAGAATTTCCCCAGTTTACTGCTGGGGGGAGATACTAATGGCATAATAACATAGCATAAGCCAAGTATAGAAGCAGCAGACCAAAATTTTCCTGCTAGAACCTCTTCTTGCACCTATGCACACTTGTAGTCCCTCCTTCCCACACACAGTCCCTTCATCACCTGTGCATAATTTTCTATTTAAGTACAGAAAGAAAAACGTGGGTAAAACACCATACCCACATACACTCCCAGATCTCTATAGCACTGCAACAAGGTTTCTTGCTGCTGTCACTATCTGTTTATTGTCAGTGAAAAAGAAACGGATTGCTCTTGCTTTCTGCTGATGGCCTTCTATCCCCCAGGGGAGAAAGCAGAGACTAATCTGGAAGATTAGCAGGCTACGGACCAGGCAATCACAAGCTCGCACCCTGTCCGTAGCACACTTGGACCAATGGGTTGCCTGGCAGGGAATTCTGATCCCACACATCTTCTGTCAGGCCCTGAAGAGTTGAATCTCATGGAGGCAAATATCTGCACTTTTGTCATGGTGACAAGCAGCATACATCTCAACCTGAGCAATCCTACGCTGCTAGCCAGGTTGAAACAAACAGATGCAATTTTTCTTGAAGGGCCCAAAAAAAAATCTCTACGTCCATTTACTTTTATTCAATGCAGAAGTCATATTTGGTTCTGCAGAGCAGGGCACATCCTTCCAATAGGCATGTTTCCATCTTGCCCTAAGCATACAAGCAATACAGTGCTTTGCTCAAGCAGGGAGAGCAGTATAGCCCTGCTGAAACTGCTCTCAAATGAGCCAGCGATGATCAAAGCTCACTCTCCTCACCAGAACAGGGCTGTTTTCAGAACCTTTGGCCTTAAAGAAGACTCAGCAGACTCGCCTGGTAATGTAAAGTTCTAACTGTGAACCAACGGGACATTCTGATTACTTGTAACTCTTCCGTGTACTGGGAAACCCAAGTTGCTTTACGAAGCAAGAGTGTACTTTACTGGAGCAACTGGTGCCAGTGCATTGCTCTGTGCTGAGAGTGCAGAATTTGAATATTCCCATTTCCATTCTACCAGGCTGGAGCTCTGAACTCCTGAACAGATCTCCTCAACCCTTTATTTGCCTAGATATAAAGATGTTGGGGGCATGAACCATCTCATTGCATCTGCCAGGTAGAACAATGAAATCCCAGAAACAATATGTTGATGGTTAAGTTACAAGCTTCTTTTTTTAACTTAAATTGTAAAATTGCCAGTTGTTTCAGTATATTTGGGATTCTCTGTCACCCTATTATTTTCTCTGATAAGAAACATGGAGTGCAGTCCAGATCCCACTGACAAATATGACAAAACACTCAGTGAAAAAAGTCACAATTTGAAATGCTCATTACCACTACCAAAGAGAAAAAAGAAGCCACAACAAAAACCTGTGTAAATTTGAACTCTGTACATAACAAATTCCACAAAAAAAATTATTCTCCTATTCTTATAATGTAGAAATACCATCTCCTTTTACTAAAGCACCAAAATAATTGCAAGTATTACTCTAGAAATGCATCTTTTGCTAATAGTTTAGGATTTTGTTTGTTCTAATCTATAAATATTATTTAAAGAAATTCATATAAACATATAAGCTCATTTAACATCAGAACTGTTACATTTTTAATGTATAATAAAAAGCCTTTTTTACTCTATATGTACTATATATTATATATATTATTTTTTGATCTGCAAATGCTGAAAAAGCAGAAGAATAACACAATGAATACTTAAAGGATATCTGAGTTTGCACAGAGGTTTTTTTCCTTACTCTTTTAGCTCTTCAACAGGTATTAGTTTAAGTGGGTTTTACTGTCTATTTTATAGACATTCCAGTAGAAAACGGAACATTTAAATATGCGAGCTTTAGCTAATCCTCCAACATACAGCCTATGGACTTGGTAGGATTATCCCTTATTATAACACTATTAGATACAAAATTGCAGTTTGAGATTAAACACAAGAATTTCTAAAAATGTATCTCTCTGCCTTTTCCATTTTATCTTGTAAAAATATCTAATATTTTGAAGCATTCCTTTATGTTTCAAACAATAATTGGTGTAAAACTCTAACATTTCTATGATCATGCAGCATTACTTTAGGCAGTAAGCACTATACCCAACACTTAAAGTCAGCATTTTTCCCCTCAACTTAATGCAGCATTCAAGACATTGAAGAAAGCAGTGGAATATTCAAATATATTTTCAGATTTGTTAGAGCAACCATCATACGTAGCAACAGTATTTTATTGTTTTAATTTAAACATTTTAGAGCTGCTGTATTATTAAAAGCCTCATCTCCTTACCTGTCATTTACTGCTAAATCTCTTTTCAAATATAATACTGCTAGTTAGGGATCCACTCCATCGAGGGACCCAAGTTCATTTGCATCCATTGGCTATGCTAAATGCTCAGCCTAACAGATGGGAATCTAATTGCAGACCTGTTGTCTGGACATTGTTAACAAATGCAGAAGTAGCAATATACAGGGTTTTTTGGAACTGAATTTGGGCTGGCAGCAGGGGAACTCCAGTTAATTACCAACATCTGAATTTCTTGTTTAATGCAGGCAAAGGCAAAAACAGAGGTACTCAGACTGAGAAGGACTGAAAACTGATCAGAAAAATCATAGACATTAGATCACCCAAAGCAGCTATTTTGGAAAATTGGGATGAAGGTTCCACGTCCGCATAACAAAAGAGTCCATTTTTGTGAAGTACCTTCCATCTGAGAAAATGAGACAACAAACATAAATACAACCACGTAAAGAACATTTAGCTTGAAAACAAAGACATTGTCTCTAAAATGATACATAATCATTTTAACATGTAAACATCATAAATAGAGGTATTAGTGTTAGACTTAAGAGAGCTGTAATATGCAAGATTGAGTTTATTCTGTGACTTTGCTTTGAGTCTCAGAAATAGCAGGAAGATGAGATTGCAGAAAGCTTTGAAATTACCAAAATCCATAAATTTTTCAACATTTTGCTTGTTAAACAAAGAGGCAGTTGCTCTTGTAGAAAATGATTTCTGCTGCTTTCACCCCACCTCCTCAAAATGCTGAAAGAGAAACAAAGACTATTGTTGTAATGTTCACAAACTACCCAACACACCCTTAAACATTTTGTTGTACTGAAAATGGATACCAATTTTCTATGGCATTATTCAGATTGCTTTCTTGAGGTTGACGATTACATATTTCCAAAATCGATGCGACCCTCTCATTGTTTAATAATTTACCTTTCCCGGAATTTTTTTTTTTCAATAAGTCAGGAAGGTAGAAAAACATCAAGGCCTGTATCCATCTCTGTTTCAGAGTTCACATGCTTTACGCAAAAGGTCTATCAAGAACCAGGAAAATTATACAGTGTTGTCGTGTGCAAGAAGCATCTTTAATCAATTGATTTTTTTTTTTTTTTTACTCTTTTTCAGATTACATTTTGATGGGTGACAGGTAATAGAGCCTCATAAAAGAACAATACAGAGCTGGCATTTAACAAATTCAACACTCTAGTAATCATTTCTTTTTCCCAATGACAACACTGCGGAAGAAGAAAACGAGGTTGTTCCCATGGAATTAGTAACTGGATCACAAAGATTTCACTGAATGACTTCTAGACAGCAGATGAAGGGCCTGATGCTGACACCCACAATGATAAATCCTCCACTTGCTACCAGTTGACAGTAGCTGTGCTTGAGCGCTGAAGAACTCTAAAGGCCAATAGGCTGTACATTAATTGACCCTGGATGGGATGCTACAACAATTCCACTGCCTTTCACCTCTTTTCTGGGTTGTTGTATTCTAATAAAATAATTATACTATTATATGCATATATTTCTGGTTTCATTTAAAGAATATTTGGTGTTCAATCTCACCCCTTGCTATTGCACCACTTTTCAGGCATTTATGGTATTGGAAATGACGCTTGCTTAAATGACAGAAGAGTGATATCAAAAAGACACTTCAGAAAATGCAGTTATTTTTCATGAGTGAGTTTCAGGCTTAAATAACATTTTGACATGACTGGAGTGGTTCTGCCAAAGATTATTTGGCCAAAACAATCTGATAATTCAGATAAAACACAACACTTTGCGTACTTTGTCATATTAAAAAAAAAAAAAAAGCACACAATGGGCTTGACCCAAGCCCGCAGAGTCAATGGAAGCATGCCATACATCATGCTACACACATCAAAACCTTCTGTTGTAAGGATCTGTTCCACAATTTAGGATTTGTAGCTCATCACCTCATTGGACCAACTTACCATATCATAGCCCAAAGAGGTAAGCAACATAAAATGAAAAATAAAATGTGGTATTATAAGCAAGCATAATTCCCCTCCTATTTCCTGCTTTATTCATTATATATGAATTTCACAAACATTTTATAACATTTTTTATTGAAAGGCATCAGTGGTACCCATTCCAGTCATAGACTGCAGTAATTTTAAACAACATTAAATAAATCCAAAGTATTAGAATATTAAATGAATATCCACTGTAAAATACATATATTTGAGAAGGAAGGGATAATCTAGACTAGATTCTTAAAAAATGATTGTCACTAAAAATATATTTTGTTACTCAACATATTGCATTTAATTTGACTAACCCTCCTTGGTTTAATGAGCTTTCATAAGAGCACAGGGAAAATGAACTCTGCCACAATTAAGAGAAATTTTTATTTCTTTGCTTGTGTGGTTGAAGTCCCTATTCTCAGCAGTGCTCTTGCTCTTTCATTTTGATATTTCCTGAATACTTCCTCCTTTTAAAATTAATCCATTTCTTTATCGCCCCTTTTTCAGCTCAGGCATGTTGCAGACATTTGAGTGATGAAGATGACGTGGATTGGAGGTGTTTAGCTTTGTAATTTCATCCTTGAATTTTGTGATTACTAACAGGACAACTTTTTTAATTTGCTCTTTTGTCTCGATTCCCCTGGCTGACAATCTGCTCTGTGAGCTAGGCTTTTTAATCAATCACCTAGATAATCAAATGTCACTGGCTATCTGCTCCGTGTAATTACTTTTGCAATTAAAAATCAACCTCAAGTTGCCTCATCTAATTAGAGGGATGGGCAGATTTTCATCGAGATTGATTTTTTAATAAATATTGACTTAAAATGCCATAATCTCATCATATTCTTTCATTTTCTTTGTACCAAAAATCAAACAAATGGAAGAATTAACAAGCAGAAAGATTCATAGGACTTCAAAGGCTTTTGCTAGTTCAGACATACAAAATTGTGCTATACAGAAGCCTAGCTTATCTCAGTCTAATAACACTCAAAAGCTCCTACCTTTTATTAGAAAAAGAACAAAGCAGTCACACTATTATATATTTTCTAAATTAGTCCCAAATTAAATTAATATACTCTATACTATAATTATCTGGCCTGTGTACAACAAAAATTATTGCATAGGTTTTACTGAATTACTCTGTATTTCAAAAATCATTCACTTGAAATAAATAATATTGGGAATTACTTTTTCTCCAACACCTACCCAGAGACTGTGTTTTTCTTTTCTTTCTCTAAAGAGGAGTTAATTTGAAGATGCATTTATCACTTTGCATTGATAAGACAAATACTGCAACAAACACTATTTTACAACAATAAATACTGATCAACGTGAAAATAAGTTTTGTGGCAAACAGTTGTGTAGAAAAGTAGAAGCAATATGCTAGAAAGAGCTGGAAGATCCTACTTTTATATGTAGCAAAGGAGTACATTTTTTAATTTACTCCAATATCAACTGTTAGAATAGCAAAGCAGCCTGGAAGGTATCGCCAGGAACAGATCCTACCTTCTTTTTCTTATTTCTGACATAGACTTATTCACTGTCTGACCTTGAACACTATGAACTCATTGAACCTAACAAAGTTTCAGTAGCAGCAGTAGCAGTTACTGGTGATGCCAAGACCAACGCTGCACTAGGTGAATCACGAGTCAGGGAGGCATAACACCCCCTGGAGTTCCCTGAACTATTAAAGCAGCAGATCTCCTTTTGTGCAGCTGCAGACCCATGTTAGGTGGGAGGGACAGTTACCCATTTCCTTCCCACTCCCTGCGGGAACTGTTAGTACTTGGGGCAGACCCTTTTGTCAAAGGGATGGAGAAATTTTGCCTGTCTTGTTATCACTGTGCTTGGCGTCACTTTTAAACACTTCTCAGGAACTCACCTATATATTGTTTAGGTATACAAAGATACAGATGGCAAGACAAAACTGTACAGTGACTCATCCACGAACACAGGAGAAAAATCATGTCTGTCAACAGTACATGAGTATTACATCACCTTTTGCTAAAAGAAGCTAGTTTGCTTAACAGTTGTTGATGACCCCAAGATAAGCTCTTTAATGCATGTACGTAGCTCGTCATCCATATCTCTACGAAGTAGTTATTACTGTTTTAAATTAATTAATGAACTCTAAATGTGCTATCCTATTCAGATTATAATGATGGAACAGGATACCATAATTAGAGTTGCTGGACAAGTATGCCATACTTTATACTGCAACCCGGCAGAGTATACAGTATTTCCACTAGAAACATTAGCAACTAAGGAGCGCTTCACAATACCTGTTGAGATACTCATTAACCTCTGATTTGCTACCAATAAAACTATATAATTAAGAGACTTTCAACAGACATACTCGCAAGGTATTTTCCACTGTAACACAGAGGACTGAACTACAGTACTCTTTTCAAGTGAAACACTCAGTTCCTTGTTTCCTCCCGTTGAGGGTGAGCTACCCTAAACCAAGAGAACAATAACCACCAGATTCTGAAGGGGATAAAGTGGGAGGAAAGAATATAATCCAGCCTGGTTTAGATTAACTGCATGAAGTCTAATAGTTAGGGATTATTAGTAGTGCTACCAGTCTGATAACAGTATCACAAGTACTTTATTGTGAATAACAATGCTATGTTTGTGTCAAGCAAAACAGCACTGGCAGCTATTTTGCCCATATACTGCCAAGATATTTACTTTTGTTGTCTGAAAACAAAAATAAAAGTAAACACAGCTGTGAAAAAAAATAACTCTACACAGTATTCTGAATTATGTGATGTGAATTAGAGATATGTTGAGCATGTGCTAGCCAAACTGGCTCCTTGTCAGTGATCAGGAAGATTTACACTGGATCAGCCACCTTGAAATCACTTCCCAGCTTTTCTGTCCAGAGGGGCTCAGTTCCTGACCCTTCCTGCTGCGACCATGGAAAAGAAGACACACGACACACCTCTCACCTGCGGTCTCTTCACCAGTGATTCAGTCTCACCCTGCAGAGGCCTAAGGAAGAGGATAGAGAAGGCTTTGGACAGGGGAAGAGGAGGGTCAGGAGAACTGCAAGCCATTTGGTTCTCTGTTTATTTGGAGAAAGGAATGCAGATACCAATCAGGGTCTTGGGTTCAGTGGCAGATGTGAAAGTTGCATGCAAATACCCCTTCTCTCTCCTCCTTGCTAGCAGTATACATCTTCCACACAAAGGCCATCCATATTTACAAAGACTGCAGCAGGCTTGGAATTTACAGCCTCAGAAAGGATAGGCTGATAAGTGCTTCGTGCTCCTGACAGGAGATAGGAGCCTCCCCCACTATTTCAGGCCTCAAGCCAACTAGTTCCTAATTTTTTTTCAAAGGGGGGGAGTCTAGTTAACATCTTCCATTTCTGTTTAAAAAACAGAACCAAAAACCAACAAAACAACTGCAGCTTCACATACATCCCCGGGCTCTGTCACTTGTGGTAGCTCTGCAAATCTGATCAAAATCATGTAAACACAAGAGCAGGAAGGACCTGATCAGAAGAAACATTTTTGAATCGGCCAGAACAACAAATCTTACAGAAAGAAGATAAATACTATTCCCCGGAAGATTTTTCAAGTGCTTTCTCTTGTGTATCAGCATTCCACCCTCTCACAAAAGTCTCCAGGTAGAAAAAGCATGGTAACATTCAGAAGCCTCTGAAACAGTTTAGGAAAGCCCCTTTTCCAAGGTGAGGCAGACTTTCAGGTTCATTTGTTCCTAAATCCTTAAGCATGGAAACATTCTGAAAATAGATCCTCTCCTGACAAGGACATCCACCCCACCCCACTCCCACCCCTGTCAGATGTGACAAAGTCAGCTTTTAAACTGAAGCTACAGTAGCACACGCTAAGCCTACAGGTAAGAAGCCACATCTTTAGGTAATTTGTCCAGACAGCACATGACTTCACTACAACTACACATGCCTCTATCCTGGTACAGCATTCCCATGCACTGTGCAGACATGCGTTGCTGTTACCCAGTGTGCATTTAGTGTCTTCACTCTGAAAGTAGATTCTATAGCATCTCTTAGATCTGTAGAATACAGAAGCACATGGGATTACTTTTCTAGAATTAATTTACTGGAAACTGCCTAATTATAAGATTCTTTAAAACCAAAGGCATAAAAGTTGCAAGTGTCGATTTTTATCTCAAACAGTGAAGTCCTTGACAAGTTCTTAGTAATGTACCCTGTTCATGGTATACGTTACAGCGTTTGGTGTCTCAGAAAAATCATTATAACGCGTTATGTAAAGTACTTACTCTTCTTGCATTTAGTGATAATGCTATAATTTTTCTCAACAAGGCAGCCCTCTAATATAATAAATTTATGGCAAAATAGAAAAGGAAGATTAAGAATTGTTTTACATTCTGTGGTATAAGATTGCTAGTTATATTAGCATTTTGAGGAGGATTTATTTGGAGATTGAGGATTAATTCCAATGAAATCATTATACAAATTTAAAAATGTCAACTACTTTGATAGAGCTTATGATTTTATCTTCTTATTTTGACAGGCAACTGTGTAACACAACTTCTGTGTGGAAGCAGCCCAGGAATAAAGCAAGGGTAGGATAAATAAAGACAGAATGATCCTCACAGGTTTTCCAATCAGCTGTCTTTTTATTCTGATTACTTGTAGGACAGAGCAGTAATAGACATTTTCCTTTGCACAAAATAATAAGAGCAGTACTTATCGCTTGTTGCCTACAGCTAGTGGCAAAAGGAAATTAGAAAAGTCCAATGAAGCTGAGTAGTAATTAATCATCATACAGTGGGGCCTGTCAAATCAGAGGGGTCTTTCCAGCTGATAATGCTGCCCAGCACAATTTAGACTGATAGAAATTAGAATTCTTTTTCCTCTGGCAAAAACCAAAAAGACTAGAGCTAGCAGAAATGTGGCCAACTGCTCACTTCAATGACTGCCTGACCCACTTATAGCCGACATCCGCATCAAGTTTAACTCAAAACAAAATTGAAGGAACATCACTCACTCCTCATGGCCAAAAGTAAATAACAAATACCATTCTCAACTATTCTGCCTGTAGAGGTTAAACAGCCGGGTTTTTTAAAATGCAAACATTTAAATCATGGTTAAAAGAGAAAGGAAGACAACTATTTTTCTTTTCAAAGTGATTTTATTGTTTTTCTCCAACGTACAAGCACAAAACACCAAAGTTTACAACAGAAAACTCACACTCTTTTTCAGGTGAAATAAATAAAGCATGAATCAGGAGTGTCCTCCTTTTACGAAAGGCAGTCTCAGCACAGCTGGTGAGCAATAGAGTAATTATGAGAATCAGGGCTTATTTTTTCCCAATGAAGCCAAAAACAGTTTTGCCACAGACTTTGACAGAAACATTATTAATATAGCCTTGACGACAGGACCTGATTTCGAGCTGGCTCGGCCACGAGACACCTCGTATAACCCTAAGCTCCCTGTAAATGCAGTGTGCAGGGCCCAGCCTGCTGCCAGGGAGGCCTTTCAGCTGTGGAGGGGCCAAAACGAATCAGCCAAATGCTCTGCGGGCAAGCAGCAAGAACCGCTCCCAGACAAAACTCAGCAAAACGGATAAATCTTTGGCCCCCCTCCCAACAGGCTGCTTCAGAGCCCATTTTTGCTCAACTCGCCCCTTAACGAATCCTTCCCCCCGGTGCCTGCTGCCCTGCCCCAGCAGAGGGGCGCAGGAAGCGCGGGCCGGCCAAGGGCCCCGCCTGTCCCTCCCTCACGGCACGGGAGGGGCCCGAGCTCCGCCCTGGCGTTCTAGCGCAGCGGGAACAGAAGGGCCTGCCTCCCCCTCTTCATTTTTTTACTTAGGGCTGTACCTGTCCGCCTTGCAGCGATGGGCGCTGAGAGCCGGGAATACCGATCGCGGCCCAACTCCCCGGCGCTCAGCCACCCGCCCTGAGGCTCTCCCCTCTGACAGAGATTACAGGTTTTCAGCCGAGATGGCCGTCTGTCGGCCCCGAGTGCGCTAACAGGCCCTGACCAGCCTCACCTGGGGCTTCTGCCCAGGGCGCCAGCACAGGCCTGGGCCGCAGCTCAGCCGCGCTGTGGAGAGCTCCCCTCCAGCTCGGCCCTGCACCTGTCCCGCTCCTCCACTGAAGCCCACGGGGAAAAAGAAAAAAGTAAACAAAGGCCTTCAGGAATGAAAGGCCAAAGAAAATTAACAAAACTCCTCCTTCATAAAATGTTAAGACTCAAATATTTTTGCTGTGGGTCTCTTAAAACCAAGCAAGTTATTGTTACTAAATAAATGCAAAACGGCAGAGTAGATGATGAGGGTTATCATCTTAAGGAAGAGTACCTTTTACATTACATACAGGCATGCTGCCATAAAAATACAAGTATGACAAAATGACAGAAGCTATCAGGCTTTCTTAGAGAGCTAAAACTGTGGTTTATGTCGCTATAGAAAGAGCAGGGGAAAAAGTTCTACATCCACACAAAGAAGGGCCCAATTTATTAGGGTTCGCATTTGAATAATATGGCTGTATTTCTTCCTTTTCTTCATGGAAGGAAGGGATTCCATATTGTTACAGAAAGTGTGCATGCATGGGTACCTCTCTGACAAACTGGCTTTTGAACATAAAGGCTCTATAAATCTGATTCTGTGTATCTCAACTTTGAGGGAGTAGAGGGGAACACGGTATGTACAGATAACAAAATTAACATCTGAAAACCACATTGTTTTCCTTTCATCTGAGCTATAACACAAATTCATTAGGAGATCTGCATGCTTCTGTACCTTTCCCCTTAATATTAGAATGAATGAGTGCTATTTACATATGTCATTAGTCGGAAAATCCCCCACAGAGGAGCATACTGAATCCTAATTTGCACTGAATAAAATGCTTTATGATGTAAAGACTGTCAGGCACCCCAGTCGGTGCAAATGAATGTTTAATCATCACAAAGGGTTAGACATGACACAGTGCAAAATACGTCAGACAGAATCACAGCCAATATGAACTTCCAATGCTCAATGACTCTTTGATCAGCATAATCAAAATGCATCTCAGCAACTGAAATGTTGCAAAAGTAGCAAAATGCTGTCTTGCGATCACAGAAATTAAACTTATTTCAAATATTAACACTTGGGGAGTGCATGCATGACTTGGTGAGTAAATGCAACAAGTCCAGATGCAGTAATGGCAGCATTTCACCTTTTCCCATCATGATTAATATGGACCATGTTCCACCATGTGGACGGGATTGATAAAGAGAGCTACAAACCCTTGAGAGGCAGAACCCCCCATCCAATCCTTTTCCTAGAGGTTTGCCATCATTGGAACTACAGACCTGCTGGTACAACCATGCATTAAATGATTGAAATAACAGTGTGATCTCAACACACTCTTGACTAATACTCTTGATGATAATTTTTCCCCTTGGTATTTTGCTTCTGTCTACATAGAGCTATTATGGGGTCCTCCTGTGACCCTCATCAAATTCTGTGACCTGCGTAATACAGGAAATCAGGCTGCAAGGGCTTACAGTTGCTGTTGGCACTAAAACAGCAGAATGCCCTTAACATGTCAGATAGTAGCCATGGTGTATCATCAATGATAGCCTTGACAACAGATAAATCTAAGACAAAAACATATATTCTCCTATGGAAAAATTCGGTGTTAAGGAAAATAAGCAGAGAAAACCATGGCAGACTTTTTTATCTTCCTTACAGAAAAATCTTATTGTTACTGAAGAATCGGGGGGGGGGGGGGGGGGGGCCGGGGGGGAACGGTCGACGACACACAACCACACAACCAGTGAAGTACTGTTCTTCTGTTCTTCTGTGGAGACTTAATTCCAAAATATTTGGGTTTCCTAATTTACACTTTTCAATTGTTCATGATTCTGCATAGCTTAAAGTGAATTACCAATCTCTTGTTGATTCCACTGGTACCAGATCAGGACTATTATTTGAAATTTACCCCTGTTAAAAAATCCAGGGCCATCTATCACAGAGGTTGTAATCCTCAGATGTCAAACTCACCAGCAAACAGAACATGGTTCTCTGCACAGGATGACCTTCATTCCCTCTGAACTCTGAGCTAGTAATTTTGTCTTCAAATAGTACAAATTTTCAACATTGAAATAACTAGCTCAGATTTCATTATTTTCACAAATCTGGACAATAACCACACACAGACTTTCATATGCAAGGCATTAGAGCAAAATCATGTAGTCCTACACAAGGCGCACAAAAAGTCAATAAAAGATGAGGAAAGACGACCTCAGCCATTATTCATTAAATGCACACATGTAAAAAAAAAAAAAAAAAAAATCTAAAAGGCACAGTAGAATGGCTTTATGAAAGAAACAACACAGTGTTTCCAGAAAAACCCTGAAGTCTTGAGGGGGAAACATTAAAACAGCCTAAGAATTTGAATCAGGATGTAAGAAGTTATTTAGGCCACCAGAAGATAAACTGCATATAAATCAAGCATATGAACACTTCCCCTGCTCTTCCTAAATTAAGTATGCGCTTAAATCCCACCAACTCTAGGGAATGCATTTCCAAGGCAGGGTTGTATAGAAATAGGTGCACTAGACTGATAATACACCATACTCATAAGTTACATACTGGCTTAGCTATGAAGCAAAGTAGACTTCATGCTGCTCTTGACCATTCTGTCACTGTAAGTATTCATGTATTTAAAATCAAGCACACACAAGCATTTTGCTGAACTGGAGCTTTACAGCAACTTACGATCAAAGTTTGAGTATCATGAAAGCACATGGCTCCTCTTCCAGAGTGCAGTAGCTTAAAATACTTGCAGTTTAATGCTAAGAAAACTTAATGGAATCCTGCTAGGGAAAATAGATCCCCTCAGCCCTCAGAAAATGTGAGGTTTGATTGCTGCCTTGTCCTTCACATGGCTTCAAACTCCCTCCATTCCTTTCTTTGTAAAGGCCCACAAAAGCTTTACTGTGGTGGCTAGGATGACACAGGCAGGATAGAGAGACACCTTGCTCATAACAAATCCATCCGGAAGAATTCCCTCTCCTCATAGATAAAATGGAAGGAGTTGTTATCCTTCATTAATGTCTCCTATTCTGATGCTACTGAACTGGGTATTCAGAAATCAGCGTGTACCAGCACACTGTCTTACTCAAGACACAGACAGAAGAAACTCTATAGTTTCCTGCCCAAAGTCTGCCTAGGGATGCTTGTTTATAAAGGCGACACTTGCCAACATCGCAGAAAAGACAGCTTTTTCCCTGTTCAAACATATTGAGTTTTGATTTCCAGACTGTTTCAAGCAATATGGCATGCAGACAAGAGATCCTTATTAAACATCTAGGGAAGTCAAAATCTCATAAATCATTAGTTGACCTGTTACTGCCTTAACATTCATCCTTTCCAGGTGTCATACAGAAATCAGCAACCTCCAAGTCAAACTTTCTTTCCATTTTCATGATACTACTCACTCCACCAGGCTTCGCTGGCTAAAACAAAAAGAGAGAGACAGGCAGGCTGAGAGACAGCAAGAAGGAGGTAAAATAAAACACAGATTTTTCTTGTTAGGAAACCATATAATGTTAAAGTAGGCAGCATCTGAAAGCATACATATATAATGATCCAGTCTATGTGAATACCATCTTTCCTTCAGGATACTGTTAGCCAGTTCTCTTGTATTCAACTCTACATTTACATATAGATTGAACCTTTCTAGAAAGCAATTTTATGCATTTTGTCTTAATATTTTTCTCATTAACATTGCACATAGATTAGGCTTCTTGGGAGGAGAAAGACATACCTGGATGTCATTGGCACAATTTCTAGAGATCATGTTTGCTTTTGAAGAAAAATATGTAATAAAAGACTAATAAACACAGGACTGATCACAAGTGAATTTTCAAGAATCAGATAAAAAAAATTACAGAATTTGCTCTGGTGCTCTTAAAACAAACACTTCCTTAATTACCCTCTCTGGTGGGAAGTAACAATAGAAAAAAAACAACAGCAAAATTACCTGTAAAACAAACTTCTCTCACAGGGCTTAGTACTTCAGTGAGGATCATTAGTCCTAATCAATCAGAGCATTTAATCATATGCTTAAGTTTATGCTTACAGATAAGCATATGCATAGTCAGATAAGGCTAGGTATTGTGCTGAACTGAGGCTGAGGTACACAGCATCCAGCAGGATTACTCTGCACTGCTGAAATCTAAATTTTCTTCATGTCTTATTTGCAGACTGGGTGTAGGATTCAAATTAGAGGGAGGATTAAGAAAAAAAAAAAGTCCTCATGATAGCAGGGCCAGGCTAAGCAAACATTTCATATACACACCAGAAGAAAGATGAAAGGAAAGCAGCTGCCCTTCCACAGTCAGAAATTCTTATCTGCTGACCGAACCTTTGTTGGTTTGAGAAAGAACAAGTAGTCTGCATTGGCGGAAGGTTCAAAGCAATTTTTTTAATAGATAATCCAATCAAAAGTCTGTCTATCTGTTGAAATATTTAGAAGAACAAGATATCACTTTGACCTCCCTACACCTGCGACCTTTGTCAAAGACTTTAAGAAGTGCCCTACACTTGTTTATGTTTTTTATCTTTAATAGGCTTCTGTGTTTTTCAAAGATAAACATTTTGTGAACTTTGAGCAAAAAATATATTCTGTAACTTTTAGCCAGTCCTTCTCTATTGTCTTCATCAAAGGAGTTGTATATGCAGGTATACTACCAAAATAAAAATCAACATGAAAACCAGAAGTCAACTGCAGTTGCTGTAGAGGAGCATGCAATTCTCATTTTCTTATGGCTGGTGCACGTCAAAACCAAAAAAATTAATTAGCCCAGGCAACTCACTAGAGATAAGCTAAAATGTTCAACACCATTAAATGCCAAGTTGAGAATGGAAAATAGTAGGTTTCTGTTCTATCAGGTATAAATTATCTCAATATTTACATCATCTTAGAACCAACAATACAGAAGTAAACAAGAACTCCATAAAATAATTTACCTGTACAAATGTTAACATTTTGACAACAGTGGATGGTTTCTGAGATTAAATCTTGCAGAACAGAATCTTGCAAGTTCCTAGGACAAAAAATGAAATAGGTTGAGTATCTACTTTGTAGACTTTTACCAGGGAAATCTGTGTACAGGAGAGTACTCAACTGCCATCTCTTTACTCTTGTATTTACAATACTGGAAGGGATCTAGGAAAAGCAAAAGTTCCAAAGTTTGCCACTTCATCTCCCTACTTAAAAACAGGGACAGTGCTGCATGCCTTTCCTGAGAAGTGGCTTGAATGACAAAGAGCAGTAAATGATACTTGTCTATTCTAGATCTACCACCATCTTTCATTCATTAATTGTGCATGTTATTGACTGTCATCCTACTTTTTTCCTTCCATCCAAATATACTCCGAATACATTGATTATACCACATGTTACTTTCTACCTAAAAGGCCATGCTTTGATTTGCTATTTCTGGTTGATCACTACACAGGTGTATTTGCTGTCACTGATCCATTCAATATACTCAACATACCTGCCCAAGTTTTCTAAGCTATTTGTAGCAAAAGTAACTAATCTTTTTCCATAGCTCATAATGTTTTTGAAGGAAGTGATGCCATACCAGTTATCCTTTTGCCATCCTTAATGTCCTTGTTGGCTCAAAATTTATAACTCCTCAATGCTTTATATCTCCACTCCTGAAGCCAAAATTTCCTCTGTCACAAGCAAGTATAGGTCCCCCTGAATCCATTTATGCCAAGGCCGAATTCAGCCCCTGTGCCAATAAAACTTCCATTTGTATTAAAAATATCTACTGCACTGGAAAGACATGTGACTTGGAATTACTTAGATTTTTGTGGGTATTTCTTCTCTGATGGGTCCGCTCAGGCCAGATCCATTCAGACAGCAATACAGTCAGGATCAGGCAGTTTGCGCATTTACTACATGTGGCTGTGGACTTAGCTAAAAGGACTTCAGAATCTTCTTAGATGCTGGAGAACAGCTGAGGCTATTCTCAGGCAACTGGTGTGGTCACATCAGGGCAGAGAACAAGTCACAAGGCCATCTGGCATCAACAGCATTTCTCCCCAAGGACCATGGGGCAGCGTTACCTTGCTGATGGCCCTTATATGACTGCTAAGTTTCCCTCAAGAGTGAAGCAGTGTAAGGCCAACTTTTCCCCTTACATCTGAGGAAGGAAAAATAAGAAGAGAAGAAAATCCTGAGCAGAAACATTTTAGTATTTCATCAATGTTAATAGCCTGATCAGTGCTAGGCAAGGTTCATTTATTTATAATTGGGGAAACAGCTGACAACTTTCTAAAGGCCTTAGTCTTGTTCATGCGTCTCTCACTCTTGTCCCAGTGTTACTCAGTCTGACCCAAGACAGAGTCAGTCTGGAGGTAAGTCCTTTTAAATGAAACCTCTTTTCTCGAAGACAGATTAGGTAGTAACAGAATATACAGATCTGTCTCAATGCTTCACCAAACCTACTATCCATCTATCTCACTTCAAGGACTTGTCTTTGTGGAAGGATTAATGTCAGTGAGTTAGTCCCAGAGAGAATTTTTAGTCCAATTTTATTCAAAACCAAGAAGCTTTTTGCTGTCCCCTGCAGCCCACTGTGGGAGTACTTTTAATCATCGCATTTACTTTTTTGGAAGCTGCAGCTGGATCCTGCAGCAACACATGGGCCAGAGCAGTGATGCTGGTGGTGGGGAAGCTGTGAAACACAACAAGCTGTGATTGCTGGAAAAAAGGGATAGAGAAGGAACACAAAGGAGGAATTTATAGTTCAGCAATCACAGGAAAAAGTTAGTGTGACAGATTTATGGATTTAATGAAAAAGAGACTATGAAACAGTAACAAAAATACAGCAAAATAGACAGGTATGTAGGATTTTTTTTCCTCTAGGTTTAACAGAATGCTTAGACGAACATGATTCTTTTGTTATACTAGATAATATTTTTGAGAAACAGCATTACAAAAGGTTAAACATAGAACAGATGTAAGTTATAAAATACAAGGTGATCAAAGCTCAGATTTTGAGACAGATATGTTAGCAAATGATGATAAATCAGTCCCACTAGAACTGTAAGAAGCAGACAAATGTAACTATGCAAGAGTGAAAGTCAAGAATTGAAAATAGAGAAGGGAAGAAGAGGAGTGGAAACAAATGTTGAAGTTAATTCTAGACAACTTGTACAGAACACCAACTGACTATATTCCGCAAAAAGGGAATAAGAATCTACTGATACACACCCTATTTGATTTCAAAATAGGATTCAAATGCTTTAAACTCTTAATATTTGATTAATATATACAACATTCTATTCATTTCCCGTTTAGTAGCTACTCTTCTCAAAAGTTTTTACATTTCAATAAGATCTATACTGCCATGATCAAAGCTATAAAAGAGGTAGAAAATTTTATGAAAGCAGTTATTCACTAGAGAGCTGAAACCATTTTTAGTTACCTTGCTGATACACTTATTTTTTTAAAAAGAAAAAAAAACTTATTAACGCATCTAAGTTAGGACAAAAGATACAGAAATTCAGAGATTTGAATGAAAGCTGAAGGTTCAATCTATTTCCCTTTTGTAGGTAAATAAATAAAGCCCAGTGAGAAACACACAATTTACGAAGACATAAGTGAAACAAAAACATTTGAAAGACCAAGAAAAAGGAGGTAATTGTTAGGAGTGTCAGCAGGGGACCACTGTGATAATTTGATCTGGACTTTGCTAACAAATCACTGCACCATTCTTTTTACTTTAGTATCTGTTTATGCTTCTACAAATTGAAACCCCACTGGCAATGCACTGAAGAACAGAGCTCAGCACAATAACACATCAGCCTGGCTATTAGTTCAAGGTGGGGAAGGATTAGTTGACCATCCCAAACCTACAGTCCTCCTCAATATTTTGTCTTTCCCTGCTGAGGTAAAAGGGTGTAGACATATGTAAGTAATAAACTAACAGGCTTCCATCTACTTGAGGTTGAGTGGAAGGAATGCAGAACAAAACTATAAAAAAAAATAATAGACAAAGGGGTAGTGAAGACTTCGGGGAACTCAATACCACATCTGCTAAGCTATGCTGGGATGTAGCACCAGGATGCCCATAAGTTTTTAAAGATATAACTATGCCTTTTTGTGATCTTGCAGCACACTGTTATGGCCTAAGCATGCCAGCATTTAGAACTGACACAAGATCAAAAGGCTGATAAATGAGAGGAAAGGGGATGTTTGACCCACGAAACCGTATTCTAGAAGATTTCAGGGCTTTTTAAAGCAACAAGTAATATGTTACTGCGTCTTGAATATATTGCGACATTCTTTTCTAAGAAACAAAGCTAATATCTAGTCATTATATATTTTTATGCACATATATGCACAGACGTACATATGAGTACATACGTTCATGCTTATTTATGTGAACATATTTTACGTTATAACAAGCTTCTGAAAATTTAATTTCCGATAAAAGTTATATTAAAATCATTTGGAAATGAACTTAATCTGGGATGTAGTATTTATGGCTCAAATTTATTACTAGCAAAATACATAACAACAACAGCAGGCAACAAAAAGGCAGGGAAATTGAGCACAGAAATTGAAAGCTGAATAAAGTAAAACAGGTTGGGTTTCTATTTTAGCTAGCCTGTGATATATACTAACCTTCTGCCACTGCTGAATTCAAGGTGAATTTTGTGATCTAAATGAAGCTGTCTGAGTTTTGTTCATTTCTTTCACCAGGGCCAGGATTCCACCAGTAAGACTAGTCTTGCCATATCATCAAGCCTCCAGAAAGGGTTATGAATCTTTTGCAGGCTACAAGCTATAAGCAGCAATGGCCATTATTAAACATACAAACCCAATAGTTTTAAAATTTATATCTAATGAAGAACATAGCAATAGCAAATGCTACACATTTGAAAACTTCCTATATTCTGGGGTATTTCTCTTTGGTGATACATCAGGGTTTTGCATTTCCTATTTTTAAAGGAACAGATGCAACCTAACCCCTAAGTATCATGCTCTGCTATGATCTAATCTACCATGAATGCCAGATGAGGAGTCACAAAGCTCCAAAAGGTGTGCACAGAAGCATGCAGTACCATCAGCGATATTAGTCACCCTGCCTGAGTGACAGCCCCCTTGCAGATTTCCCAATATGCAAGAAATCACACCTGGTCTGCTGACGGTCCTTATATCTCTCTTCCTCATGCCACTGAGCAGTTTGGAAGGGGAGTGTAGTGTGGAAGTGGCTTTCTTTACACCCAGGCCCTCTCAATGACTTTGAGGTATTGTGTACTCTCCAGAGGAGGAATTTAGTATCAGCAGTTCCTGTGCTAATCTTTCCTAAGAGCTTTAGGTGCTCAGCACTTTTGGAAATCAAGTTAATAACTATTAATGACACCGAAGGATGAGAACCGAGTCTTCACGGTACTCCTTATTCAAGCATTTTTCACATCAAATTCAAGTGGAAATTTAGCTGTGTTCGGTGAGAGGATTGCTGAAAAGGGTCCAACATCTGCAAAAAAAACCTTGAGGAATGCGATTAAATTAAATTTGGATATAAAAGTGATGAGATATTCTGATTCTCAAGAGGATTCAGAAACATTCTCCTCACAAATAAGAGAGGTATAAACGTACTAGGGCATAAGGAGTAGCTTATAAAAGAGGTAAAAGGGTACTTGAGAAAGCTAATAAGCTCTTCACTTCTTAAGTCTGTATGTAAGAAAGAAGCATCCTATGTCCTTAGTTTTGGTTATTTCCACACTCACCAATGGCATTGTCTAGTATGGGGATGTTGGGACTTTTTAAAATTATCTAGCTCAGATAAAAGTTGTCATATCACAGAACTCACCTCAAGTTGACCACCTCCATATTTCCCCAGTTTCCAGGCCACTGTGGCTACACTTCTACTAATGTCTAGTTGAAAATGTAGAGTGCGTATGCTTATGTAATTACAAGGCTGTGCCCATCAGCATGGAAATCACTGCATAAGAAGTGGATAATCAGTATGTGACACTCAGTGTCCGCTGTACAGACAGGGGACTTCCCCACTTCGGGATGCTGTTTTCCATCTCAAGCTGTTGTCCTCCTTCCTGGTTCAGTCTCACATGCCAGCCAGGGTGGATGTTGTCACACAGGCAGGGAGCTGGTGACATCTGAGAGTGGGGAGAGCAAGCAGGCATGTCAAAAGATACGCTCAGGATCAATTTTTAGAAGCAGGTAAAAATGATGTTTGACTCAAAAAAGACCAGGCAGGAGAGAAGTCTCTTTGTAGACAGATCTGGATAAGTTTGCATCTTGTCAGATGCGCAAAACAATTAGTTGAAAAAGCAAGAGAACACCTACAGATTGTAGGCAGAGTTATTTCTACATCTGCAGAACAAAGATCAAAGCACTCAATAAAAAACTTCAGAAGACCTGAGAAACTACTTTGCAACAATTCCACTTTTTCTATAAAACCATCCCCCGAAACCATGAATAAATGTTAGGAGTCACCTGCTTATATCAAAGAAGCAGGGCCAAGTACTGAAGCCATTCTACCGCTATTGCACACACATCAGCTGTCAAAGTAAATGGATCTGTAGTACAGACATAGCAGCACCTATCTATAAAGCTTTGTATTTTAATTTTAACAAACTTTAAAAGATTGCTGCCAGAAATGTTAATATTCAGAAACTGGAGATACTATTTTGTTTTGGTCATGAGTGAATTCTGAGCAAACAGGTTATTTATTCTATTAGAACCAGAAACCTTTCTACCAAATAAGTAAATGACATAATTAGATAGACTGTTACTTCCTTTGGGACATTTCTTCTTGTTCATTTTTAAGGGGACAGAGCAGATTTTTTTTTTAAACTTTTTAAGCTCTGGTGTCTGTTCTGTTTTGCTGCCAGCTTTTAATTTCTTGGTTTTAACAAAGTTTTTTCATTAAAATCACTGAGCTTTCCACATACAGATAAAATAAGTCCTATTGATCACTAGCTTTTTCATGGTAGAAATGTGTATCTGAAAGTAATAAGACGCAGAAAGTAGGACGGGACTTCTGGTGGGTTTCCTGTCTGCAATAAGAAAACAAAACAAGCGAACTTTGACAACATCCATTGTCCTCACCAGCTGGAGCAAACCAATGTGATGAACAGACTGCTTACCCTGGCCACCTTTGGGGACAGATGGCTTCGTTCTGGACCCAGCAGAACATCCATAAAATTAACACTGACTACATGTTGCTTGGTAAACAAATGTAGTTTGATTGACGAAGAAAAACTGCAAGAAATCCTACAAAATAGTGTTTCAAAGTCAGAAAAGCCTCTCTGCATTTTGAACTTCCAACCCACCAGTCCAAAGCAGCCAAGTAATTAAATAAATGTATTTTAATGCAATCTTAAGTGGCTTGGTTACATTAAAATCCAGTTATTGCACAACAGAATTGTTTTATTCCAAGGGAATACATTACAGATTTTAACTGATGTGAAAACACACAGATTTCATTTAATAGCCTCTTAATCCTGCCAATTTTACTAATAAGATTACTGTCTTATTAGCTAAACAAACTGTGCTGTTGACGCTTTAAACCAAACAAAAAATAACCTCCCAAAAGCACAATTTCTCCTGAAACATTCTTTTCCTTTATTATGGCCCCAATCCAGCAATGGGACTACTTATGTGCTTAAAGTTAATCGAGTGCTTAAGTGCTTTGCTGGACTGAAGCCTGCAATAACATAAATCTGAGTGGACAAATTATCATTACATATAAGAAACTTGCAACAAAATGAAAGCAATTAAACAACTGAAGCTGTTCGTAGAGATGCTTAAGTGCCAGATGATGATGTAAAGCATGTCTGTATTTTGTACATCCCAGTTTTGCAATTATATTTCTGAAGAACACCTACCTCTCACTGTTTTTGACTACCCACATCTGAACTTTCAGCCACAAACTTATAAAGTGAAGTGAACCCTTCCGTCAGCTCTGTATTCTGATATGTATCGAAATCTAAATGGATAGACACCAAATACTACTGGGCTAAAGGATGGGTCTTTGGGAAAATGATTTGCACAGTAGGTTTTCACTAGAGAGTGAGTATCATTGGAATGGTAGAAGGAAATTATAAAATAAAGTGAAATGGGAAATTAAAATATCAAAGTAAGGGGGAAATGGGATTTAATGGAGCATTTTTTACATTTCATCTTTTGGGTATTATCTGAAAATATTTGGACTTCCTTTTCCCCCTATCAGCCAGGCCTCCTCTTGAGCCCTAATTTTCATTTAGTTTTTATCTCTGTCACACAGTCTGCCTTTATATAGTCTCCTTGCTCCTGCTTTAAGAACATTCAGACTAATTTCCTTTTCCCTTAGCCATTTATCTTTCCTACACCCATTCAAGTCTATGGATGCATGCATCTTGAAGGAAGAAAAAAAGCTAAGACTGTATATGTCATAAATGTGACCAGGAATCAAAAGTAGCTTGGGGATTAAAATCCATCAAAACTGCGCAGTCCAAAGCAAAGTACCCTGGCTGTCTAGACAAGCAAACGAAAAAAAGCAGAGCTAAATTCTGCAAGAGTGGTTTTCCCAGACTCTTTGTCCTTCTATAAAATTTTGTCTCTTTCACAAAAGCTCCAGCTTCACCAGAACATTTCCCAGTACCTTTAGGCAGCGTATTAGTAAGGAGGGTTGCCAGCACTACAGGGACACTTCAGACTTGCCAACACTAGTCAGTCTGAAAGGTTTGTCACAGTCCACGCGAGCACTTGACCTGCACGCACACGGCAAATCCAGCATTACTCAAATTCATGCTATGTAATGTCTGTGCACGCACAATAGCCACCTCTCTGGCCTCTAGTTGGGCTGCTAGATGTTCAGAAAAGTCAGCAGATTTTACTGCCAAAGAGTGGCAGCTTTGAAAAGCAACGTGGAAACAAAAATCCATACGGGTTATTCCCAGCATGGAAGAATGCTAGCAACTGCCACACAAAGCTTTCTGAGGAAATCAAGCTTTCGGTGAATCCTCCCAATACAGGAACTGCTTTTCCACTACCCCTTCCCATAAGGCACATCTCCAGGTAAACAAGGCACAAGAGCTTTTCCTCTCCTGGAACAAAAAGCAGTGTACCACCTCAGGCCAGGGATGCACATGAGCTAATAGGCTCTGCTGAGAGCAGTGCAGGTTAAAACTAGTGCAAGCTCCTCTGCCCTGCACTCCACAGTGGGTTAGAGAAGCCCTACTGAGGGAAGTGATTGTCCTGGTCTACCCCTACCTGTGTGCCTTGGAAGGGCATCATCTCAGCATCACTTAGGGAAGCACAGTCGTGACTTACAGATATTTGTGTTCCTGTTGGTGAGAAGAATGTGTATGCAGCATTAGTTATCTCTTCAGAAGTTTAAGCTAACAGACACACGTTTTAATTTCTGCCACTAGCATCACCTCCACAGTAAAGCATGGGCATGGAGAGGATCTGGGGCAGTGGAAGACAGACCCACCCTTCCAGCTGTTCTTAGTGCTGGCATCTTTTGATGCCTTCCCTCATTCCCCAGTGAGGGGATAAGACAACTGGCATACAAGGGAGCTGTACCATCTTCACCAGCTTCTGACCGTCAGAGAGTCTCCTTGACATAGGGAATGCTCCCATCCAGACCTCTGATGGGTTTGCAAAATAAGCGTGGTGGACTGGAAATCTGGTCATGTGTATTGATTTCTAGATCATACTACAAATGCCCTAGCTATATTGTTCTGGGACACTGGCTTTTCTTTAACATCCGTATCATTATCAGGGAGCTGATGCTTGATAAGAATGGTAGTGAGAGAGATCGGGTTTAAAGGAATAAATAGCATCCTTTGTGAAAACAAATTGCACTATTTAAAGGGGTACACATTTTCAAGCAGAGAACCTTTATTAGGCCTAAGAAATACTACAGACATGGAGCTTAGGGTAGATTAAGGAGCGCTCAGCTAATATCTACATTGTTGTTATCGACTCTAAAAACTTTAAGGGACAAAGGTAATTACTACCTGTGGAGCAGGAAAAGAGGCTAAAAGGGACACAATATTATCCTATCCATGCTGAACAGATCTGAGGACAGGCAGTCAGGACCTATGCAAAATTGTGAGTTAGTAGAAGTTGAGGGGGAAAGTGCAACAGCTGAAAAAACCCCAACAAAACAATTTCTACCCACTCCGAGATAAATTCTCCCTGCAAACCCTGCCTTTCCTAAGGGTATCATTTCATTCTACATCTTCTTTGGCAGCAAAGGTGTTTTAAGTTCTCTTCACTTGTCTGCTCACTTCCACATATGCCTGCACTGCAGCATTGTCTTCTCAGTTGTGCTGTTAGTCTAAGTGTGCTGTGCAAGATCATTGATGTTATCTGGAGTTAAACAAAAAACCTCTTCAACCTCTCCAAAAGAGATACTCGGGGAGAAAGCAACAAGTAAGAAGAAACCAAAATGTCAAATTGCATCCTTTCAAAATGGTAAAATACCCTCAAAAGGTTTGGTTTGTTAGCAAGTACTTCAGATTAGCAGACACAATTCATTTATGTTTGGCAGCATTAACTAATTACTGTCTGCAAACTGGAAGCACAGATGCACTGCTTGCTATACCAGCAGTACAAAGCATGTTAAGCAAGCAACAGCGTGATAGAAAGCACAGCTCCATGGAAAACGTACACTGACAAACTTTCAGTGCTTTTAATTGTTCACTTTTTAACTGGTATTATTCCTAACAAGAAAAAAAGGCTATCCTCAGGAGGCTGCAGAATTATATTTGCCTGAAAGCTTATTCTTTAAATAAAAATGGCTGTTCATAGAAAGTCTATTAGTTTCTTCCTTCATCCCACTGAAATATGTTCTATCCCTTGGGAAATAAATTTTAATTTACTGTAATTTTTCTTGAGGTTTTTCACTTAGTATGTCAATGTACACTTCTCCCTCCTCCCTTTTTTTTTTTTTTTTCTTTTTGTAAAGACCAAGCTTTTTAAAAATAGAATTAAATCTGAACAAATGAAAAACAAATGAGTCAAAAATCTCAAAAATAGCTGAAAATTTTTATGGAGTATTCTTTCCAGCACTCTTAATTCAGTGTTCATGCCTCCATTTTCTGAATAGCAACAAGGAAAAGGAAGCCTTATAACAAGTAATATAAATTAAACAAGCCCTCTTAATACTGCCTACTGACCCCAGAAGGGCTAAAGTGAGAACAGAGTCCATGTTTCTTCTACTGCCAAGCTCGTGCATTCATTCATTTGGGCAAAAATTAGTCATTTCAAGGGGACACGGTGTTACAAAGACTGTATCTAGCGTGGGTAGTGCTTGGTACCTTAAGTTACACTTCTAGATCTGTAAGAACGAATGCTTGAGTGAATGAATGAAGATGGCCTTTGTACTTAGAAGTGCTGAGCATGCACAAAGTGATAATGCAAAGAAAGCAGGCAGCAAACCATGAATATGCGAATGTAAATTTTCTTTCTTGTGATCAATATGGCAGCCAACCAACACTCATGCTACAAGCTGCCAGAAGGCTATTAAAATGAAAGGGATGATAATCTGGACAAGAAGCGATGTAGCTATAGCTCAGGACAAGCCATACATAACCAGAGGTCACTAAATATATAGCACCTCTTTTTTGTATTTAATAACCATAAAAGAGAAAAACTGTGGTTTAGTGCTCTAACTGAATGAGACTGGACATTATGCTAAAGAAAAGGGCAAATACAGTCAACACTGACAATTTGAGAGCAAATGCAAAGGTGAATTGGATGGAAGTTACAAAATTCTGTGTAAAGAACTGCTTCCTTGGGACAGACCTGTCCCAGCTTTGAGCAGATTGAAGCCTCCCAACGTAGAGCCAAATTCTCTGAGAGCAGGAAGCCCAAACCAGAAACACCCACCCCAGGCCAGGACAGAGCAGAACTTTTATGTACATGCAGCACAAGGCCAATAGGGCCTGCATGATGTTACTCTTCCCACCCCAGTCAATATATGGCTGGAGATCTCTGGTACTGGAGGTGTTCTCCACCCTCTCATCAGCCTATATTTTGTCCACCTTACAGAGCCTGTACCATTTCTTATCCTCACCAGCTTACCTCCATGCTTCTCAAGGGACAACATACCATGCTTTACTGAGTTGCACATAGATCAGATCTACTACATTTTCTTTGTGTATAAAACTAAATAGAAAAATCAGTTACCTTACAAACAAAAAAAAAGGTCAGGTTAGGTTGGGATTGTCTACCACAGATAACGTCACACTAGCCTCGTTTACATTTAATTCAATACCTTCAATTATGCTTTCTTTCCATTTTTTTTAAAAAATTGTTTACTACTGAGATTTGACTCAAAACCTTATGATTTCTCAAATCCCTTCTGCTTCTCTCCTATATTTTAGATACTGATACTATATATATAACACTATATATAGTATATATAATTTTTTTATATATATCTATATACACATAACTAAGAAACCTATACTGCCAGATCTGCAATATGATGTACTAGTTCATTCTATGTTTTAGCATGGGGCTTTTCTGGCATGTGTAATTTGATCATATTCAGCCTTCAAGTTTTCCTCTCACTTTGCTTACTGTCATTTCAGTTTTTTTAACTGCATTCATGTTAGCCAGTCTTCCTTTATCCCATTTTTAATGTGGTCATTCCCAAAACCAAGACAGAATAGTCATCTGGTCAGGTAGCATCATTAGGGACTTAATGATGCTCCTAATACGGTTTGGAAAACAACATAATATACTTGCCCCATCTGTATCTTTAACATCGTGGTGATGCATACTTTTCTTTACAAATATATATTTGGTAATATTAACATTGACCTCCCCCTAGAAGTAGCCACAACCTATGGAACAGCAGTTTGCTACAAAAAAAATTGTAATCCCTATTACTAAGTTCTATTTAGTTTCCTCCTGTTCTGTGCCTTCACGAGGTAGAAAACAGTAGTTAAACACATGTCTAGCAGCTAGCATGAGTTGCATTAGCACATCACATAGTTCCTGCTGTGTTTTATTAGACAAATATAAAATTAACAACACAGCTATAATGATTTCCTAAACTGGTTCCAACACAAATTTCCAATTTGAGGTCAGATGTATTGCCTAATAAAGTTTTACAACAGCAGTCAAACAGTGGTAGTTAGTTCCTCAGAAATACAACTCTTAATTCACCAGAATTAGTTTTAAGACTGTTCTTCATCACATAGAACAAAAATAAATATTATTATAGCTTTACTCAAAATGTTCGGACAATAATATCCAGAGAAGATGGTGTTGGGCTACTTTAATTGCAAACAACGCAAGTAAAGTTACTTGATATATTTACATTTGTAGCAAATATATGCTATAACATTTTGATTACTTGACCTGATGCTTGTAAACTGTCATTTTGAAGCTATTTGGCAAGTACACACTTGTATTCTATTGCTTACAGAGCATTAAACTTAAGATAACAGGCTACTATGGTCTTGCACTGGAAAAACCTTTTGTCTTCATGATGGAGGACACTGAGGCAAATATTTGCTTTTTTAGCGTAACAATAAATTAAAATTGAAGAAATATCATTCTCGTTTAACAAAACCACAGGTGACAGCAGAATGTGTTCCATAATAACAAAAAACAATCTTCAACAACAGTTGTTTGACGCATTTAGGAATTTGGGCTTAGTCTTTAAGTCTTTGTCAGAAACCACTGACAAAGTCAGTCGGAAATTGTACTAAGAACAATAGAAATGTGAGTAAAATTCCCATGGACCTATATTTAATGTCTAAAAAAAAAGGTATTTTAACATTTAATCATGTCTGTAAAGCATTATTTTGAACATGTCTATTTAAAGTATATAATTTTAAGTAAGATTAGTGAGCTGCCTATACTAGATAATCAAAAACCTATCCCAAAAGATGAGCCTGATCTAACTAGAAGCTTTGTACAACAAAATAAGGAAGATCCATATTTTTTTTTCCAAAATCTACTTAGCAAATTGAGTGAACTAAGACTAAAACTTTGTTAAATAATACACATAAAGACAGTGCTAAGGGAAGTAAGTGGAAGTGCGATGAAGTACAAAAATATACTATTCTTAGTCACACACCATGAATACCTTTCTCCATATTAAAAGTAAGATTTGTTTAAAAGTTCTATACAGCAGCGTTTACGCAAAGGGACACCAGGTATACCCAAGCTAGCTTTAAACTCAATGATCCCAATAATAGCAAAATGCAGCACAGAGCTGAGGACAGGCTGCAGAGTCTGTCTGCAACTTGGATAATGAGTCTGCACTGAGCTCTGGGCTGCTGTGGCTGCGTGACTGCCAACACCTGAGCTAAGCAGCGAAAAGTTCATTGGGCTGAATGTAGATGAGCTGCATCCAGAGCTTTAACAATAGCAAATGAAAACAAAAGGCACAGGCCTTGGAGTAAAATTTATATGCACATATTTTTATACATATATTTATAAATATCTCTCTAAAAAAACTTCAAACCCAACAACCCTAGAGACTGTTTTTCAGAATATCTGTTTGAACCATTCTATGATTCTATGAATACAGAGCACTATACCTATATTGCTCAATCAGCTCTATTTTTAGTTGTGTCAAATTTGAAGTGTAATTACCAACTTAAATATGCATGATAACAGAGAAATGGCTACACGTCTTAAGATACACAGAGTGAATAACTGAACAGGGTGGTTCCAAATGAATACTTTGACATGCAAGGAAAAAAGCGAAATCACATCCAGTAATGTGTACTGTCATATGTGACCCCGTTCAGACACTACCAAATTTAGGTTGTCTTCTAATAGAAAACCAGTCCCTCTGCTAAGCGTGCTGCTTCAAGTCAAAGCTACCAGTTTTGGCTGCCCCAAAGAATCCATCATTTCCTATAACTGTGGGTCAGGTAGTTGTCCAAATGCAGTTTTTTAATTTGCAAATGCTGCCCTGCTCCTTAATAAAGGGTACAGAAGAGGAAAATATTCCAGTCCATGTTCATGAAGGTCTGTGTGGAACATACAAGAGCTAGCTCTTTAGGTTTACACACACCTCCAGTAAACTGCCTGGTGCTCATTTTTCTTCATCTACCCCAAAAGACCATAGGATGCACTGACACACTGCTGTCAGTAGATACAGTTCGTATGGGCTCTTTTTTTTCAAAACAGTCCTCAAAAGGCCTCTTCTACAACATGACAGCAAACGTTGCTGAATCAGCACAGCTGGGTTACAGGGAGATGAAATAGGGTTAATATTTTTGACACAAATCTAACTTTATGGCTATAAATGGTTATTACTCCACTCCGTAACCACAGCAATCATCTTAGTGAGGAAAAGTGTGTCCTGTCTGGTGGTTAACATCAGAATGCTCAAATAACAATAGGATGCATAAACTCCTCCAGTACGTGCTTGCTTATGGGGTACTTTGGGAAAACTCTTTTATTTTCCATAACAGCAATAATCTGTGGATACCGTCAAGTATTCCAGATTACCAGTACTGAACAAGAGCTACCAACACCAAGTGTGATGAAGGCATTGGTGGTGTACAACTTGCAATACCGCTGACTAGCACTGCTTTAGGATGTGGGAATTTATGTTTACATACAAACTGCAACCACTGATTCAAATAAAAATTTGCATTACACTGAAAGGATAGATTTAAGAAAGCACTTTTAAAATAATTTCTGCATCATCTCCTCTGTATCCAAACTCACAATGGTGCAATGGAGTATCTCATAGCAAACATATATTAATGAATTTTATGCTCTCTATGTTTGTAAGTGGGAATCTGAAATAGAGTACCAAATTTTCCAAATCACATCAAATGACCATAATTACATGTGGGTATACATACACATGACGGGGATAGACATATACTAGAGATGCAAGCATTATGCAGGGCCTCGTTATATCATAACGTAGTCTCTCCACATCTTCAGAATGTATAAAAATCTCATTACAAATAACTAACGAAGCAAGATCAAACATTTCAGTTGCTTTCAGAATGCCAAAGATATCCAACAGCAAAGAATCGTGTGCTTAGTTTCAAGCAGCAACAGTATTTATTTAACAGTTTCATATCTCTTTACACTGTGTTTTTCTAACTACTGAGTCCTATACAATCAGAAGATGGAATGAGGTTGTACTGTTACAGATTAGCTTTTCCTTTTCTCCTCCTTCCTTCTGTGCTCCTCTCCAGTTAGAGACTCTTTGGGGTTTCATTATTTAACTTCCCCCTCAGGCATGGGGATAACACCATTGGAGCCATTTTGCAGGCAGCAGGATTCTATAAATGAGGCACTTATTTAAACAGTCTCACACAGAGACAATGTCAAAGTTCTTGGCTATTTACAGGTGACATCACAAGAGATGCCTTCTGAAGCACAGCCAAAACAAGTAGCACGTACAGATTAATTTTTCTTGTCCAACATATATCAGAAAACAGTTATTCCACCCTTGCTTCGCTTCACAAAACTGTATCTTCAGGCAAATATATGACAGAGCTGCACAGCAACTATTTTCTGGCTGTTGAACAGACTAGAGTTTGCTTCTTCCTGAGCAAGAATTGAGCAGACATTTGTGGGGATAATTCTCTCTCCCATCAGATTTGCCCATCCCTAGTGAAAGCCTGCAGCAAACCAAAAACTCCACAAAGCAACAAAAGAAAAAAAAAGGGGGGGGGGGTTGGATTTGATCTAATAGCAGCTCTATCTAGACCGACATGGCTAAATAATCACTCTTTAATTAGTAGGATCTGACAGTGCCACCTATAAGAATAAACCAGGATATGAATAAATTCATTTTAGCTTTACATATCTTGGAATCCATCTGAAACATACCAAAGATTCAGAAATAAGACCACAGATATTTTTGGGGGGAATTATATATAATATCTGATTATAATATGCAATATTTAAGGGAGAAATACAAAATAAAATTGTATTTTCCAAGGTCAAGTAATTTCATAAAGAGCTCTGTGTTCCAAACTCCTGGTAGGAAGGTGCTTGCATAGGTAACTCCATTATCTCATTGGAGCTGCTCATATGGAGTGACTGCAGTGATACTATCTGCGGGGCCCTAAGTTTTGAAACATAATGTGCTGACTTATACAATATACACATGCTTTGAAACACCTCTCCATTCCTCTATTAGATATTAATTCTACACAGAAAATTTTGCCATTTATTAGCATACATTTGGAGTTTATTTTCTCAATGTTTAATCACGCATAGTAGTCATTAGCATATATGAACACTCCTTTTCTAGAGCAGTTTGTGTAGAATTCTCATTTGAGTTAATTACTATGTAAGATAGCTAAATTCTAATTAAAATTCAATGGCACATGTAATGATAAAAATTTATCAATACTGTGTCTTTCTCAGCAGCTACTTTTATTAAATTACTTAGCTTCATTGTTATTTCTTGAGATTGGGATTTTAAATTAGGCTGGTTTTAACCACTGTAACAACAGTTTCACCAGGCTTTAACTGCAATGTTTTGACTTCATATTTTAAGGGAATAAATGCCTTTCAAGTTTTGTATTTAGTCACTGTTGCTTTGCTATGGGCTCTGAAGATCTTTATTAACCTCTGTCTCCCAACACTGAAAACAACAAAAGGAGCACACATTTGATACTCTTCAAGCTAAAGGCAAAACATCCCTTAACTTCACTGGAGCTAGAAGCCGTGCAGTCAACAAACACCTTTTGCAAAATAGAATATGTCTAAAATAGACCAAATCTTGACATCAAATAAAAAAAAACTCTTAAATGAGAACACCACTGTTTTTCTGAATCCTAGCTAATACTGTAAATCACTGCAAGGACTGAGTATAGTTAACACTTGTTAGTGCAAAACCTTCCTGGTGCAGAGTCCAAACCAGCAGCCTGTGCTCTTTCTCAAGCTAGCTCCAATGTTGCACGTTTAATGGATGTTTATACGTCTTTGCATAAACATCTAGAAGCTGAGGAAAATATTTTGCTCATGCAAACACTTTTCCTTTTTCAGAAAATTTATCTATGTTAGGCAAGTCTTACAGCTTGAAAATATGAAAAATCTCTTTGGATCTGTTTCATTTGGGTGGGGTGAAATATGCATTAAAAGTATGTGTGTCCGGTTCTAATCTGAGGTCTAGTTTTGCTCACTGCGTGCCAGATGCACTGCTACAACCTAAATATGCTCTAAACAAAAGCAAAAAAAACAGAGCAGGAAAAACTCCTTTCTGCTGTACCAAATGCAGAAGGCTGTTATTCTCAAACATAAAAAAGACTAATCACCCTTTAATCAAGTTATGGTTAATAAAGTCATCCAATTTTTGCTTAATCATGTTAATATTCAGACATGTTAAACAGTAAGTCCCTTTAGGCATGCAATCCTGTTTGCCAAGTTTCAGCCTACAACAAGGTGTAAATCTCTGAAAACAGTCCTTTGGAAACACTGACAAACCCTTGGCTATTGTAGTAGAAGCTGGAGTCTCCGTAAAAACAAAGAGAAAGGCAGAGCTAAGTTTCTTTACAAATTTCTACCCTAAAATTTGTAGAAGGTAATTCCAGAGCCCTAGATTTAGTCCTTGCAGAATGCCTTTTACTATACAAGCCACAGAATATTACTGAAACAGGCAGGAAGAAGAAAAACTAGCCATAATTGATTGTTATTAGGGGATAATATTTATGACAAAATATAGTTGATACTGCCACTAATAGTTTAATTATATCAGATTCTCAGAGACGTTTATAATCAGGTTTGTTCAGTTGTTTGTTTTTAAAGGTGCTTTATGAGTTCTGAAGCAGAATAAACTATAAATAATGCATTTCCTCTGTGTTAGAGGGAAAACTCAGGCTATAATTAGCATACAAAATTACATATTCTGATATTTGATGTTCACCGATGCCATTTCCATCATGTCATACAGCATAAATAAAAAGCTAGCAATCTGAATACCCCAAAAAAACTTTATTTTTATAAACAATCACTGTTGCTCCAATACAGCTTTTCTTCAAATAACTCCTTAAAGTAAGAAGAACCAGATTCATTCTAACTGAAACCCCCACTTCATGCTGCAATGTTATGTTCAAACACCAGATTTCCGTTGGTTCCTAAAGAGGGGCGCAGGGAAAACTTTGCCAGCGTGGCCAGGAAGGCCCCTTTAAAGGCCAAGCCTGGGGAGATGCTGAGCAGGGTCTCCAACAGAGGACCTTTGTACTGCCATGCAAATGAACCCCTGCACAACAGCCTGCAGACAATGCCCAGGGAGAAGTCAGGGAGAGCCAATCCATCTGCAGCTATTTGGTTAACTCAATGTTTTGTACATTCTTTCTCTTACACAAAACACTCGATGTTGACAGCTGTGAATTTTAAACAACTATTCTGTGTATGTTTTTCTAATTTTGTGTATTCAGATAGTTTCCCTGGCATCAGGGGCTGAAAGCAGAGTGCTCAGATTCCATAATTTAGAGATTTCATGCTTTTCAAAGAGGCACAGCAACTCTGATCGAAAAACAAAGTGGAAATTAAGTGTCTAACGGAGAGAGCTTCAAATGGTAAGAGAAGTGGTTACTTTAGAAGTGTTACACAAAATAAAATTCATATTTATATGACTTACAATTAAGAGAGTCTCTGTAAACTACTCTGCATGTAATAAATATATTAATAAAAAGTATGGAAACTTTGTTTGGCTAAACCACATTCTGATTACTCAAAATCCACTCACACTTTGTAGTGTTCCTTTTGAAGAAAAACTGCGGTATTTTGAAAAAAAAAGTTTGCCTTCAGTCAATTAATCAAATAAAATATTTGGATATCAGCAATTTGTCCATATAACGAATGAAGTCAAAAACTAAGTTAAAACAGATGCTGGTCTACAGCAACATTTCTTGGTACATTGAAAAAAACCCAAAACAAAATGAAAAACCCCTAAGAAATCCCAACTACCAGTTAAAATCCTCCCTGTAAAACAGGAAACCCAGAAGTTTTTCTTTACCAGCTAAAAAAAAAAAAAAAAAAAAAAAGGAAGACACTTGAAAATAGCATCCCAGGAGTGATTCTGCCATGATCATGGATAGATTTGTAAAATGGAAATATTACAGATAGGCTGTCATTAAACACTTCTGGCCAAAAACAAGTTTTGGATTTACTCCTGAGAATTCTGTCTAACCAGTGCCAATGGAGATATCTTCAGCTCTGCCCTGGGAAGGGAGCAAGTGGGGAGAAATCGGGGAACTGGGAGTGAGGGCAACGGGCTGTCATTCCTGGCTGTTGCCACTGTGAGACCTGCAGAGGCTTATTCCCTGGTTTCTTCTCCTTGAATCTCTGATTTTCAAGTGGAGGAGGTGAGAAGCTATCCTTTTTATACGATAATTGAAAGAGTGAAAACAATTTCAGATGCACTCCAGTCTTTTCTGCAGAGTGGGATAGTTCTCCTCCAACAGCTCCTGCAGCCCCAGCAGCAAAGCAAACCTGTAGATGTGCTGCCCGTCCTCCTGAGGAGTTACCCCTGTCAGGAGGGGACACTGGAGAAGCCCCCGAAGCAGGGGGCACCACAGCAATGGGGAAGCTGGGAAGACCTTGCCCTTCCCAGGAGCCAGGCCACTCCAACACACCGTCCTAGTGCCAAGCTCTGTGCCTTGCCACATTAGTGTCCTGTGCCTTCCCCCACCACATGTTGAAATGGGCTTCTGCTATTGTCCCTATTCCACTCTCAAGACCGCCAAAAAGACTTGAATCTAAACCTGCTTGGGCCATTCACTGCTCTTTTCTCTGCTTGAGGCATTGATGCCTCACCTTTACAAGGTGTCTTCAGGTCACTCACAAAAAACACTGTGAAAGAGCAATGCATTTTTCCTTCACTCCAGCATCAGTTTCCACATTTTGGTGTAACTCACTCCATGTTGACATTTTCTCTCCCTAGTATCTGCAGGAACCAAACAGCAACAGCAATGTGGTTTTGCTTCGGGGAGGACAGGAGGTGGGTTTTGTCTAGTCTGGAAATTTGTTTTCCCTTCTTCCCCGTCGTTTATTGTTCTTCTTTTGGCACCAGAAGAACATATTTTGGATGTGAATTTCTCTGTGGGTGTTACATTGGAAATTAATCTCTCTCCAAGGCATATATGGTCTGGGACAGTTTTGAAATACGTGCAAGAGGATGGAGAGGGGAGTGAACGTGCGGAAATGAGGCCACTTGGTGGGGCAGGCAGGGTTAGCCGGCGTGTTCCCACAGCCCTACTTCACCTCACCCAGCCCAGCCCACTCGCAGTACACACTGCCCTGCACTCCCCGCTAGGCAAGCGAAGCTTGCTGCCAGCAGGAGAGGATAAAGCACGAGACTCAGACATACGAGCACTGATATACGTGGCACGTTGCAACACGCTTATATCATCGTTTGCCCCCTCTTCCTGTCCCCTGTGGCTGCAAACACCCTCTGAGGGAGCATGAAGCACAGGGCTCTGCTGTGAGGAGCCACCAGCCCACCGGCGCTGGCAGGAGGAATGGGACCTCTCACCGATGCATGGTTCAAGGTTTGCCACCGTTTCAGATGTGATTTCCCAGTAAAATGTCCCGAATGAGCACTGCCTGCTCCACTCCTCCTTCTGCGCAGGGTGATTTCATTTCCATTATTTCTTTTGATAGTGCAGTGTTTTCAATTTGCATGGCAATATGATCAACAAAGTATTACAGCCATGTTCAAGCAAGTTGAACAGCTGTAGAACTTTGATCCAAAAGTTTGAAAGTGTCAAAAGAACCATGAAAAGCTTTAAAAATGTGCATGGGTTTTTTACTTAATTTGAAAAGAACGAAAAGCAGAAACACTTTTTTTTAAAACATAAATTCTAATGGGTCATTAAGAGACATCAGAAACCACCATACACATACATGTTTAGGCACTCCTCTGGCTCAGAATTATACTTTATGCAAACAAAAGGCCTCTCTACAGATTTACACAATAGTTTACACTGAGCCAGTAGAATCTATCATTTAACTGAGTGCTTAATGACTCTTTAATTTAAGGATTATTGACGCAAAAGATATAACAGCTGCTTAAGAGTTACTACACAGCAGCAGCTTTCCAAAAAGATATCACTTCATCATATTTATATTTTCCAAACTATCCAAAGATGCTTACATTCATGGCAGTGACTTGAAAGACAGAAAAATTCAAGGGGAAATAAATTAGAATACACTTGACCTCAGTAAACTGGGAAAAAAAAAACAACAAACATTTGAACATTCTCAGTTGAGAACAGATTTGTTCTTATTTATTACTGACAGCGTGAAACCTTAAAAAACAAACACAAGCAAAACCAATTTATTTTATCTGAAAAGAGGCCTTCCAGACTAAGATCCTGTGTTTTCCGTTGAAGTCCAAGATTTTTTTTTTTTTTAGGAAAGTTATAAGCCCCTTGGAAAGAGCCTTACACTGACGGAAGTTTAAGCACAAGCATTAATGGGTGTCACTGTAACAGCTAACACTTGAAAATGGAAGAGAGTTTGTTAGGGTTGTGTGCATGTATACATATATATATTTATAACACCCTTAACAATGAACATTCCTGCTGCCAAGCATTCAGAGACAGAGTTGATTTCCTTTCAAGTAATTGATGTAGGCTTTCTTCAGGACCCCGTCCAGACAAGTTCTCCACTATGGAGCAGGAAATCACACCGTCAAAGGAAAGCTGAGCGCTCCTTCCACACCGCCTGGGTCAGCCCTTCCAAAACACTAGATTTATACGACTGCTGCCAAAAAATCTTGCATTTCCATGCCCTCCTGTTGCTAAGATAAAGGATGTTTCCTACTGCCTCAGAATGCCGTCCTCATTTAAAACTCCAGCTATGTTCTGACAAAACACACTGCTGTCACCCCAAATTGAGCAAATGAGTCTACGTCCTACAGTATAAAGACCAAAAGAGTTATTGAATATCACCCGGGGAGCACAAAATGAAAAGGCTCCCATTTCTTCCTGACCTTTTTGGGGCATTTTTTTTCCTGAAATCGGCCGAGCCCTTCAGCCTTCATTTCTCATGCTGTCTGCAGTAGCACAGGAAGGACAGTTTGGACTTTGCAGTTTCAAACAGATCAAGTTTTGTTAAATAACTTTTTTTTTTTCTCCTTCTTCAGACCCGAAGCGGAAGGGAACACTGTGAAGAAAATGGAAACTGGCAAAGAGCTTTAACTTCCAATAGCCTTATAAGTCAGGGTTGATGTGCAAAACTAATTCTGTTTTTTTGGCATTTAAATATAACCCGACAGTTGCAGAAGGGAGGGGTGAGAGTGGGAGAAGTGCAAGGCAGATTACCAGCCAAGTGTAAAATACAGAGATGTGTAGCACTACGACTTCTGTTTATCAAAATAAATAAGGATTAGGTTTATTGGCATTGAGATTTATAGGGGAGACTACAAACTTGCACTGGAAAGTTTCAGGAAAGGGACCCTGTTATAAAAAGCAGTTCTGTACCACTGGTGTCTAGGTTAAAGGCATTTCACTCCTGTCAGAAGGGGATGTTTCCATAGAAGAGAATCCTGAGCTTCAGGAAAATAGATATGCAAATAGCTCCATTCATTAAAAAGAAGTACCACCACTGAATATAATGTATCTAAATATTTGTTCAAGGTTAAGTGGAGTTGTCTAAACAAGCAGGAAAGCCCTTTTTTAATGCAGATTTGCTCTCCCCATTAGGAGTGCCAGCCACATACCTGCTACTTGTTTATTTCTATGCTTTCCTTTCCTAGAAATTTCCTGTGTCATTTTACAGATGCATGAGGTAACCAATATTCTGACATCAGGTATTCATATGACCCATACCACCACCTATTCAAGCTTTAGCTGACTAGCTGTTTCTACCACTCGCCATAAATGCACCGATGGGAATGCACACTCTTCTCATCCTTTAAGGACAAGACATGAAACTGGATGTAGTGGTGTTTATCAGCCTGTAATTACACCCTACGTGCAAGAGGCCACATTTGACTGCAGTAAAATGCCCACCTGCACAGCACAGCCTGCCTCCCGTGCCTTCGCTGTTTAAGACTGTGGGCAACGGTACTGCCTCCAGCAGCTGAAATTTTACCTCTGCTTTTCTCTGCTGCTTTCAGAGTTGTCATTGCTTGATGCTGTTGGCCTAACACACCATCCAGAAGCACTTCATAACTAAGAGGAAGAAACAATTTTCAGTGTGAGGGGTCAACAAGCACTGCAGCAGCTGTCGAGCCTGGGGCGCTGAGGGGTGCAGAGGAGGCTGAAGCGTAGAATGGGATCCCAACTGCCACTAATGCTTCACTCAGGAGGTACATGGAATCACTCAAGCAGAAGGGGAGATCTCTGACAGCTCACTCAAAGGAAGATGAGGGAATGCTACCATCTTGAATGGGCATCTGGAGGGGAGGCACCTCACACTTGTCCTTATCGTGCTAGAGAGAAGACAGTTGTATGAAGCGTGCAGGGGCTAAAGAGTGCCAGAGAGTTTGGGGGGGAAGGGAACGTGTGTGCAGGGACACAACATTTAAACATAGCATATACAATTTCCTTTTATCGTTTTAAAGAATATTCAAAGGAGGTCCCCAAAAACCTACCAGCTTTACCTTAAGCAGTGATCTCAGCATTTTAACAGGGAAAATGCACAAAAATTGATACATAGTCTTGTGTTATCATAAACAGAAGGAGAAGCATTTACAGGTAGTCCTGTATCTACCAAAGTCTCAGGTTATTATTGACTAGAGTAAATAATCTCAAGTGAAAAATTAACAAACTTATATTTCTATTTAATGTCTGCCCCTGTGCAGTGCTGTTATTCAACTGCTCCATTTTATGGAAAAACCCACTCCTGAGTCCATTCTGAAGACAGCTCCTACTTCATGATTTTTTCCAAATCTATTGTTTTCATAAACATTTTTCTGTCTGGGTAGTCACATCAAATCAAGACAGCCAGTGATCATGGACAACTCTACCTGGCAAAGGATGGGCCCCTGTCAGTGGGGCCCCTCTCTCAACAGCTATTTGTTGTTGCTGAAATTAAATTTTCTACTGAAATAATCCTGGAGCCCCAAGGTAGCAAAGCCCCAAAAGGGAAAAATTACTATTCAGCCTGTAAGAGGCCTTGCAGCTAACATCAATAGCCACAACAAAGAAACAGACAAAACAAAATATTTGAAAATGAAAATACAATTTTGCAAGCAGAAGCGACCCCTCAAACCCCCAAAATAGAAGCCCCAGGTCATCAGGGAAACTTCTATAGACTTCCACACGCAGAACTCATTTTCTTTTACTAGTCCTCTTCACCTTTACTTTCACAAATAGCTCTTCTCCTTTCTTCTGGGGAGGAAAGTAATCTACCATGCTCACGTGGATTTAATAAGGGAGGTCTAGTACTGGAGGTCAAAGAATATGAATGAATTAAAAGATTAGGGAGAAGAGCATGAAGGCTTTCACCTTTAAGGTTCCCATTCTGAATTTGTCTGATCACAGCAGTGAGCAAGCAGTGTAACCATCAAGGAGCTATGCCTGCATGGAAATCTCTCCTTCAGCTCCTAGGAGTTACATCAAGGGATCATTAAAAAGAGTCTGAATATTTTAAAGATATTTATGGAGACTGCCTCTTGTTATCAAGCCCCACATCTACTTTTCTGTTTCTTCATATCCCACAGCTATAAACAGAGAGATGGCTTTTCAGTTAAAAAAAATCCCCATACTTTTCACTGTTAAATTCAAATGTTAAACTACATGTTGTTCTCCTGTGATTTCAAATCTCATATAACAAAGATAGACAGACACCCTCATCCACCCCTCTTAGTACAATTCACTGTTAGTCTACAAGGTGCTTGTCACGTTTCTTCATGAAACCACCTATAAGTGATAATCTGCAGCAAAAAAAGAACAATCTGACTTTGCTAAGAGTTATTCCTGTAGTATCCATGATCAGACCAGTCCGTAGCATCCCTGAACTTCAACTTAACCTCTCCCATGATTTTGGTAAAATTGTGTTAATGTCGAACATTATGGCTTTACCAATGGCTAAAAGTGCAGGCTTCTACACCTAAAATTTTGTCCATTTTAAGACACAGCTTACTGTTTCAGCTCCAGAAATTATGGAGAAATTATCTTATTTTTCACTGGCAAGGTCCATACTTTCATATATCCAGTGGGAGATGCAACTAGCAAAGTGAGAAGTAAATCAGCCATATATACAGGGTCCTCTCTTGTAATGAAAGGAGTGAGCTCAACAAGTAGGATGCTGTTTCTAGATATTAGAAATTTTTCAAAAGAGCTGTGTTGTATTTGGTTCAGGATTTAATACCAGCCATGATTACCTCCAAAATGCCTTCAGTTAAAAAAAGCAAGTTGCACAACAGAACCATTAGCTGTGACTGAGGCTGGTTTAATAATAAACTCAAAACCACTTAAAATGAACCTCAGGTCTCCATGGTGATGAATACATCTCTCTCTCCAGAGCATCTTATGATTTAGAAAACATTCACCAGTAATATTTTGTAGTAATCTTGCTAATGGAAAATTCATTAGTATTGTTCGAGACTGTGATAAAAGACTTGGATTAATTTTAGACTGACCTTGGCAAATTGGCAGGTGAAGATGAAAGCAGTAAGGTGCCTAATGGAAAAGTAAAATAAATGAAGATATCCATTTGTGACATATATATTTTTTAAAAAGATGATGACCACGACCTGTTTGTTTACCTCTCTGATACCCGCTAGTAAATCCTGTTTTGCCTCAGTAAGCTTCCTTGACAGTGAGAAGATTTAAATCTTCTCAAACAGATAGAAAACTTATCATCTCCTTAGGTTAGCCTTGCTTAATGGCAGCGAGGCATGGCCAATTGCAGACACTCTTAAGATAACATATTTTACAGGCATAAGATCAGGCATATACAGTAGGAGAGGTCCCAAAGCTTGCCTTTATTCACAAGGCTGCTCTAAGGGTATGAACTGCTAAACTCTGTCATCATCGCTTAACTTACAGTGCTCCTTAATATGATATGGTGTTCTCTTTCAGGTGAAAAAAAAAAAAACCTTCTTAAGAGTACATATTTGACTTTGATCCGGTAACATGTTTCTGAAGAAAAGCATCTGACAGGACAAAGATGTATAGTACTTCACTTAGTCTGTGTGCAATATGTGGCAGTTTAAGAATTACTGGCAGAGCCCTTTCAGCTGGCATCCAGGATCACATGGCGCAGCAAAGCAGAGGGATTTCTGCTGGGCTTCAGGAGGAAAAAGCTTGGGAAGAATTTCCCTGGGCTGTTTCCAACAAGTATATTTATCTATTCCATTCAGAAACTAAAAAATGAGGCATTCTAACTTGCAATCAAAACCAAATATAATCTTGACTAACTCTTCACATTCTAGAAACAACGCTAATATTTTGATTCAAAAAGCCCATAAGCATGGGTGTAATTTTTAAGAATGTAAACAGATGCTAATCAGCCTGCTCAGGTACTTAAAGCTACATACATGCACAAACACTTTGCTAGAAAAAAACCCTGCAGATATATACTATTTTACAGATACTCATGTAACTTCTTTCAGTTAACAGACTCAGAAAGTCTAGTTACTTCAGGGCCTGCAGTTTGGAAAGCCTAATCTTTTCCCAGATGTGAATTCTGGGGATGACTTAATCAGAAACAACTACACAATTTCTGAAAATACAACCAGAAATAAAATGCAGTGCTTTTGGTATAAAATTTTCCTTGCAAACAGCTACACAACTCAAAATGCTAATTAGCTATGAGTAGGTAGCTGGTATTTGTTGTGGATCTAATCCATATTCAGAAACTCTGGTGATTTTCTTGAAAGACTAATTTAGATTTGACTTCTCTCTGCATCATCAGAAAGTGCTCTGCAGATTTCATATTCCTCTTTTTTGTTCTTTTGAGGGTTTTTTGTTGTGGGTTTTTTGTTTTTTTTTTCCCACTAAACCTGAAAACCATTCATCAGAATAGTACTGTTATGATATGTTTCTAATTTACAGGCAGCAAAGCCATCCAGGAGAGAAATAAAAGATTACCTTCAGGAAAGATGTGTGGAGGAGTCAATTGTACAAAGACGTGTCAAAGTGGACAAAGTTCACAAATTCCGTCTGAGTCAATCCTATCATTATACAGTCTACTTTCTTACTCTTGTTACTTCAGAAAGCTGTTTGGTCTTTACAACATTAATGTCTCAGTTTAGCCAACAGTCCATAAGCATGCCTTTTTTTATTCCTGATTAGAGAGAAAAGTACAAGAAGAAGAAGTAATACGAGCGATATATTATGTAAACATGCAACAAAAGTGAGATTTCCTTTTCTCTTGTGATTTCTGATAGTCAACACAAGTTCTCTTTTTCCTGTAATCATGAATCTAAAGGCACTGATTATGTCAAACTAACACCCTGTGTGTTTTTCAAAACATGTTTCCTTAAGTCTCACAGCTTGATGGCAATATTCAAACATTTATTCAATTACTGTCAGTATTCCTATGGTAAAATTAGCATCTTGAAAGAAAACTATTGAACTGAAAAAAAAATTGTAAGTAAAAATTTTCAATTTACAAACTGAAACCAGGTCTCAGTAGAAATGAGTAAATGAGTGTGATCTATTCCTCGTATTTCCCTTCATGCAGAAAGTCTCTTGCAGTCAGCGTCCTAAATGTATTGCAATTAAACCACAGCCTAATTAAAACACAAAAGACTTCTTGGTAATGAATCTTTCCAGCAAAGAGCATCTTCAACACTTACTTCAGGAACAATAGCACTTGTCAAGAGATGATAAACAAATTTCAGAACTGGGGCTTTTTATGGCAGTTTGGAATATTTGATATTTTGGTCTTTGGTGCTCAGTGTCAGCCAGCTCCTTATGTTAACAAAATGTACTAACAATCCCTAGACAAATATACACTATTGAAAAAATTCACCAGTGTGCCTGTGATTACATATGGTGTTCTAAAGGAAGTGGCTTGGCCTATCTCTTTCTGACCTATTTTCCCCGTGTTCCACTTCTGCACGTCCTCTCAGCTGAGTGCTGGAGACTGCATTCAGTTAAGTGGGATAAAAATAACAATAAAAACTCAGTGCCTATAGCAACCCTCAAGCTACAGAAGGTGAAAAGAATTACATTCTTAATTCACAAGGCTCTTTTTACATATAATCATTCCTTTTAGGTAAAGGTCAAGCTACAAGACTTTTTGCATTATGCATAGTGATTTCCATTTTGGCTTATTATTCAGTGGTATAAAATTTATGATGTCAGATTTTATGACAGTTAAACCTGAGTTTGTTCTGTTACAGAATGAAAACAAAGCTTCTATATTAAAACGACCTTATACTCTCAGGCCAGCTCCTATAAAAGACATTCGACCAAGAGATACTTGAACAGATGTTCAGAAAAATATTTCACTTTTCAAGTGCTGATGAACTAGAAAATGGGAGTAGAGTTGCATAATGAGAAATGAATCATTACAGTCAATCACAAAAAATACTCAACTGTTTGGAATTAAAGTGTTTGGAAAACAATCTTTTTCTTTCTGGACTATTGCAAGGCATTTGATATTCAAAAGCAAATAACCTAAGAAACTTATTCAGTGCTGCTGCATAATTCATTTATGAGAAAAACCAGGTTTTTCAAGGTAATAAACGTATAAAAGTGCATTTTCTTTGTTAATGTGTGTAACAGATAATGATTTTTAGCTGACAGTACGATTATTTATTATGACAATGCAACATCTTTAGTGAAAATCAAGTAGTCTTAAGGTGTTCTGTGCTGCCCATTCATGCAAAGAATTCTTGTCAAATATTTTAATGAGAAGAAAAGTATGGCAGTCAAGATTAAAAGTCAAGGTGACCTTTAACTGTGGAAAACAGTATCTACATATCACCTTACATTTTTTTTAAGGTCATCACTTCTCTCTTGAAGTCATTCCGTAAATGGAAGTGCACAGAGAGCTAACCATAAAAACCATCCTTAGTTCAAAATTAAGCTCTGCATTACACCTATTTTAAATCACACATATCCTTTGGTATAAAATTCAAACCCTTGCTGTGGTGTCCTCAGCAATATGAGTAAGGAAATCACACATTACAGAAACAAGGGATGTACAACTGTCACACAGCCTTTGGTAAAGCAACAGTGTAACATCTTAGGAATTGTCACTCTTTATAAAGAACAAACTCATCTGTGACCTGGCCTTGGCCAGGATGTGCTGAGTCAGCTGGAAAACCACTCTGATAGGCACCTAGTTGCCTGTTGTTCTAGAGTGTTTTGGGGAAACCAAGGATGATCCCACAGCACAGCAGTGACCTGTTTTCTACTGTCATGCTTCAAGATGCCCACGTTAGCTGAGCAGATACCCTGCTCATGCTCTATTTATGCAGAGGTTCTGCTGCACGAGCAAAATCCTTCAAGGCCAATGTGACCTTAGACAAGTACTAGGAGAGTTTGGAAATACCGTTCTGGCTACTGGAAATGCAATGCAAACAAATCATCAAATACTGGTAGGTCACAATATAGTTTCTAGTCTACCAAACTAGCCATGGGCCAAAGCATGATTATACCTGTGCTTCACACCCCTCTGCTAGAAGCCCCCCAAAATACATCTGGCCTGTCCAGCTCCCAGGCAGAACCCCAGACCTGAACTTATACCTGCAGTCCTGCATTTTTTTCTCCAGCCCTCTTATAGCTTCCTTCCCCTCTACAACTGGAAGGAAAGGCAAACGTGGAAGGAGGGAAAAGCCATCTGTAGTTCAGTCCCTAGAAGGTCTTCACTGTGTTAGAAAGAAACTCCTTTTTTTTCTGCCCAATGTGGATGGAAAAAGAGGCATCATGCCACAAAGCAGCTTGAGAGAGACCTCAAGGCTGGTCCTAAATGTCGGTGTGAACCTGCTCTCCAATTTACATACTTTGTCTCCAAATTTATTCATCTGTCTCTCATCTTTACTTACTTTCCCACCCTGAAAGCAGTTCAGGTATAACATGACATGAGAACAGCGATAAGGCTTATAGATTAGCACTGCTTTGGGTCCAGCCAGCTTGGCATGAGCTGCCCATGAGCACAGAGAGAAAAATTGATGCTTGCTTGCATCTGTCCACAAAGATACATTCTTGGTTATATATAGCAAGAGGACTACTCACAGAGTATCGTTAATCGTTTTTATTGCTACCAAACATAGTATCAAACATACAAAAATGTGACTCCTAATTGCTACTATGAAGACAAAGGAGCAGAGGAAGAGGAGATGAAAATAAAGTACTAGGTGTCTTTTATTCTGTAAAATTATGCATCAAATAATTTTATTAATGGATGATATTTATACAAGATTCTAAGTGACTCTTAAATATAATTATAACATGCAAACATAGTAAATCAGATTTTAAAATTTTGTAAGAAAAATGTTGTGGATAAACTTGCTAAAACATGCAATAATCTAATGAATTTATTAAAATATTACAACGCTGGCACTGATTCAAATCAGAGCCTGAACTTACTGTAGCTATAGATTTAATGAGATTGGTGTTCTTCCCCATTATGAGTAGCCATTTCTTCTGAAGTCCTGTTTACTGCATTTCATGTAATGAAATTACTTAGACAATCCATGTATTTTTTTTTCAAAATGTTAGAATCTGCTTAAATTAAGTTAGTAATGATGCATCGTAGTTTAATTATTTCATCTATGTGACATAAATATTGTTCAAAGCAAGCTCTCACACTTTGGGCAAGCGAGCTTTCTGTGTATTTCAGGAACCTCCACAGTGTTTTATGAAAATTAAATATGAAAACATTATGGTACTTTAAAAATATTTTGGTACTCTTATTGGTTGGCTGCTAATGTCTGAAGTGGATAACATTTGTACAACTGCTAGTGCTAAGCATTTTCTCTGTTTAGCACACAACTATATTTAACACACCAGTCCACTATTTTGGCTTTATTGAAACACAGAATTCCTTTTTTAGCCACTGAGGAGACTTGGCACTAGTTATAAAAGATTTATTGATCCAATACTAACTAGAGTACATTACAAATAACCAATGCCAAACAGTTCCTTTGCACCAGGTTGTGATTTACAAGGAAGGAAAGGAAACTGGATTACTAATTACACACAAAACTCCAAGCTTTAAAAAGTTGTGCATTAATAATTAAGGTCTTCTGAAATAAATAGTCTTTCTCTAATCAAGACAGGCTTTTATACCAGAATCTTTTCTCTAATATAAATGCACATGTACCATTTTCATTAAGAGAATGCTGAGCTCAGCTTTAAAGTAAATTCTTTTATTAGGAAGTGTTAAAAAAAAAAAGAGAGAAGAAAAGAAAAAAGCAACTTTTATATTGAAGTACTTAGAAAAAATGTAATTCATTAACATCTGATACTGCATAGTTTTGTTTTTAAAAATGTGTAAAAACTTTACAAAAATGGTCTGTCCTGATTTTCTTTTGTGTTTTTCCATATTTCTTTCTATCTATCTATCTTGAGGACAAGTGCTTACAAGATATAACAGTACTATGCCACTGCAGTATAATTCTAAGGGATGATCTTAACCCTACTATCTTTTGAATAGATTGCTTGGGAATAAGGTAACACAGAGCAAGACACTTGAACTACGAAAGTGAAGCAGAACTGGTCCAAGGATCTGTGGGACACATGATGCAACCCTTAAACCTAATAAAGGCCACTTGCATCAAATGAAATTAGCCTGGATAATCTAGGGGTACTAGAGCTCAGGGAATGACATCCAAAGTTGCCAGAGTTTATTCTGTTAATGTATAAGGGATTTACCACAACATCGGGTGGTAAGAAGGATGTGAATGAGAGCAGCAACCTTTTCCAGAATCACCTACTGACACTTTGGCCACTTTGAATCCAGTTTCAAAGTCACCATACAGAGCCTGATATCCATCACCAGCTCACAAGATGTGCAAAGCTAAATCAGATACAGAGTCAAACAGAAAGGCATACAAAAAGCCCAAAGAAAGAGGAAAGTCATATTCAAAATAGAAGGGCAAAATCATAGCCTTTCATTCAAAAACTTAATTTAAAAACTTCTCCTACTGGTAGATACATCCTTCATCTATTCAAAAGCCAATGTAAAATTTCTACAAGCAATAAGTCACTCCAAAAAGTTCACTGACAACATACAGATGTGTCTTTTGGAGGTCCAGCTCCGCAAGATACCTGTCAACAATCAAGTAATGCATAGCTTTATTTCAGCCTCTAGGCAGACAAAGTATGTTGAAAATATAAAACAAAAAGCGGATGTGTAGTTTAATATGTATGGTTACTTAAAATACACCAATTCTGTTAAATACATTTATAACTAGGCATACTTCTACATTTGGGGTCTATTTAAAACCTTATTAAGAGCAAAGGACACAGAAGAAACAGTCTGTTTGATCTGTTTTGAAACTATGGTAATAGGAAACAAGTTTTCCTGTGATGTCTCTCAGGACCATCAAACAGTCCTTTTTTTACAATAATAAATATGCAGCCGTATTTGAACCTAACGCTCACAAATCTCCCTTGTAGACACAGTTATTTATTAAAATTAAGCCTGGTTAATTTTCCAGTCATATTTCAGAGATAAGCAAAAATTATAGAAATAAAAACGTCTAGCAGGTAGTTTCATTTGCCTCTTATGACAAATCCATATTCAGATATGTTAATATAAAGATGTACAATATTACATAAAGGGCACAAAACCTGACATCGTGACACTGGTGGCTGAACGGTTTGCTTATTGTAGCAGCTCTTATTCAGCTATTTTCTAGTGCTCTCATCAGTCTTTTGTGTGGAAGTCTTTGGTGAGAGTCAAGTCTGAACTGATAAGGCCTTGGAGACATAATCACTGGCCCTCATTTTCCGTTGACAGCCCCGCACAGCCAATTCACAAACATTTTCATATTAATATTGAGCAATTTCCCTACATTCTAATCCATCAAAGTAGGCTATTAATCCTTCCTCCGCGCTCTTCTCTATTCAAATGCTAACAATTTTCTTCTCACAAGCTAAAACATTTGTCCTACAGCCTCTCACACAAAGACACTGTATTGTCAGCAGTGATTGATCAGAGTATTAATATGAGGGATGCAATGTACATTGTATCAATGATACTGCATGTATGTGGAGGAAAAGGTCTTTTTTAAAGGATAAACCAAATGCAAAATATAATAATTTCTTGAGGAACACTTTAAAGTGTTTGCCTGGTGTATTTTATGAAAATTTATGAAGATTTTCAGAGGTGTAAAATGCTCTTGAGTTTGGAATATAAAATAAATGGTAAGGATGCCCTGTGTGCCAGGACCCAGTGGGGAGCAGCCTGCAGCTGGGACTGGCCTGGGGGCTCTTAGGCCAAACAGCAGAAGAGCTACCAAAAGCCACTTGCTCTCTAATGCCATGTTTTATGCAAAGGGGGGGAATGAAAAAAAAAACAAACCCCACACAAACCAAACAAAAAAAAAGTCAGGTGAAGATAACTATTTAAAGAGAAAACCTCGCATCTCCTGGGCTGGAAGAATTAAAGACAGCCAGAAGGCAGTTCCACCGCTTGGCCAGTGTGCCCCTTACTACAAGGCCACCTGACAATTCCCAGCATTCTCATGGATGGCCAGAAGCTCTCCTCAGAGCCTGGGGCAGGCAGGGCCACCAGCCCCTACCCACCTCAGTCTGTGGGCCCTCAAAAACCACAACACCCTAAACAAATGCTAAAGGGAAAGGGTGTATGACGGATCATTTCTTGCACCTCAGTTTCAAATGCTTTGGGGTTATTTCTTAAAAGAAGAATGTGCAACCTTCACATGCTTTATGTGCAGTCTGAACATGCTTTAGGCCTGCCTTGTGAAAATACAACTTAACTAGCAGCTTCTACTGTCGCTGCAAAAAACGAGCACAGAAAGAAGCAGCAGAAGGGAGATGAACTGTAAAAGACACGGTTACACAGAGGTGGAAATGCTGTCTGCAACCAGAGCAGAGCCCAGGGTGCCAGGAGGTGCAAGGGAGGGAGGCCGTGAGTGCACAAAGTTTTTAGATAGCTGATACACCCTGGTGCAAATTAGAGTGATTTCAGGGACGCTGTAATTTATGGCAGGTTATAGTGGTTCTTGGCACAGAGCTCAGCTCTTTGCAGTCAGAGCCCCCCACATCTCAACACGTGTCCTCCTTCTTACAGGGTGCAGGTAGAGGGAGAGACAGTGCCAGGTGCTGTCAGCAAGTCAAAGCCATCCAGCTCAGCCTCAACTTTGCTGGAGCTGCATGAAGCAATTTAAAAGAACATGCAGCTGGATAACCGAGAGAAATCCAGATCTCCTGAAAAATCTGGCATCCGTTCATCCATAAAAAGGAGCAATTTGCTCATTTCCAGTTACACACACTATGGCAGAGTGGGGGGATTGGTATGCATACACACATGCGTATGGTTAAATAACCCCAAAATAAGATAAACAAACACAACCGCTTAATAAGATGAAAAATTCAGCAAAACAGCATTTCAATGCAAGTATGAGAATGTTTGAGGCTGGAGGTTCAAGAGAATCACTATATTTAAACATGTGCAAATGACATCTAAGCATCTTGTGATATCACAAATCAAACTGTATTTTTTGTATATTATTCTATCTAAATTATTTTTTATTTCCTCTTGTTGTATACTCTTTCCTTCTTTGAAGAAACAAAGCAAGACTAAAATTAGCAGAAGCCTAAACTCAGCCCAGAGGGGTACAGCCTGATAGGCTAGAACAGCAGAGCCTAGTGGCCATATGAAATTGTATCATCAGATTTAACCCAAATCTCAAAGGAAACCGTTCCACCTCTGAGCACCCCCTGCCATCACAGTGGCACTCATGACTGAGCACTTGTGTGCCTCCTATGGATGAGGGAGATGGTGGAAGGGGGCCCTGGTAGTTGTTAAAACAATGATTGATTGATATAAAAAAAATTATTTGCTCAGAAATCTACGTAGAAAAGACAGAAAAATGACCAAAACAAAACTGAGGAAAAAACCCCAGCTGTTCTCCAAATTGTATCTAAACTGTGATGGACCCAGAGAGGCCTGAATATTACTCTTGGTTACCAGGATGCACTTGCTCTGGGCACAGAGGACCACACAACAACATCCCTTTTTAAAAACTCTATGTTTTTAAAGAGCCTGAATTTCTTTGCCACAACATCCTGTTTCTACACCACTTACCTTTGGTACATTATATCTTTACAATGAGTAATTAAAAATATTTGTACTTTAAAGCCACTTAGGAGCTCTTCCAATTACTTACATTAGTATTCTGGCAAACAGTCAAACCTTTTTAATGTTGAGTCAGACTCCTGGACCTGCATCAAAAAACTGTCCAAACAGCAATTTTGCTTTTCTGTACTTCCAGACAACCAGAAAGGGTATCATGAGCTCTGCTGCTGTAGGAGGGAGCAGGAGACACTCCTGCTGCCTCACAGGCATCTTTCCTGGGGGAGACTATGTTCAGGGCTAAAACTGCAAAGCACCTCCCAGCACCTAAAAAAGGTGCTCAAACCCAGGAGACAGGGCAAGAGGCTAAGGAAGTTAGTTGTTCTCATTTATGGCTGAGGCCAGTAGATTCACAGGGTAAGGTGTGCAGAGCTGTGACTCTGCAGAGGGGTTGGACAAGGAACAACCCAATTGCCTCCCTAAACAGAGCTGATGACTCAGTTCATCAGTGCTGCAGCAGCCATGAGTCAGTGTCCCAAAGAGCTATGAGGGTGTGCGCTGGATAGGCAATCTTTGGGGTGAGTTTTAAAACAATGGCTCTGGCCACTTCGTGTTGTTGAACGTCTCACAGCAATTTTATATAAATAAGGGTGTTAACACTAGTTGAAATATGGCCAAGGCATCAAGGTTAAGCTTCCACTGATATAAATTAAATTGGATAAAGTATTAGTCATTTCCTGTCCCAAACTGTTCTGCATTGTGATGTACATTATGAAATAGTAATTTTAAACCCAGAAATATATTTACTTCAGTTTTAATCGAAATAATCTTTATGGTGTAATTAAACTATTACGTGCCAGAAGAATGATTTGCTTGGTGTTTGCAGATGGGTGTTACACTGTTTATAAAATCCCAAGCTGGATACTGTTTGCTAAGGTTGCTCTCATGCAAAAAAATATAGGTCCCAGAATTATAATCACAAAAATCTAGTCTCTAATATACTAAGCAGAAACAGCAGGAAAAACAGATAGCATTTACTAAAAGGTTTATTTTCAAAACTAAAGCACATGCACAAAAGTCTCAGCAGATCTAGCAGCTCAGAGACCTTAAAATTAAATAAATTTCACTTAAAAAGCCACGTAAAGAATGTGGAAACCTCAATTCAGGGATTTATGTTTGAGAACATTCACTCTGTGCCTTCCACCATCACCCCAAGCAGCAAGAGGGTTTTTCCTAACTGCTCTCCCACGTCCATCAGCAGGTCTCCACACCACACCACTGACTCCACTGATGTGCTCTCCTCCCTGGCAAGCTATTGCCCCAAGTTTAGCAAGTTTCTGATCACACTACGGAGATTTCCTTTAACTAAACTTCTGTCAAGTGCAGTTTTTCTTATTCTTTGATGAGGCAAGACTTTAAACAGTTTAGTGTTTTAAAAACTGTTTTCAGCTACATTGCAAGTGTTCTAAGCCAAAGTAAGTGGAATTTACAATCATCTGTGGAGAAAGACTGCCATTAGGAATAAAGCATGGGTTTATCCATTTTTCATATGTAAGTCAGATTCACTTTGCCAGTCTTGAGATTTGACAAAGTATAATTCAGAATGATTCAAGCTCACCTTCCACTGGACTGAGTAATCAGATTAGACAAGGAAACGTACCAGCAGCTCTTCAGAACTCACTGCAATACTCCTTGGGAACCTCACAGTATATATGCCACTTCATTTTCTCAGTAATAATGTGGCTGTCATACATAATTGCCTATACAAGACTTATGATAACATCTCACAAATGTAGCCTCAGCTCCTGGCGTAGAAATCTGCAGTTTAGAAACAGAAACTCTTGAGTTTTAATCTTGCTAATGTTTACGAAGGACATGCAGCCATTGCATGGGCTATGGAACAGAAATCAGAAGTGTGCAGGGCTGTGAGATTGTACCAGCATGTAGACAGCAGCTGGTGTCATGTTCCTTGACCCTTCTGCTGGCAGCATTGTTCCTAAAAGACACTGCCTCTAAGGTGATGTCTCAGCATTGCATTCTTAATTAGTTGATTTTTTTGACAGTGGTGCTGCTTCGTAGATATAATAGAATAGATGAAAGACCTTTAAAGACACCAAGTATGGCACAATTTAATTTGGCTAAAAGATAAGGGCTTTGTTTTTTTTTTAAATGACAACTGTATGAATTCATTCAGTAGTATGGGAGGTAGAATGGCAATTAAAACAAGTCAGAAAGAAAGCAAAGGTTTATTTTGGAGTTAAATTTAATAGAAAAATAATAATGTATTGTTTTCTACAAGGGTATTGCTGTAGATTTTAGCCTAAAAACTAGCATACGGTGAAAAAGGAATACAAATGCGATTCATTGGAAAGAAATACTCATAATGCTGATAATTTCTGTCTGCATTTTTTTTGTTCTGGTTTGAATTTTTCCCTATACCTGTGTTCAAATGTATTTTTGCATCACACAAAGATATGATAACCTTTCTGATAAAAAGAAGTACCCTGTTGTGCGAGTTAATATAATTCTGAGAAGAATGACTTCGACCAATTGGTGTAGTGGCTCACTGCACTAGTGAACAAGGTTTTCTGCATCCAGTGGTCCAAAGTCTGAATGCTATGCAGGGTGAATAAGGAGATGAATTTAAAATGTGTAAATGACAAGTTTGAAACTTGACTGGATCAGACAAAAGATGCTATATTTAACACTTCATCCTCTAGTTTTAGAAGATCTTCTTTTTAATCAGTTGAACAGAATATTCAGAAGTGGCTCACAATTGTTTTTGAGCTGTTCAATTTTTCCTGGGTTTAGAACTGAAAACATTAAAAAGTGAGTGATGATAATTAAGCTAAAAATATATCTAAATATACTGTAGGAAGATTCTTAATTAATTGAAAGATGGAATGACTAAAAATTAATGGAAAGAAGTTTTGAAGAACAGCATGTGAAAAGACTGGTAACTTATACAACTTGAGTATTTTATTGAAGGCTAATCAAATATTACTCAATTTATCTGTGATCCTTCTGAAATAGTCCTTAGGGCCTGCTCAGTACAGTCCTTCAGTCACCTTCTTGCTTGACTAAGGTGGAGTGTGGCCTTACTATATTTCTATTTTAAACTACGGAAAATATCACACGACAATAAAGAAATCGAACAGTAGCCTGTGTGCTCCAGTAACTGGAAAGGATAGAAAGTCAGTGAGCAGATAATTATTCAAGGTCAAACCTTTCTAGTGTGCTGCCAGAAAAAAAGCAAACAGTAAGGGTTAGACAATACTTCACAAACACTTGTTTAAGGATTTCCTAATTACTATAAGTGGTTCCTCTGGCCATGGCACTTAAAAAGGCAGCTGTATATGCATGATGTCATCCTTTCTTCCCATTATCTCTGCAGTAAATTTAGAGGATTAAGAAGCAAGCAAGACTAAATAGCCAAAATACTGATGATTTTTCATGTTTCCTATCATTAAAAATTAATTACAGAAAAAAGGCAAACTGAAACATGGATGCAATTAACTACTAAAATATACTTGAACATTTTTGTCCAAAAATCAGAAAAATGCGATTATCCTTCACATACTTTTCTGTTTAGAGACCACACGTATGCAGCACAGCCACATCATAGCATAGTTTCTGTTACCTTACAGCTTTAAAGATATGGATAGAAATCACAACTTGATCAGCAAAAAATAAAATCTAGAGCCTTAAATCTCCTGGAGCAAATTGCACAGGTAATATTCACTACCCTAGTATAGCTGTGCCAGTGCATTTTGCTGTTCATGGCTGGAGTACAAAATTCACAGAGTTTGTACTTGGGACACTGTGACTGATGCAACAACAACAAAGATACTGTAATATTTGCTTACAGGGACACTGCAATTAATATACCAACTGACACAATCAGGGATTAACTGCATTCTCTGCAGCCTTGATCAGAGATATCTTGCCAAAAAAGATGATGAGTTTTCAGGGCCTCCACAGCAACCTGGCACTTCTGGTTAGTAATCTTGATTCCTCTCTCTTTTACTTGCAACGCTGCCCTGTCCTTGAGATCATTGGACTGAACCTATTATTTCTGGCAAATTATTATAATTCCTAAGAAGAGTTTTAGGATCTTCTCCTTACCTACTAGAATTCCTCCCATATTTCATAGGCTTTGTGTCATTCATCTGTGTATATGAGAATGTGATCAGCTCTCAGACGGGGTATGGATCATGCTCAAGGTGCTGCACATGGCTTAGTGAGGTCACCCTTCAGCACACAAAATAATTTCTCCTCCATTTCTATCTGTGCACTGGGGAATCTAACATGGAAGTTACTCCAAGGAATATGACCTAAGGTAGGCGCAGCACAGTACAGAAACATATCTCCAAGCCCATTAGTGTGTGTAAACAACTTCATACTCAAAAAGCAGCTGCTCGAATGCTTCCTTTCCTTGCTTTCTAGAAATACTCTTTTTAACCTCTGGGTTTTTTTTTTTTTTTTCATATTTAAAAAAAAAAATTAGTTTATCAAGTCCCACAGCCCCTTTACAAGTCCCACTTTCTGTCTATTGGTAAGCTCTGAAAACCTAACTTCGCTGGTGCAGTCTCTATGTCTGATTTTTCATTTGAGGAAACTTCTACTTGGCACTATTTGTTTTTCTGTCCAGTTTCTGTTCGGTCTTGGAACAGGAGCCAGTGAAACGGTGGTCCTGATTTGATACTGGAAACTTCAGTCTTACACAGCCTCAGTCTTTGGCATGATTGTTGCATGGTCATTCCTTTTTTTATTTTTTCCTCCCTCTTTCCTTAATTCACAACTATATTCCAGGTTATCAATTCAGCCAGTTTGCCCAGTAGAATTCCTCTCCCTCTTGTTCATTTCTAGCAGGATTATCTGGATGCTTCCAGGAATAGCATAATTTAGTATCTTGTCAGAAGTCCACATCAACATTATATGTCAATTTATTATGCAGTGATCTCTAGCTCAAGCTCGATTTGTCCTGTTGTCTGCAGCTTCAGATATAACTACTAGTCCCCATTTTAATTTCTGTAGTACATGCTTCCCACCTAGTGAAAAGGCACTCAGTATTTTTCTTGTATCACATATTTTATATCCTGAAACTAACAATATAATTTTCCAGCTGTCACCGTCTCCAGCATAAGGACAGATCTGGGTAGCTTCTACCATGGTCTCTTTTAAGTAACTGCTGGCAGTTGTGAAGTTGGTCTTTATCTCCAGGTATGTACAATATTCAGTGGTGGTCATCTTGGTAATCTGCTGTCTAGAAAACTTCATTTGGTCTGAGTCCTGCATGAGTAACACTCCTTTTTTAACCCAGGAGATGCTGTCAGTTTGTATTTGAGTACCTTCTACCAACTAAAAATAATTTTCTGCTATTCCTATACAAAGGTGAGATTTTCCTGAAATCAAAATCTTCCGTTTTAAGTAAAATCCAGTTTCTGCATCCATACTGGTGCACACCCACTTCATCAGTAGCAGTGTGGGACACTCACTGCTACACCCTCACCATTTCCCTTTTCACAGGTGACACAGACAGTGCCTGAATGCAGATACGCTACCACCTATCTGTGGAAGTACTGCGAGCACCCTTCACTGCAGCTTGAAGAAGGCAGAAAACAACAAAAAGTTGTTCAGCAGATTCACTGAAAACACCAGAAGCTTTTCTATTGCGTTCCAGGAGACAGAGGTCTTTCTAGAAATTGATTACATGAAACTCATGACTCAGGAATGAGCTTTCAGAAACAACCCAAACTAGCCCATATTTATTCCTTCTTACAGTAAAAGCCATCTTGTTTCCTCAGACAGCAGCACACGCAACTTTTGCAAAGCCCAGCCATCATCCCAGACATATTGTTTTGTATATGGTAACTTGGCAAAAAGAAAACAAAAGGAAATGAACACTGCCACGTTTTAGTATGAAAACTAAATGTCTTGCACAGATGCACATAACTATCCATAAGTGATTGTTAGACCAAGTCTGACGTTCTGCACCACAGATACTATAAAACACCATCCAGCTTCCTTGTGCCCTGTTTTGATGAGATACGTGCACAAATCCAAGTTGGAAAACACTTACATGTAAGCTTTAGGACATGTTATGCACAGAGTGACTCTGTTTTATGCTCCTTCAACACAGAAAACTGTCTCTGCAAGAAAAAGTCATGCTTCCCAAGCTGCCAGAAAACATTTGTAATAAATAAAATATCCTGTGTATGGAAAAGATGTAGGATATAAGCATTTCATAGTCTCATGGCTCTAGTGCTGACCAAGTCTCCATCTATGATGCCCTTGCTGCTACCTCACTCTCTCCAGGAAGACCTATCTGAACACAGCCAGTATCCTTCCTGCCCTGGGGCGAAGATGCCACTCTGACTTGGAGTGCTGGTCAGATAGCTCTGGGGGTAGCCACTGCTCTGGAGAAGGATCGTGTGCAATCGCTGCGAACTAAAGGTGAATCAACAGACCCTTTCCCTTTATGTCAGGGTGGTGACAAATAGGAAACCAAAGGTGTAAGTGAGGAGGCAGCAGTGATCCCAACTGCCCAGACAAGAGCTGCTGTACAGGGTCCCTTACATAGATAATGGCTGAATAGTAAATACTAATGGAGAAAATATGGGGAAAAAGGGAGCAAGGGACAGGCAGGCATGCCAGAAGGAAAAGAAGATGAGTCGGAAAGCACTGTGGATAAGAGTAGATGAAGAGGGGTCAAAGAGATGAAACTTGACTGAAAAACTAAGCATAGGGACACATTTAGGGGATACTATTTCAGATTAAGTAACCTAAGAACATTCAGGCTCAGAAGAATATAGAGTAAATTGCTCCTGCCCTAAGGAAAGTACAAATTACTCAGTCTAGCACAGTTTTGTTCAGACATGTCTGAGGGAGAGGAAGGACCAACCCATGTCCTACCCCTCCACTGCCTCTCCACTCAGTTCCTCCTTACACAACCACGATTGTCCTGCTAATGCAGTGAAACCTTGCCAAAAGCATTTAACAGGTGAAGAATAAGAGAAAAAGCAGGGAAATTAACACAGTGAGGTGGTTTAGGAAAACAACAGATCTCTCCTAGTGATTTGGTGTGGGGTATGCCTCATAAAAAATAAGTTTGCTGGTAAATTCACACCAGTAATTTAGGGTGTATGGAACTGCTTTAGCTGTCACCCAGAGGTCAAGAACGGTGTCATCAAGGGCATAAACCAGCACATCAAGGATGACTTTTACAGTGCATAAACAGAACCAGTAAGATTCCACGCCTCCTCATGGAGAATAAGAAAGGGAAAATTTTATGCTATAATCCACCTTTGCAAAATTACATGTTTTCAATCCAGCATCCAAAACATTTAGCTTTTCCCTTTTCCTTCTCTGGCTTTGGATCTCTGTGTCATACCATCACTAATATCTTCATGGATGCCGTTTTGGCAGAAAATAATTTACTCTGTAAAATTCTGCATCAGACACTTTGGGAACAGGATGGCCAGCATTAGCTTAGCTGAAAAATAACCCCATTAAAGAAAAAATCCACCCCAAAAAGACCCACAGAAACAAAAACCAACCAAAAAAACCACATCTCATGAAATACACAGATTTTCAAATTATACAGCCCCTGCCATAACAGTAATAAAATAACAAAATTAAGGCATTTTTTATAAGTAACTGCTTTCTTCTACATTTTATAATGTCCACCTCTTAGCATAACAAAGCTTTTCATAGCTTACTAATGGCTCCCTGTCACTAGTGCTGAGAACCATTATCACTGCTCTGCCCCTTCACATGGGCCTTTCAAACATCACTGTTTCACTTAATTCTTTCACCTCCTTCAGTTCAAATGCAATAAAAACCTTTCACTGGCTGACAACTAGAAAGGCAGAACAGCCTCCAACTGCTGTATAATTCAGGAGGGCTCTTTCTCATTTTAATTGGCTGCCTAATTGGAATGTTTATGGGTTCTGCGATAGCTTGGGATGAAAAGGCAGGGTGAGCAATTATGTGCTCAGCATTCCTATCGGGCAGAGTTAATAGTTTTTTTTTTTTTCAAAAAAAGCTAAAGTTCACTGGAATGCCATGTTTTTGTTCTCGAAGAAATACCTTGATTTGAAACAATGTAATCCCCAAGTCAGAAATTATGTCAAGCTGTGCTTATCCAGTAGCAAGTTTGAGCTTTTGGAAGCCTCTTTGCTCCTTTTTGATGTTAGCATAACGTGAGGAACGGGAGGCTATCTGGTGGCTGTCAAGTTTTTAACTGCTTGCTCTCTCACTGGCTGGAGATAAGATGTAAGCAGAGCACTTGATGGACTTGATTAATTCTCTGGAACGAAGGTTTGTCTTTCTTGGCTCGATGAATGACTTCATTCTAGTAGATGAGGTCACCCAAGTCAAGGCAATAAAGTTTCTGATATTCACACGAAAGCTAGTTTTCAAAGCTGCCAGCCCCTAAAGAGAGAAGCACAACTGTTTTCTCATTTACCTACATTCTAGTGGCAACATCCAGCCTGCTCCCCTATCTAGCCTTTCCAGCATAGGACTGTGTTTCAGCTGAAGAGCAATTCTAACACAAGACGAGATTTAAAGGGAGAAGAAAAAAAAAAAAAAAAAAAAAAAACAACTTTCCAGCTTTTTTAGCCTAACTAATACAGTTGTATTTTCCTTGCCTCCCTGCACTGCCTTTGTGCCGTTCCAGCTGTAAACCTCTGGGGGCAAAGAGCAGCTTTGTGGTCCCTTGCACAATGCACAGTGCAGTTGTATTTTGGAGTGAGAGAATCCAAGTGCTACAAACACAAGCAATAAACATGGAAGGATGCCGTGCTCTTTGCAGTACTTGTACTCTCACATTCTTTGAGTTTTAAGGGCGAGTTTATGGACTACCCTTTAGAAAGCAGATTAGTCTTCTCCATCTTTCCTTTCTCCCTTTTAATAAATATCATTTAGTATAAAACCGGTGAAAATTAGTAAAAAGAGCTAAGTTGCTCTGTAAATTGCCAAATTCTCACAACAGTTTTTACAAAGACCACTATTAATCTTGTACTTTTTGCTTTTCAAAACCATGCAAATGATAAACAGTCTTTCCAGTACTCATTACAGCCTAGCAAATATAGTAAGCAACACACACAACAGAATTCAGACTAATCTGATGTACAGATTTGTTATTTTCAGATAACCTGAGACTCCTTGGTCTAGTGTAAGGGATTCTAACTCATTCTACATTTCTCCTTTCCAGTTAAATTGTGTTCTTGCCTTTGAGTAACAGAAAACTCGTAGTCCTGTGGATTATTAGGGTTGTTATTCTAACATTTGAAGCTTCCTTCTGGATCAGTCTCCTAACCCATACTTCTGTTCCTGTGCTGCAGTTCTCCAGCACGTGCAGTTACAGTTGGAGCATGGGGATGGTGAAAGGAGCGTCCATCCTGAGCACAAATGCAACCAAACGCCAGCCATAGCAGATGCGCTGGATCTCTGCCGGCTGGTGATACCACACAAGAAAAAGGTCTGCAAGCTACAGAGATTTTTGGGCACTATGGTCTTTTTCTAAGTGCTTGCATAGGTACCATGGAGGAATTAGAAGGCGGTTTAAATGTTCCTATTAAACTATGAAGGTAGAATTTTCCCACAGGTTTTATTGCCATTGGAGTCTGGAAGCCTGTGGAAGCAGTGTCTTGTTTGAAAGGCCAGAAGCCTGTACCCTATCAAAGATTCCCAGCTTTGCCTAGAACGTACTTAGGAAATGTTGACCTGGCACATGCCAGGAGGGATTTCTGGCCGCAATAGCTCCCAAGAAGTTGTCTCCAAAGGACTCATCTTCAGATTCACATGCATCAGTTTGGCATCCAAATGATACAAAAATAAAATATGACAAGCTGTATCCTTGCCAGTATAGACATAGTTAACCTGTAAGAGGCCAATCTAGCAATAACATGAAAACTACTTTCAAATAAGCTGTCAGGTAAACACCACCCACTCTTAATCTAATCTTTATTCACATTTACCTAAACATTATAACTTGCTGATATTAAGAATATAAGAGGAAAAATCTGATTGCTCAAGATGTCCATCTCATTTTATGGGCAGAGGTGATTCAGAGAAGCCCATATGTTTGGTAAGCGTCCAAACATGTGGACGCTTATGCAAACCAACAATTCTTTGAAGTATACTGCTTTCTAAAGTCCAGGCTGAAACCTAAAATTTAATAATCAACAAAACAGGCAGAGCTAAGGCAGAAACTCTCTGCTAAACTCTGCAGGACTGGGATATGAGAGGAGGCGTCTCTCTGAAGTGACATTATAGGCCCAGATGTGTTGTAAGAGAATAAGGGTCTGTCTAGAGATGGCCTGTAGACCCTGTGAACTTCCTTGTTTCATGACTTTAAAGCAAGAAGAAAAATAAATAACGAAACATATTAAAATCATTATTGTAGCTATGTGCGCCTTCTGAAGGTTTGGGTTTTAAAAGCTCCAACATTTGGAAAAAAGTGTCCAGTAAAATTAAAAGGCAGCAAATCTACACTGAAATGTATTTTTTTTATATACTACGAAATTTACATGTGGAACTCATTGTCACAATATATTATTAAAGCCAAGAGCTTAGCAGGATTCAAAAAGGCTTAGACAGTTATGTGAATAGTAAGAACATCCAGAGTTATACCAGAAAGGAAAAATACATTTATAAGTGATACTAAAACTCAGACTTAAGGGCATAAGCCAATTGCTAGATGCATTGGTTTAGGAAGGCAATCCCCCAGTTGACAGGTTTTCCATAGCTGTCCCTTATAGGTTTCTTCGCATCTATCTGTAAGCATCTGGGGCAGACCAACGTCAGAGAGACCATCCAAACCTGATCCAGTCCAGCAGGTGTTGTGTTCTTAACCTAAAACTCTTTTTAATGTAAAGCTGTCATGGAATATTTTGAAAAGACTTCTTATTCCTTGCCTAATTCTATAGCATTTGGCAGCTCTTAAAACAGATAATGGATATTCCACAGCACTTTGTACATCCACCAAGAAAAGGGTGGTTATTCACAATATTTTCTTATGTCTTGTGCCAGGACCTTTTCTCATTTAAGTGGCATCAGACTATGCGGGTCCATACACACTTTCCACCCCAAACAAAACATTGTTCTACAAAACCTCTGAGTTTTGCAACACTGCTGAAAAGTCTCATGTGAAGCATGAGATGCCACTCCCAAATCCCAACAGAATTTAGAGAGTGGGAGTGCTAAAGGGATCTGCAATTGTATGCAAAGAAAAGCCTTATGAGTGCTAGGGATCGACACTACAGAAGAGGTCAAATGAATGAGTGCTGTGAGGCCATGAATTTATTCACTTTCCTCTGTTAAACACCTGAGAGGCATTTATATCGCTAATGATCTGGAAATACACATTGACAACAAACACAGCATTTCCTACTACTAAGTATGTGTGTTTGTGTGCATATATAGGAGGAAAATTGTGGCCTCCCTTCTTTCTCCATAAACTTTTCCTGTCTTATTCTAGCCATCAGTTTGATCTTTGCTGATGCTTATTAAGTTCAAATATCAAGTAAAATTATTTTCATGCTTGGAATAAAATATCAGGAATGTGATAACATATCCAGAAGAAAAGTAAAAATGACCCTTAAAAAAAGAATGTATAAACTCCCGGCATTGAATTTATGCTACTTAGCATCACATTAAAAATATTCAAAATATAAATCAAAATTCAAGGATATAACTTATATGCAATTTCAAATTTATGGCATTTTAAAATAGGATGATTTCCTCAAATGTGCAATAAATTTGGTTTTGTGGAATTGCACATGCCACCTTATCATGACAGTTGCTTTATCTACACAGTCCACTGAAGCCTAGTCACTTTATATAATCTGAATTCACAAATCAACTGTCGTCTTCACTTCACTGATTCATTGCTGAGGAGCCTTTCACAAGGTAAAAAATCCTTTCCGAGTTGACAAGAGTAATAAATGGAGAGGTGAGAGCTGCCTCTCCATCCTGCTGTTCTATTGTGCCGCCGATAGTGACACATGGCAGAATAAGCTCATAAACCAACCTCATCTTTTGACCTCTGCAGAGTAAACGGAAACAGAGGGGCGTTTATGATGATGACTGTATTTAAAGACCAATAATGACTAGACAAACGTCTGAAATCTAAGTAGCCCAACCAAAGCTTGGAAAAATGCCGTGGGTATCTGCATTTCATGTCATGTAAAAAATGCTGAAAATGCAGCTATGAAACTTTCAGAATAACCTAGAGTACAACTCAGCTGCAACAGTTTATAAGATGTTTAACGCAATCACATGCACACAAAAGCAACCTTGAAAAAGATTAATGAAAATGTAATTGAACTTTTTTTTTTTTTAATGTTGTTCCAGATTAAGCAGAAACAACACACAAAGCAACAGCTGAGCCAGAATAGGATGGCATTCTAGGAATAACCAAAGCATTTTAAGTTAGGAGAATTTCTTTGACCAATACTGCTCAGGAGAGAAAGAACAGGTGAATTAAAAATAAATATGGGCTTGTAGTTCTGTAACAAGTATTATAGTACTGAATTTTGAATTATTAGGGACGTGTCTTTTTAGGAAAAACTATTAGCAATTAAACTTCAACTACCTCATCATTTGCTTTCTCTGCTGAGGGTAGAAGTTTTGTGCAATCTAATGAAGGACTTACAGCAAAACTTGCGAGCTGTGAACTCAGCCTGTGCTATGGCTTCATCTGCAGTGTCAGTGGGGTCCCCTGTTTAGAGAGTACCAGCTCTCTGGAAAACAGCATGATAATCAATCAGTAATGCCAATTTGAAGTCCTAGAAAACAAATAGTTCACCTTGTCTGTACGCTTAGTAGTAGAAAGCTTCTCACTTGTAAATAAAAGTAAATTAATACTCATGCCAGCCATAACAAAGAAGGCTTCTTACTTTTCCTGTACTAAGATTAAATATAACTACACCAAATATATTCCAATTTTCAATGATATGCTATCTTGTTTTATTCATGAATATATCATTCCTTCTGCATTGTACAGAATGGCTCATCAGGATGTGTAGTCACTTTTTAAAAATGGATGGTTTTTATCCACTGAAAGAGTTTTAAGCTGCAAACAGTAATAGTAATCACTTAATCACATAAATTGGTGAAATCAAATTATAGAAACAAATCCATATAAAATCAGTAGAAAAGCTGAAGTTTCAGTGGAAACTAGGAGGAGACCCCAGCCTTGCAATAATATCTACTACTCTTGTGCACATCCCAATGCCGTCCATGCATTGGTATACCAAGCATGTGAAATAATTTTTAACTGTCTTTCTGTATTTCTAACATTCACTCAAATGGAAAAAAAAAGTTCTTAACTCTTTCTTCCAAATGCAGCCTTTAACAAATCAAGGATAAAAATATTTTTCAAGTAACACCACCACTGCAAAATGTACATGGGCTGAAACAGAGAAGAAGAAGAATAGCGCTGAAGTTTCCAGATATAAGACAAAAGACTGATGCTCATACTAGTCAATGCTTCTCAAAGCTGTTTTTCATTCTAAAGGTAAATAAGATCACCAGCAGTCTTTCCGCAAATAGGAATTCACAGCTGCTTTTAGGAAGAGAACTTTGCCACTCACATGAACCAATCCCCTACATCACCACAAGTTTTCGGAGGGTGATACATTGGCTACATTTAGCTTTCCCCAAGAGGGTGAATATTTTGCTACAAAAAAGTAGCAATCTTCCTGTAGAGCTCTAAATTAATAAAACCAGGAAAACCAGATCAAGAAATTGATGCATGATAAAATAAGACTATACCAAGAAATAAGGCCTTGCATTAAACCAAGGACAGGGAAAGTCATGTTTCACTTTCTGTGTCCAACTCAAACATCCTTGACCATCCTGGAACCATCCCCTTGCACAGGGGATACCTCCCCTCTAACTGCAGGCACGTAGCCATGCTGACAGCAGGGCAGCTCTTCTGGACATCAAGGGGAGCAAGAGGCACAAATCAAGAAGGTGATTCAGTCACCCCAAGGTTAGATCCTGTCCCCTTCTTGAAGTCATGCCTGTTTTTCTCCATTGATTAGATAAAGTACTAAGGAGGCTTAACTTCTTAAATGTACCTCAGTGAAGGACCTAAAATCATGTAGAAAGAATCCAGGACAAGTCTCTTCAGTTTGCTGTTCCTAATGTGGGTATGAGAGCAAAGCACACCATACCTGGGGCGCCTGGTCCCCTTGCACACGCTCCCACATCACACGGTATGGCCACCAGGCTGTTCTGTTTTGCATTGCACCCACGGGAAGAGTCATTCCCTTCCTTAGAGGACTTTCATGAAGGTAACGGCAAATGTTACCTGGCTAGCTCAAGTACTGCGACCTGCAGAGCTGTCCCTGTATTTCAGATAAACATAAACCTTACAAATGTGATGCGAGGGCTGTTAAATGAAACAGAATTACAGGCAGTAAATAGAGGAGCTGTGGAACTGCATTTTTTACAGTTCAACTAAGGCCACATTCAAATCCAAGATTTCTCTGAACCGCGGAGACCTTTCCTCTAACCAACATGCAGATTACTGGTAAAAGTCCCGTTTCTTGAAATTAAAAATATAATACATTGTAATGTTTTGCTCATGCATTACTTTTCATTCCAAGAAACATTAAAATATTTAAACTACATATACACACTCCCACTAGTAATGCATTTCTGCATAAGATAAGAAAGAATCCTGGAAGGTGGAGTGACACAATTAGTCAAAGTCTACAGGATACATAAGCAAGACATGAGAAATTCATAAAAGACACTTGTATAACTGTGATTGTGTTCATTGTGATGCAAGAAGCAGCAGCCCCACAAAGAAAGGTGGTTCCTCCCCACTCCCCAAGTATTGTCTCCTAACCTTCTCAGGATCTGGTCAAATGCTAGTGTATGAACCTGTGCAGACTTGGGGCAATATTTATAGCAAAACGAAATGCGGAATAGCAGCTTCCTTCATTAAATCTTTCATATTTATATCCATCAAGTTGCAAGCTGATGACCAATGGTTTTGGTATTTGTCAGACACAGCAATATTGGAAATCCAAAGCAAGATTCCTTCTCCCATAAACTGTGGTATCACCTGATTGTGCCTCATGATTTTGGGCATATATTTGGTTATGTTAAAGCATTACAAACTCCAGCACTATCTGAACATGCCTGGGAATACAGGCACACCTGCTTGAAAGTATTCTCTGGCCCAAAAAAAAAAAAAAAGCCACAACAAACCAGAACAAAATCAATACACCTTACTTGCTTGGCCACGCTGACTGCTAGCGTATTATTATGAGGTGATATTCTTTAGCTCCTTACTGAGTCTGTCTCAAAAGGAATTTTCACCATCAACCACAATTCCCCTATCGCAATTTGTTGAGGCAAGAGTTTAACTTCACCACCCAACTCAGAGCTGTCCCTGGCTTGCTTTCTATGTGTCAGATGTCACAGTTTACCATCCCTGGCCACTCCAGAAAGTTTGGAAGGTGAAGTTCTTTGTAAAGGGGGAGGGGTGGGGAGGGAGAGGGTGTTTTGTTTGGGGGGATTATTTTTTTCTTCTCCAAAAGCACTTGTCTTTACAGAAGTATGTAAAAGTCATTTGTTCATGCTATCTGATTATCTCATGCAGTATCATTTGGCTCAGTTTGAAAATCAGGTGCATTGTTTCATAATTAAATTATTCAACTAAACCTTGACTATAAAGCATTCTGCTAAAACCTAATTAAGAATGTGATTTGATAAAGTACACATTCTGCACTCATTCCCATACGAGTGGGCATGTCATTATTTCATGCTTTACACCTTTTGGGCTTCACAGAGTTTTTTTGTTTGTCGTCCCCCCGTCTTTCCTTTCCCAAAGTTGATTTTTAATTATATAAAGAAGTACTCCAGGAATTTATATGATCTAAGCATTGACTGTTGGCAGCATTCAATTCTGATTTTAAAAAACAGCACAAAAACACAACCAAAAAAAAACAACCAAAAAACACCACACCCCAAAAAAACCCCACTCAACAAAACCCCCAAACCTCAACAAACCTAACAGAAAGGCATCATGAAAAAAGCACTATTTCAAAAGTTGGCCCTTGTTCAAGCTGCATATGGTCACATAATCTTTTAAAACGCATGATTCAAGTCTCAATTTAATTATGTAATAGCACAAATGGAATTACACTGCAGATGAAGTGCAGTATTTCAGCTCAAACACATACTGAAGTTGTGTGACTGACCCAAGCTTATTTCATTTGGTCATTGTATTAGAGGGCTTAATTTGAATGCCAGCACACGTAGCAAACAACAATTTCAATACAATACCTCCTGCTCTTGATCTAAATTGTAACACTCGCTGGGCTGTGTTATGAAAATAATTTGTCAGGCAGCTTGCAAAGATGATGACAATCCAGTATTAGCAAGTATTTTTCTTGATTTGTTTTATTTACCATATATTCTCATGTATCTGCTTAAAAATGCAGATACACCTTTTTCCCACGTATGTATTTGTGTGTGTGTGACCCTTAAGTGGCATATGGTTACAGTAATGTCTTGGGGAGCAACAGGAAAAACAAGACTTTTATCTTTCAACAAATTGAAAATGCAAAATCCTAATTAGCCCATTTGTCAAGACTTGTATACTTTCTGTGCTGCAACAATGCATACTTTTCCCATCTCTCCATATTTTATTCTAATTTCCCCTACATTTCTCCCCTTCTTTGACCTGCACAACAAATAGTACCTTCTCATTTTCAGAAATAAGGGAGCACACATTTGGGACCTGATACTGATCTTACTCATTAAGACCAGTTCACATACTGGAGCTATTTCTTGCTCTCTGCATACTCAAGTAGATGTGGTGCACCAAATTTGCTTATTTCATGTTTCAAAGGCTTTCATGTAAACCACTAATATTGGACAGATAAAGAAACTTATTTCTAGGACTTGGGAAACTGTAAATCAGTCAGTCCAGGTCTGATACTGTAACAATCACATGAATGACCACATTTGAAACATCTGAGCAATGAAAGCAATAAAAAAAACCCAAACAGTTTGGGATTCTCAAGACAAAAACAATGTGAAACTAATCTGACAGGTACTGCTCAGGTCTTATGATAGTTAAATCCACATAAACATCATCCCAGTGCTCAGTAGCAGTCAAAATAAAACCAAGTATCAGGAATTACTAACAAATGAGAGAAAAGTCAAGATTTGCCCACATGTTGAATACTGTGGGTAACATTAGTATCCCCAGCTAAAAATTTGCAAAAACACAGAACAAAAAAAGAGATGAGGGGTTTTACGAGAGGTCTGTAAAAACCGTGGGTGGAGAGCGTGGATGGGGACTGATCCACTTTGCACTCCAGTTGAAGGAAGAGGAGGTCGCACATGAAGCCCATGAGTCTAGCCAGGGTCTTCCCCAAGCTGAAAGGTTTTAGAGAATATAGGCAGATGTAACATATGTCCACCCTAGTCTTACTTCTCAACTGCTTATGGCTGCTGTTGGGAGACAAAATACGAGGCTATATGTAGAATCATAGAATTATTTTAGATTGAAAAAAAACCACTTAAAATTGAGCCCAACCATTAACTTCATTTTGAACGAATAAGGCCACAAAAATGTTTTCTTCTTTGACTGACCTCTAGCTTCTTGGGTGCTAGGGAGAATAAAATGCAGGTACTCTGGCTTTACCATAGCTTTTGTCAATCACTTCAGAAAATGCCTTGCAACACAACTTTAGGAAACAGTTCAGATTAAAATAATATAAGGTTGATACAAAGCTGACAAAAAACAAACAAACAAACAAACAAACAGTGGTTGTCAGGTTAGATTTATGTTAGATCCCAGGGAGATTTCTGCCTTGGTCCCAGTTTTGCTCAATTATTTCAATAACAACAAAAATGGAAGAATAGAGAGCATGCACAAAAACTTGAAGACAACTGCAAAATCTTATAGATGAGAAATATATACAAGTAAAAACTATTAATTACTTATTAAGAAGCAGCACTAGAGAGGAAAAAAAAAAAAAAGTTTTAACTGAAGCATTGCATGTAGAGGCAGAGAAAGCGCCTCCAGCACTTTGCCTATTATGGCTGAGGCTTCAGCTGAAATATTGAAGACCCCACCCAGAATAAATGAAAAACAAACAAACAAACAAAGTCCCAGTATACACTACAGATGACTGCCTACCTAACCACAGTCCGGGGCAACATAAGGACATGAAACCATATTCTAAGTTACACCTCACTTCTAGTTGTGCCCAAGAGCACAACCAGAGGTTTTCCTCATTGGAAATCAATTTCATACTCGCTATATTCTCAAAATGTAGCTTCTGTCACTTTAGCCCCTACGTAAAATTAATTTTGCAAGCTATAAAACTGTTGGGAAAATTACTGTAATATTATAGAGAAAAACATTGCACCAATAGCAACATGTTGTGTTTGTGTGGTAACTCTAGAAAGCACTTACAGCCACTGTATCTAACTACGATTATAAAAAAATTAAGAACATAGTTTTATAAAGTTTTTATGATGTGTATGCACATCATAGCTTGCATAAGCATTCCTGCTAACCACATCAAGGTGAAAGACAAAGCAGCACACAAGTTCCTTAGATTACAAACATGATTCTACACTGTATACCTCTGATAGAGATAGCAAAGTACAGATCTCAATATACAGGGCACAGCAAAATCTCATGAGCAACACTGAGTGCTGATCTGGTCATTCACATTCTGGAGAGATGGGCTCAAACTAGAACAGCTGAAGATCGAGAAAAGAGCCTAAAGTCAAAGAACAGCAAGGTTTGCCTTTTTTAGCCTACCTAAACAAAGCAGGCTGGATAACATCTGTAAACAGAAATAAGGCTCTAGGGAGGAAAAAGAATCACTTAACTGAAAGCAACAAGTACAATTCAGCAATTAGAAATGCCAGGAAATTGGAAATTAGAAAAAGGTCATTAACCAGCAAAGCAGTGAGATCCTAAAACAGCTGCCAATGAAAGGGGGTTGGGGCATAAGAAACCAACCTGAGGTTCAAGTGGAACTTGACAAATAGAGGATTACATCATGTTATGGCTTTCGGTCTTTCTTTCAGTCATCTTGTCTTAAACTTTGAGATATAGATTTTATTCTTGGCTTTGTCCTTGACTCTGGGAATAAAGCTCTCTTTTCTGTAGAATTCTTTTTAATATAATTTAAATATATTTAAATATAAAAACTCTACTTTTATAGATAAAACTCTTTTATATCTATTGTAATTCAGAAGTGGAACCAAGATCTAAAAGTGGGGTTTTTTTAAAAAATAGCACATTTTTCATATTCATAGTGAAATGCACATATAACCAACAACTACTTGTGTTCCTCCACAATCACATCAACATATCTTCTCTTTCTGTCCTTCCAGCCAGGGGTTTTGTGTGCAAGCTCACACAGCCTGTGCTCCTCTCCCTTTTCTGATTTTGCACCAGCTCTGTCATTCTCCTCCCTCTTTTCTAGCACCCTGTGCTGAAGATATACTTTCTATATAGCCTAATTTCCCAGCACCACTGTCCCCCATTCTCCACCCCATGTTTCCCTCTGCCATTGTTTTGCCCTCCCACACAATGGGTTTCTCATGCTGTCTGACCTATGTTCTTTCCCAACCAGCATCTCCTATTTCTCTTTCCACACTCCAGAGAGGACACTGCATGTTTTGGGTTTTGTTGTTGTGATTTTATTTTTTTTCAATAAAACCTTGTAAATATTTTTTATTTATCTGCTTTATCACAGACTAATCTAGAGATGAGAGAATGCAGATGCCAAACAAGTACGAAACCCATTTAGACAACTGAAAAATGACACTTATCAAAGCACAGCCCATGCGTTCAGCTGGATTCTGAAGTGCAAATCACCAGACCAAAAAACATCCTCTAACAGACTGAGCAGAACAGGCTGCCTCTCTCTCTTCTCAGATGTTTCCACTATCTACTTCCCACTAAGAGAAAGTACAACTTCCACTACATAGACCTTATTCGCTCCCCTCTAGGGTCTTTTGTCAGACATCAGGAAATCAGACACTAAAGATCATAAAATCATTTAGGTTGGAAAACATTCTTAAGATTATCAAGTCCACCACTAAACCATGTCCCTAAGTGCCAGGTCTACATGTATTTTAAATACCTCCAGGAATGATGACCCAACTACTTCCCTGGGCAGCCTGTTCCTGTGCTTGACAACTCTTCATGAAATCTGGACAGGTGACACAATATTAAGGATTATTATTATTACACAGGTGACAGTAGCCAAAATATTTCCATCAGAAGCTTCTCAACAAGTGTCTGTAAGGCAAGACTGCACAATATCCAAATGCAGGAAGATATACACTGCCTGTTATAATCATCTAGTGTTTCTTGGTGACTTAGATGATTCTGCTAATCTTTTCTTATACCTCTCATGCACTTTCTTTTAGTAAAAAATTTTTAAAGTGGGTAAGGTGAGGCACACTGGGGACAAAGTGATTTGATTAACAGCAAACAGACGGTCATTAAGAAATGAAGGAGGAAATCTCCCAGGATTGTAAACCTCTCTCCCTCTTTTGTTAACCAGTATGACACTTCCCTTATCCATGGTTTCAAAGCCATGTTTGAAAGATATTGCATTTCCAAATATACAGACTTAGCATGAAATACCTGAGAAATTCCATATAATTAACACATTAGTTATGTAAAAGGTCAGTCACAGGGAAGTTTAACCTGGGCACAGTGTCCCAACTGATGCTTTTACAGCTTGAAAAAATAAGTTCAATCTAAAATAAACAATCTAAAATAATGTTCTCAAAAACTGCAAATGCAAACAACTTATTCCTGTTCAGGAATATCAGTATAATCAAAGTTTTCTTTGATTATATGGGATCCTCTGAGATCATAGCCCTCAGAATTTTTTTGACTACTTTCAAAAATGTCGAAATTTTCTCTGTGAAATTAATGCACAGGATCTGAAAATTCTACCTTAGCAAATACAAAAGGCCATTTGATTAGCTACAAACAAAAGCCCCTTGAGCTAAAATGAATAAGGTTTAAGCTACTTCAAATTATTTTCCCGCCTGATAAAGCCATTATCACATTTAGAGCGTTTACAATGCAGAACTACATTCCTTTGATCATCTTATAAAATTAATTGATCTTGCTTATCTATTGTACTATTTTAAATCATTTTAATTGAGGACATTAGGAGAAGTAATGGTAACAACCAATGCATTTATTAGCTTCTGACGTTCAAGGCAGCAATGTCATTTTCATAATCTGAATTTCTCTATAACAAAATTCCATTCTTAATGGAATTTACATATAGATCACCCCCAGCCACAAATAATTTACTATTACTTTAAGTCCTAAAGGACAGGCAGAAAAACTGTGAAAAATCACTCCAGCCATACTTAATTTTAATTATTCTTTTAAATCAGATAGAGACCCTGAAGTTAAATTCTCATAATTAAATAGAAATTAAAAGTTTCTAAAAGCCTTATTTTCAACTCCAATTTTAAATGCAAATGAACACATAAGAAAATTGCCCCTTGAAGAACGGAGTAATGTTCAGGTACAATGTTTTGTTCCACAGCTACAAAACTCATCACCTTGGGTACCATGGAAATCCTCACTTAGTTAAAGGCTGGTTGCAAGATTCCAATATTAACCAAAAGTCATGACTATTTATCAGGGCTGTCCTTGCCAGTGTCTGCAGAACTGCCTGGCTTACCTTGAAAGAGTCCTAATGTTTCCATGATGAACTAATGAGTTTGTATGGTCCACTGTGCCATACATCAGCTGTACCCATTTGAAAGAGAAAGGTGACTTTCCTTCCTAATAAAGGAATGTTCCATCACCCATTCAGTTGAAATCTTTATTGGTGCAAAGTGAATTGTGCCTGACAAAGATACCCTTGAAAACATGCTTCATCTCCAGCATTAAGTCACCTGCCTGACCCCTTGGGTTCTGAAATTAAAGAATACACATTCATATAATGAGGTTAAATATAATGTTCAGCAGCGCAAAAGATAAGTATAGATATGCTGCACAAATACACCCACAAAAGACTCTGCCAGCTTGCCATTGCATGCTTGGGAAGGGGTTCAATTCTCTTTGCCGTGAAGCTGTTGCATTACTCCAGGAGAGTCACTTAGGTCATGTCTATGCTGACAATTGCCATCAACCTACTTCCAGAATCACCAGTCTTCTCTGCCATCACCTCTTTGTGTCAACCACTGGAGGCTATCTGCTTCAACCCCAAAATGTCTGTTGATCTTCAGGAAAAAGACATACTGCCTTCTTTCCCCTTGCCTCCTGCCTTGTCAGGTCAGTAATGCCTTGTTCCCAGCTCCTTGTCCTTCTGCAGCTCCATCTCCTTTCTCCACTGCCTGAAAGAAACAATTCTAGAAGGGAAGACAAGCCAGCACACAATTGCTCGGACAACTTACATAAACTAGCAGCATAATGTGAGTGTCTTTGACATAGGCTACAAAATATTACAATACACAAGGAAGACTAATCCTGTGACTGTGCTGATGGAGGAGACTTAAGATCAGTATAGATGCATCATTTTCCCCTCTATGCTTCCATTTCCAAATTATAAAATGAATCCAATAACATTTGCTGGACTGTAAACACAGCGCATACCAAGCTTCAGGTGCTCAGTTACGTTGTGGTTTTGACCATCTTTGCAAAAGTAAAGAAATGATTATATATCTAGGTGTTTTACTGTGGTGGCCTGTCAAACTAATTTCTGCAGCATAGATGCTCCTGTGTAACAGGAGCAAAATATCAGTCTGCAGCTACGTAACAGTGCTGAGGTTGCTATGATGAGACAGAGTAACACATTGAAGGTTTGCCTCTACCATTTCTACCAACAAGGAGACAAGGCTGAATGAAACAACTGCTTATGATGCTGATGATATGATTAAAAAAAAAAAAAGAGAGAGAAAAAAAGAAGAATGAAAAGGTGGGTCTGCTAGAACCAAGATGTCAATCTGCTACTATGCTGGAACAAGCAGCTCTTCTTCATGCTAATAACTAGTCTACACCAGAGGAAACAACTCCGTAATGGTTCAAAAGTGGGCTCAGAAGAGGTAACTTAGGAGTTCGGTTACAAGCTGAAGAGACGGGCACACAAGCAACAGCACTAAAATATTCACCCCTTTTAACCTTGGCCTAGACTACAGATAGCAAATGCTGTGCTCTCCCCATTGGGATCCTTGTCAAAGAGTGAGGGGAGGGAAGAAAAAGAAAAAAGAAAGCTGCAGTAAACACTGTAAAGAGAAACTGCCTTTACTTGTTCTGATGACTAGACTTTTTTGTTTCTTTTTACATGGTTTGTAGTGAGTACAAAGCATTGCCATTCCCCTTTATATAATGGCAAAATGACAGCTAAAAGTAAACACTTGCATTTAAATGTACATAATACAAGGACATCACCTTATTTTTGCTACAACAGCAAGTCTCTCCTAACATTATATTAGACTATTGACTCTGAAAATGGAATCTTACTCTTTCACTAAACTTTGCACATTTTTCAGATGAAGTTTTTATGGTGAGTTTTGGGGTTTTGGTTGTTTTTTTTAAATCTTAGTTTGTGTTTTAGCTCCATCCCCAGAGGAACTCCTGAATCAAAAGATGCCCACATTTAAATGCAGAACCATCACGCAAGTACTAGCTTCACCTCTCCCAAGTGCTTCAGAGGAAAGGGCCTGTATGATTTCAGTCCTATTTCAAGGCCATCTTTAATTCCCACAGTCTAAAGTTTTTGGCAGGCGGAGGTAAACAAGAGGTAAAAAAATTTGGAGGAAAAAAAAGGATAAATAAGAACAGAAACTCTTAGATGGTTATGTCTCGAGGAACTGAACAGAGGATAAGGAGATAGAGACAGTTTTTAATGTTGAGACCAAAACCAAAGCTAAACTGGCTAGACTTGAGCAGCTGAACTCTTAGTCTGTGGCTTTTTTCCTTTCGCTAGTAACCTCCAGTGTACCCTTCTGACACCTTTACAAGCCCAGACCTGTGTCCTCCTCTATGGCTGTGGTGCATCTGGCACACTATGCTCTGCTTCTATTACCAAAGAGCCCATTAATAACAACAGCATGAGCTTCCAGGCTGTCAGAACTGTTTTCATTTCAGATTTTTCTCTTGTTGTAACAGAAAAGAGTCTAAAACAATGCAGCTATGTCTCCCTCTAGTTTGTGGTGTGTATAGCTTGAACAGTGTAGACGTGCTTAGCATCTTATAATTACCATCTGGGGTAGGAGAGCTCTGTGTTGAAAAATTCCCAGACTGTATATTAGTAACAATATATTCCTGACACAGAGATTGATAAAAAAATAGTGTACTTATTCAGTCGGTGAAACCTAATGCATTGTAGGTCACTGTAAAAACACAGTCAAGATAAACTACCTCTATTTTGTTCAGAGCTGAATTAGGTGAGGTCAGCCACAGGTGTGAAGGTGAGCACTGATCATGCCAAGCTCTTTTGTGGTAAGTAGTACAAGTATAAAATCCATTCAGGATTTTGCAGCACAATAACCACCATTCGTGTGTCACCTCACTGACGATGTCTTTGGGATGGCCAGGGTCTCCCTGCCCCAAGCACCTGGCTGCTCTTGAGGACTCAAGTGGTGAATTTTCCACTTGGTCTTCAGCTTCCTTGCAAGGTGAAAGCAAATGCCCTCCACTTCAATGGCCCTCTCAAACACAAAAAAATATTCAAAGGTTTGTTCTGAAAGACGCACCTGTTACTCAATGTAAGTAACTTATTAACTGCATTAGTTATGTAAGCAACAGTTCTTAACCTCTTTGGTTGTTTTGATTCTTATAGGAGCCAACGTCAGTGAAACACATCCCAGAATAGAAGTTATGAGTTAATCTGACCATGAGATACAATTTTTATAAGATTTTAAGTAACAAATGTAAGATTTTACAAGATTTTTATGAGCAAGCTATGACAGAACGCTAGAGATTTCATACAGAAAAGTGAAATGTGTTTAAGTCAAAGTCCGGAAAATCTGAAATCTGGAAAAATGGTATGAAGGGAATGGAGTAGCCTGAACAGTTCCCTTGTCTATAGCAGGAAATTTTACAATGAAACAACTTGTTTCTGGCATGATACTCATAACTCAAGGCATCAGGCATGTAATGTGAATATTTAGTCTGGATTTTCAATAAAGCAAATTTGCCAGCAGCTTTCTCAACACTAAGTAGAGTTGACCAAAAAAAAAAAAAAAAATTTTAACTGACGAAAACCCCTACAATTAAAAGACAGAGCAACTCTGATCCCGGACACAGTCCTTCAACAGACCAAACCTGGATTTATGGCACGATACTGGCTCTTAGGTACATGCAATGAAATCTGTTTCACAGTCCTAGCAAACTCCTGTGGAGGAATCAACCCCAGGCTATTAACAGTCATGACATGCCTCCAGTAGAATGTGTCTTAACACAACCCCAATGTTTCAGGCTTGCAAAGAAATAATCATAACGTGAAAAGCAGCTAGACAGCTATTAGCACACAGTTCTCTCTGACATGACTTGACCAAGGAGCATGGTATCAATGGAAAGAAGTGAATGCAAAAGAGGAAAAAACTGAAGCATCCTCTTAGATGTGAGAAGGTGAGAGAGGATGGATGCTAAGCTGCAGCTCAGGAGCAGTAATGGCAGCACTAACCGATGCTTTAGTCCTTATCTATAGACTTAAACCTCCAATATGCAGCTTTGTTACACATACCAAATATCCCATTTGCTATGTATTTAATAGATAATAGTTTCATCAAATCTATGAGCCAAATCTCCATTTTAAGTTTTATTTATTTGCTAATAAAACCATCTACAGGGGTGTGAGTTCGAGACCAATCACTTGGGTTTGATCTCAGTTTATCTATCAAACAGTAACCTTCAACCTATATGACACTAGGCTTGCATGTTTGAGTATCTAACTTGTCTTGCTGTGCCATCCTCCACAAGGGTCCGGTGGTCCCCCAGTGGCTGGACAATTCAGAGAGCTTCAAGGCCTCGTTTGTGTCTTGGGAACAGTATGCAGCCTAGAGTCACAGCTCTCAGCAGAAACTACATTTGGCACAGCTTCCTCCATCATTAAGGTCTGACATCCCTGAAGTGTCAGCAGAGGCCAGCCATGGGGCTCATCCTAGGAGCCAATGGCTTGAGGTGACATCGGGGAGCAGATCTTGTGTCCAGGTGATGGTGACACTCCCTGAAGCAAATCAGGTGCCAGGCACATCAGTCAGTAGTGTATATCTTCCAGGTGTACTCAGGGCACCCTGTTGAACTTGTTGGTCTCCTCATAAATGCTAAAGAGGAATACAAATAACCTATAAAAGAAAATGCAAGTGAAAAGGACAGTGACCCAAACAGAAACCTATCTATGGAAATAAAAAAGGTGATGAGAAAGACAAAAATAAGTCTGCCAAACAAATACAAACTGCCTCAAGGCCTCCCACAGCCTGTGACAGCCTCACAAATATTTCCATCCCTTCCTCAGCTACAGTAAAGGTTAAAAATATATTGGTACTACAAGGAGAAACAACGAAATCCAAAAGCAGGGATGACCAGAGGTGAGCAGCAAAGCCTGAAAAGCCCGAAACCTGGCACTAGGTGAGAAGGTGTAGCAGGCAGCTGCCTTGTGCTCCTTCCCTCCCTGCTGCCACCCACCTGCTCCTGGCCTTAGGACATCAAACCGTACATGCTCACCTGTACCATACAAACCTCCTCTGAAAAATATCTGTATTAGAGTACAATTCCTATCTTTTCCCTTCCTTGCTCGTTGGGGGTTGGGGGTGGGTGGAAGTGCAGTATGGGTAGCATATGACACATGCTATTCAAAAGCAATCTCATGACGAAGGAGAACTGACTGATTCAAAGAGTAACTTCCCAGCAGGGAAAGCATACTGTGAAGTTATGGAAATAAAGTGGTTCCAAGGAGAGGCCTTCCATGTGTTCTCATACAGGAAAAACACTGGTGGGGCAAACGTGTTCATGGAACCATAGAATGGTTTGGGTTGGAAGGGATCTTGAAGATCATCCAGTTCCACACCCCCTGCCATGGGCAGGGACACTTTCCACTAGACCAGGTCACTCAAAGCCCCGTCCAACCTGACCTTGAACACTGTGAAGGAGGGGGCAGCCACAGCTTCTCTGGGCAACCTGTGCCACTGCCTCACCATGTCACAGTGAAGAAAGCTTCAAGTAAGATGAGGAGGGGGAAGAGACTGCACGGCAATATGGTTCAAATGGAGACATATACATATATCCGCCTCTCCCTCAACGCAACTGCAGAGTTTATACAATCCCAACTGCAATTTTTGTAACAACATGAGACTAAGAATCATAAATTATACGTAAATTGCTCATGTATAATTTACGAATACCTAGGGCTAGATATTATTATTCTCTGCATTGTTTTCTGACGAACGTTCAGACTGTTGCATTGTAGCTTAGCACCCTCTCTTCTCCTCCATGACCCCACAAGTGAAAAGACATATTGTAAAAGAACAATATTTACTTATGACCAAAGGGGAAAAGATCCTTTTTATACTGCAAAGCTTATATTTACCATAAGAAATAAATTAAAACAAATTAAAAGGATTCTAAATTGTTTTCATGATAAAAAACCTAAAGCAATACAATCTCTGCCTGCCTGTGATTAAGGGTGCTTTGTAAACACACCATTGCTCATTTTGTTAGTCAGACACCATAATATCACAGGATTGGGGTCTGTTAGTCTGAAAATATTTAGCAATCCTACAAGTTAGATGTGATATATATAAACAGAACTTTCTAATTAACATTTCTCTTTTGTCTGTCACTTAATTTGCCTTGTTTTTTAATGAATAGGAAGCACATTGACAGCATGGTGTTATTCTTGAAATAAACCTGCCAAGACAAAAGCATGTGTCTTAGATTTATTTATAACAAAAAGAACAGAAGTCGCATCTTTTCCTAGGTTTGCTTTTGTTCTGTCTGTAGGTTGTTCTGGTAGTAGGTTGATTGTTTCAGTAAAAAACAGTAAGTAGAAAATATTTTTTCTGAAGAGATATTCAGTACTTTCACCTGCCCTCTAGACCTGAGATACCTGGAAGATACTTAAGGGTCACCCGTGTTACTTGACAAGAGTTACATTTAGTATGACAGGCAAATATACAACCTTAACACTCATTCGATGGTGCCACTTTGAACCTAACTCTGGTGGCAAAATGTTGTGAGGTTTTTTTAATATGAAACGTGATAGCTTAGTGCTGAAACATGGATTTCGAGACACAAGATAATATCAAAGTGACCATTTATGATGCTTGGAATCATAACCTCCACCTAAGGCTCAAAGACTCATTCCACACAAGAGATACATACATAAAACACTGCAGTCATTTATGAATGCCCTTTAGCCTAGATGTCTAAAACTATTCCAGTGAAATACAGCAACCTAAAACCAGGTTTTTCGCACTTTACTGAATGATTACATATGAAACTAAAATTAGATAGCTACCTGGATGCTCCAGCTACAAGTGTGGATTTCCTTAGCTGATGCACTTCATCTTCACACCACCTCCGCAAGGAAAGAAACGTGGCCTCTTCAGCTTTCCTTTCTTAAGTAGATGATACCAAATTTCTTCTTCTGATCCCTCTCTAAGGTACTTCCTAGACACAGAATATACTCCAATGACTCCTCACAAAACCATGTCCCAGGACCCTCCCCCTGCCCCGTGTCCCCCAGCCCACACACATAAGAAAAATTACTTTTGATGACTGGTCTGAAAAAGCATATCAATGCCCAAGGAACTGAGTTATCTCCCCTACACTTGCACCCCTTACATATTTTAGGCAATAATTAATTTAAAAATAAGTAGCCTCATGTCTTCTTTCCAATATCCCTGAGCTGCAAAAATTTTTCCACATGTTGCATAGCTGCACTGGAGTAAGCATGGGGACAACCAAGGACAGCCAGGCCAGAGAAAAGGGTGCATAGCAGCCCGCGCCTGCCTACATAGCGACGTTAAGGTAAGTCACAATTTTGCCTTTAAGCTAATTAATTGACTGCTTTCAACCATAGCTGTTTCTTCACAGCTTTCTTAATCTGGCAGTGATAAATACACAGTAATGATGTTAATAGTTCAGATTTACACAGCTGGTGTAGCATACAGAATGTCATTCATATTTATGGACTTGGCAAGGTCCTGAGTCACCCTGTACTAGTGTATCACCACTGAATTCACAGCAACTGTGCAGATTTACACCAGAGTGAGATCCAGTGACTTACTCTGTGTATCAATTCATATGTGGGCATTAAGCCCAAAAGCAATATTTATATATTCATAAAAGTACATACTCACTGAACAGGCTAGAGGTACTACATTGGAAGTCACCTCTCCAATTATCACATGCAATTTTTAATGCTGTTCAGTTTTAATTACAGTAAAGTACTCAGTTGGGCTCCCACTGATAATATTCTTGACTACTTGTCTCCTTCTCCTCTCAACTGCCAGATGGAGAGATCTAGATTAGTTTACACCACAGATGAGAGTTTACTGCTGAAAATATGAACAAATATTGCACAGTTCAGTTTGATCTCCTTTGACAAACTTTATGTATTAACGAAACAAACCTGCTAATCAATTATTTTTATTTGCCTTTCTCATCTTGCCAAGAATTGCTATGCACTTAGGTTTCATATTTAAAATGGTAATCATAATATATTTATTTAGAGTCAATAACCAAATACATAAACCACATCAGGGGTTTGGGTTTTTTTGCATTAGTGTGACCCTGTTTGCACATTGGTTATGTTCTTTAAGTAAATTGAACGTGAGCTCCTTTTCAAGGCATTTAGAAGACTGCTGCTTTTGACTTCCTCAGGATTCATGCTACTAAACATGACTGTAAATATAACGTTGCTCATTTGATCCAACTGTTAGAGTTCCATGGAGAAGGAGAGGGAAGACCATTAAAGAGAATATCTTTCTGTTAAGTCCTACTATTTATGCTATTTTAAAAATATTTTTTCTCCAGTACCCCCTCCCTTCAAAAACAACAAGCAAACACATCCTTAGTTTCCTCACTTCTAAAAACTTAGTCAGCAGTGCTCAAAACATGATGAAAAAAAAGTCTTTACAGCCTGAGCCACAACCAGGTGTTAGTCTTAAGAATAAAGAGCCCTAGCTCAGGAGGAACAGGACAGACAGGTAATATAGTAGGAACACTTGTAACTTGTATTTCTGCTATGAATCCAGAAGCAACTGAAAGTTTTACAGGGCATAAAGCATTAACAGCTCCTACAGCTCAAGAGAAGTACGTGCTAGTTATAACATGCTTGAAATAAATGAAAAGTTTCTCATCTGCATCAGCCTAAGTGCATTACACAAGCCTATGTACATGACCAGAAAGAGCTTCATAGATTCTGGATGAAGGAGCAAGGAAGAGGCAAGTTTGGAGCTTGCTGGGAACAAGCCATGATGAACAATATTGAACTCGGCCTGTGGTGGCAGAGGCATGGCCACAATCCACAGCACAGGGTCACCACGGAATAGTGGAGAAGTTTGGATAGCGTGCATGTAAGCAAGTGCCATTCTGCACAGCAAACCAAAGACAAGAGTGCTAAGCGTTATACTGCTGGTTTGCCTTGTGATGTGCTGTCACGTGAACATACAAGTTGCGCAAGACTCCTAGGCTGATCTTCCAAAACAGATCATCGCATCATTACAAGGAATATTTGGAGGTGGTGCTTTAACTCTTACTTAACACTGCCAAAGTAATTTAATTCTCTTTACTAACGTGTACAGATTAATTACCAATGTAAAATACAGAATGCCTAAAGAAATGCAATGAGGTTTTTTTTCACACCTGGTGAAAGCTAGTTAGAGCTGCAGCAACTTGCACTACCGTGATGCACCGATCCCTCCCAGAGTATTGTGTTTTACTGGTTGTAAGAAAGGAGACTGTAAGCAAAATTATCATTGCAAAACCTTTTAATTACAGGAAAACAGTGAGCATCAGTTTTCCCACACAGTTCTGTTGCATCAAAATATTTCTCAGGATTAACTTCTATTAGACAAAATTTTCAGGAGTATAAATGTGCTTTCAGAAAATTTCTACGTGCGTAGTTGTTTCTTCTGCAAATGTTATTAAAAATTAACAACTGTCAAAAAAGTTTCTACATTTTGTCCTTTAAGAAAATGAGCTATAGAACTCCAAAATACAAGCAAAGCAGATTTGGCATCTGTCTGTAAATCCATTAAGAAAATGAGTAAAAGTTTCTAAGTTGCATAAAACAATAAAGATAATACTAGAATTGGGGGGGATAAAGCCTTTTAAGTTTATAAGGTAGTCAAGTAATTGTTCATATGAATGGATGTGCTAGCCTATCTATTAGCATAACAGCTGCCTACAGAACATATGAAATGAGATAATAGCAATAATTATCTGAAATTAATAATGAACAGAAACATTTCTTTGCATTCACTAAATAAACAGCAACTAGAGCTTAGTATTCACCAATGGTACAACCAGAGCATGGCATTTCATTTATTGTAATGAAAGGGAGTAACCATACCAAAGCAAGCTATGGAGAAGTGGAGTCTCTCCAATAATAGTAAATAGACAATTTGGAGCTTTAATTTCACTGCTGCTGAAGCCTGCATGAAAAGACTGGACCACAGCCAAAATGCAATAATCACAATGTCTGCAAATCAAAGAAATAAGCCATCAACAAGCTTAAGTCTTTCCATACAATATAATTATCAAACAGTATCAACCCCTCTCACTACCTGAACTTTGAAAAAAAGAACTTGTCACAAGCAGTAGCATGCAGAGCTGCATCCTAAAAGTGATGAAACCTGTATCCCTTCCCAACATTTCCAGACACAGACTCAGTGTTACTATGCCTATTTTTGCCACCACTGTGCTAAGAAAGGTGTCTGTTACATGGAAGAAGATAAAATATAAGGGCTTCTGTGCCTCTCCTGTATTTGTTTTAATCCTCTTTCTATATGGAAGTAGAAAGCATCCTGATTTGGTTTTTTTCTTGCTACAGCTGCTTGCAGTTTGCATTTTGCATACTGCTTTCCTATCTGATGGGAGATGAGCAGGTGTGTGCTCTGCTTTCTTCCAATTTACATTTTGTATTTTAAAACAGACCATAACTTGCCATAGGCATTTGATTCTAGGACAGAATGCCAAATAAAGAACAGGAAGGTTTGCTTCTTAATTGCCTAAGTAAATAAAACTTTCTTGTGAAATATGTTACTATATAAAACATTGGTGAAATACCACAGGCTATTTCTACCTTTTCCAATCCCCACCCTCACAAAAATGGTAACTACTAAATTTCCCACACTATCTTAATAGCCACTATAATTCTTCCTTTTGGTCAGTTAAAAGCATCACAGTGACCAGGAACAGTTCCTCTGGGAAGTCCATGTATCTTCTATTATTTCATTTGGAGAGGCGTACAGAAACATATTTTGAGGTGTTGCCACACAGGCTGCAACAAGGAAATTAAATGATTCATTGTCTTGGGTATTTAGAAAGTTAGTTACTGCAACAAGGAAGCATACATTCACAATGTACATCACAAAGGCACAATGGACAATACCCTTCAGTTATGCAGCATTAATCTATAATGTTGCTCCTACAGTCTTGTATTGATTAGAAATAAAGGTCTGCTTTGGATCCTACCTCAAACCAATACACTTGGGGATAATAATGAAGGCTACCTAGACTCTCAAGGCAATAGCATTAGCTAGCTCTGAAAAAAAAAAAAAAAAAAAAAAAAAAAAGTTTCATCACTTAGTCCAGTCCCGATTCTGGCAACTAGTATATTTGAGGAGTCTAGGCACTATTTGACTTCATATGCTAACACTTCCTTGACTCTATCCACCTTGACCTTTCTTATTAAGAAAAGGTCCATGAAATCTAAATTATGCTGATCAATATTTATAACACAGATTTCTTCAGTCTCACCTGTTGACCTACACACAATCTTCCACAGGGCTTGGAAGGCAGGAGCAAACTTTCCTCATCCTGCTCTGTGTCTGACGCAGGTGTCTCAGAGCACAGTATCCAACTTCCAGCAGAAAGCCACAGATGTTCTGCGGGTAAAATTAGCACAGCCCAATGAACAGTGCCATTTTATATTAGCCTAAGACAATGCCTGTCAATGATACAAGGAGATTGTGCAGCAATTCTCCTACACATTTCAAAAGCATTAATCTCTCTCATTGCAACTTTGGCAAATTCAAAGTTGGACACAAATCTGAGCATACAACAGCTTCTCTCTGTGTTCAATCTTCTTTTTCCCCTTTCAAAAGCTATTTTTATATATATAATGACAAAGTTTTCATACCTGTTCTGCCATTTTCCTGCCTCTGTCTTTTCTACACTATTAATAGTCTCCCTGCATTTTATTTCTGCTTTTCACAGAGCATTATAACAAACAAATAACAATTGATTAATTTATCTAACTATTTTATTATTATTACATCATAAATTACAAATAGGATTCACCTCATCTACATTAGTCATCTAAAAAGTTAAGCAACTAGCCTTACTGGTCCCTTGGACAGCCTAGTCAATAAAGGTAAGCATCTGTAAGACTGAACCATGCCACGTCTTACACACATGAAATTGGATATTTTGCCCTGTGGAGGTTATGTCTTCCTATTGCTCGACTGTAGAGGAAGCCTTGTACCATTGCTTAGTTGTCCATTTTTAAGGCACATAATATTAGGCAAGATAAATGCTACTATTCACATCTAATTCCTGTTTTATTAACACTTGTCTTTGTACTTATGCTGGAAAATTTTTTATTCCTGTACATAGAATAAATGTTATCACTTAGTTTCTTAAACTTCCTTGGCCAGGGTCAAGTTGGAAAATGCTGACGTTTCTGTTGGAAGGAGTGCCCCATATTCTCATATACCCTCTTATTAATAAATATTCAAGTACCCATTATACAATGTCAAAACATTGCATTACCAGGAAGCAGGAATAAATTATGAAATACATCAGTAGTTCTTGCAATCAGGGTAAGTTTGGCTAAAACAATTTTTGTTGACAGAGATCTGTCAAATGATTTTTCACTAGAAACAAGCCAGTGATATAAATAAACTTTTGATCTTTTTTAGGCTTTCATGTTTTTTTCATAGTCTACCCAAATAATATAGAACAGCTTTTACAAATAATTCTACCTATTGCAGTTCGAAATAGCACGATTTTGAGGAAGAAGAGTTTCTGACTAAAAAGAACTAAAAATTCAAAATGTTTCCAAAACATTTGTGTTTTAAAGAGGCCGTTGGGAATCCCTAATACCACTGTTGCTCTGTATAATTGTTATTTCTATCATAAATATGTCACAGGTTTTATTAACCAGGAGAAATGTGTGATAGTTTTTACCAGCTATAAAAGGATACTGAGAAACAGTTTCAATGAACTAATTAAATCATCATAATATTTTTTCCCCATTCTAGAACTGCTTTTCATTGAGTTTCACACATTTACAAAAACAAAAAAAGACAAAACAAGAAGCTTATATGCCATCCAACATATTGCAAGTAGCTTTGCCTAGATTTTATATTTTCAAGATACACTAAACATTATAATGCTAGCTATGTTAACAAGAAGGATCATTCTGTATGTAGCAAGAGCATTCACTTTTCCTTCATACAGTAATTTATAGAATGGAAGATCACAAATCATTACTATTCACAGAGTCCATTTAAATTATTTCCATACTCTGAACCCTAACTTTGTTTCACTTTCCCCCTCACACACACCCCAAATTGCCCAAATGGTACTCAACTAGGTCAAAAAAGTAAGCAGTCAATTCATGACTGCACTGAAGTCCATGTTCTCTTGCTCTTTTCATTAAAAATATCTGAGTCTCACTGAAGACAACCAAAGGAGCACTTTGCATTATTTTGGTCTAAGTCAATCTAATATTAGTCAGGATTTAACTTCAACATTCTTAAGAAATGTGGGTATTTTTAAGACAATAGATGGTCTTGTCTCAGTGCAAGAAATAATAAAAAGGGTGAACCAAGTATCGTCTTTCTATAATAATGCCTATGCAGGCCACTTGACTTTCAGATTATCAAAAAGACCTATCTAGAGACTTAGGACTCACAGAACGACAAGTATGTGGCAAGAAGCTCAAACAGTGAAGACAGTGAATGCAAAACATTCTTGTTGGAAATAGAAGTGCAAAGATATTCTGGAGACTATTTTAAACAATCATTTTATAAGCATCTATAACTTCTTACACTCTTAACTGAAGCTCTGAAACAGAATGATGGAACCCCGTAATTATTTCCTCTCAGCAATACCAGACTAAGATTCAGATTCTGCAAAGGCTTAGCTGCAGATATAATTTTACTTATTCAGCCTCAGAGGTGAAGCTCCTCATACAGATCAGCTGGACTGCTCAGGTGAGCCAAGTCAGACCTACATTCCTGCAGAGTCACCTCACTTTGTCCTAGTCTGTCCTTAGGCTGGCCAGAACAAAGAACCCCACAGATTTTAGCAGTAATCTTATCAAGTTGGACTCAAAATAAAAAACCTAATGTCACAGAAAAAGATGAGACTGTTCCTGCTTAGTCAACATTTGGACAACAGCTTCATTTTAAGGCTGATTTTTCAAGCATGGAGGAATTAACACTCAAAAAACATTTGTCCTTGATTATGCTCTGTTAAATGTAGAACTATGTTTATAGGAAAACATGAAGACACATCCTGTATCACTTTAATTTTGAAGGGGAAAAAGAGCAATGTTCCAATTCCTTTTCTGTATTGCTTTGATGTTTGAGGGCTTGTTATTTTAACATGCGCTCTTGGTATTATTCCAATATTCTAAAATTCTCCATTTTAATACATAAAATTTATTAGAAAAGGCCTCCATTTGCCATGAAGTATTACTGAATGCTGATAAATTACCGTGGGACTGTAGTAATTTTTCCCAACAATCTCCATGTAAGTGTAAATTTAGTCATACAAATCAAAATATGAGTTATGTTCAACTGAAAATAATACCTATTGAGTGGTCAAAAAAAAATGTTAGTAGCTAGTAATAAATAATCTTCACTACATATGGTGATGTCAACCAGCACTATTGTTTTACCCATAGTAGAGGAATTCAGTAAGGTAGAGCTGCACACTGCACAGTGATACACAAATTAATCATCGTCACACAGCACATTATTGTCACAGTTCAAGAATATCTTTGATCCCTATCTCAGTTTCAGAGCATTCAGGTCACCCTTTTGTGCAGCATTTAAATGTGGTGCATGTATACTTCAACATATATACAGAATGAATGCTTGAGATGCAGTAGGTCATAGTGTAATAGTGACATTATTAATTATAAAAAAAAAATCTTTAAGAAAACCAGCTACTTCACATGTACACATAGCCTTTTTCAGTATTTTTCATCAAAACTTTGAGCGCATAGACGTATAGTGAACATATATGTCAGTCAAATGGATTGGAAGCACTTAGGAGGAGATGTTACGGTCTGTTGCATCTGTGATGCAAAACAAAGAACTTTAGATAGGCCTGTGACATAATGGACTTGACAAGAAGAAAACCTGAGCAGCTAGGGCACCTGGACAGCCCCCAACAGCCCTGTGACATTTCCACACCCAGACCTGGGTGAGACCTAGGCTCTGGCTGTCACCGCTGCAAAGGTCTCCAGAGTCTCCTCCAGTAAAAGTTCTCTTTGTCATTTGCACACCACTTGTTGAAACAATGCCAGCATGTGAAAAGCTGAAGTTGCCAATTGACAGCTAGTATTTGAAAATATGGATGAAAACAGATGGGCTTATGGGAAACAAATCTCTGGGAGATGTGAGACATCTAACAAAAAATGGCCATAAAATTTTGATTAAAAAAGCACTACCCTACTGACAAATATACTTTCTTCAGTTGCATAAGCAGTGTTTCTAAGGATGCGACTGGAAACTAATGTCTTTCATAAACCTATTTCATAATTTCTATGACAACATACAGGCAGCACGCAGATCAGTACTTCCCTGTTACCGAACAAATAACAAAAATCTGTTTAACATGTGTTAATCCTCTATGTGCATTAATAATATATAATTTTGCGCTAAATATGTGGATATTTCTAGATGAAAACAGAGAATCACTTCATTTCAGAAATACAAAAAAACCCCAAACCACAAGTTATGACACCATCTGGTTGTACTAGGAATTTTATGTCTAGTAGTTACAAAAAAAAAAAAAAAAAAAAAAAAAAAAAAAAAGAGAGAGAGAGAAAAGGAAAACAGAGGTCACTGACAGTAAAAAGGGGGAAAAAAAATCTAAAATATTCCCTTTGTTATGATGAAATTGGCCACAACTTTAAGCAGCTATTTATGTTTCTTTATAAATAGGAAGCCTATATTTTAATAGACCTATGCTTTGTAAGTTCTGGGATGTTAAATGGTTCTAATCTTATTCTACTTTAGGACTTGTTCAAGAAATGACCTCTAGCTAGATCTGGCCTTGTTCTATCATGCAACTAGATTTTTCTTACAGAAAATAAATTAAAAAGGTGTGACCTTGCTGAGGGCTTGCAGAGAAAATGAGGTACATCTTGTCACAAGCAGAAGAGCCTATTTGAAACACGGTTTGTTCAATTTGAAAGGCTGCTGCTTTCCTCAGATCAGAAGTTAAGATAAAGGCAGTTGGATGAAAGAGGAGAAACATTTCCAAGAGATGAAATTAAAGAGCTACACTGGAAACCCATTCAGCAACACAGTGCCTTTTTTGTGTGAGGGTTTATCTCGGATTCATCAGCCACACCTTGTCCCCACAAGGAGCGGGCTCTTCACTCCGGGCACAAAGCCTGTCGTGTAAGGAGAGGATGAGGACTGCTCACTGACAGGAAACAGAGGACACTCACTGCACCCCTTCTTCGCACAACAGGGCACAGCAGGAATTAAATAACCCACCCAAATTTTACACATTGTCCTCAGGAAAAAAAAAAAAAAATCAAAACCTTTGCTTCTCTTGATCTCAGCAGCTGTCTTGTGAGCTCCATGCTTTCCATCACCAATAAACACGGCACCAGTAGGCAGTGTTCCCAAATGCCTAACTCACAGCTGCACAGAATTTTTGCATTTTAAGCAGGTGTCCTGTTTTGGCTGGGACAGAATCACAGCCCAGCCATGCTAGGCAGACTCTTATCAGTTTCTAGTCAGCCAGGGCAGCTGACCTGAGTTAACTACAGGGGTAGCCCACACCATAATGTCATGGTCATTATAAGGGGGGAGAGGTTTGCTAAGGAAAGTGAGCTTCTGTGGGGTTCCTGATGGGGTTCTGGCTGGGGCTTCTCCCTGCTCCTGAGAGCTGCTCTACTTCGACTGTGATGGCTGGTTATTCTTTTGGATGAGTATAACTTTGGATACCTTTGTTGGTATTGGTGGTGTTTCATTAAATCTGTTTTCATTTCAACCCATGCGTCTGCACTCCTTTTCCCGATTCCCCTCCCTGGTTGGTGAGGGTTCATTGGATGATAGAGCAACTGTTACAGTTTAGCCCCAGGTACAGGATAAACATAGACAGCACGTTGAAGAATACCCTCATCTGTCACACCTTTACAACTAGGAACTCACACTCAATTTATTTTTAATTGGCCTACTAAAAGTATGCAGCAATTTGTATGACACTGCCTCACCAGAATAGCTTATATTTGTATCAAAATAGGTGTATTTCATAATTTCCCTTCTAGTATCTTAAGTAATTTCCTTTCTCATAATCATGAAAAGTAACAGATAAGAAAGGCTGTGATTCAGCTGCATCCTTGAACACTTGTCTAAGCAGGAATTCAGTCAGGTTATCCCTCAGCTTAAAGCTCAACAGCATGGTCCAGGAGCATAGGCAATCAGTATACAGGTTTATTGCTCTCTCCAGCTACAAACCTGCAGTATCTTGAGCCCCATGACTGGTCCCTTCCTGCCCCTCACCTGTCTAATGTAGTCCTAAAGCCTTTTGGGCTCCGAAGCGGACTGGTTTACAACACATAGGCTTGTTACCCAGCATAGTAAACCCCCTGCATCAATCACCACCCCTTACCACTACCATTATGCAGAGGAACACCAAGCAACCCAGAGCAGCAGCTGCAGAAGGATGTCCCCAGCCCTGCTGACCCTCCTCAGAGCCAGGGTGGGATGTCACATCACTTGCCCTGTCCCCCTTCTGACTCCAAGGCCTTCTTGCAGGTGGGACAGATCTCACAGATAGCCACAGTGGCATTCACATAGGCTGTTTCTTGCGGGTCTTGTGTTTTTAATCCCAACTTGAGTGTTCTCTAATTTCAAGCTTTAGATACCCTGCTTTAAGTATCATAAAAGCAGAACTATAGCCTGTAAAAGATTGCCTTACAATTATCTCACAGCAGCTATTTAAATAACACCCAAGCATATGTTGTGCTAATTCTTACGACCAAATACAGTTTAATTTCCCTTGTTCAGAACAAAACCTGACTGTGAACAAAGCGTTTGGTGAAGTGACATGTGAAATTCCAAACAAGTAAGACAAATATTTCCTCCAGAGGCTAAACCTACTGCAAAATATTAATCTCTTCTTCTACACATCTTCACATGTCTTTGGTGAAACACCTGTCTGGAATTGTTAACAACAAATATTTTTCAGGGTATACACTTCAAAGACAGCACTGCAATGTCAAGCAGTGTAAAACTTTTGAAGTAATTTTAGCTAAATACTTCTGTGACAACTGTCTGAATCAATTTGTCTTAGCTGACTATATTCTGGTATTATAAAAACCTAAGACCTCGTTATCAGCCAAAAAAGGTAAAAATTTGAGTGAAATCGTGACTAATAAGTTGTATGAATCAAACACAAAAAATATAATGTGATAATGTTGTAGTTGATTTAGGAAATGATCAATGCCCTCTGCTTTCTTAACTTCAGATGAACAGTGCTCTTTTTCCTGAAAGGATCAAATGAAAAAATACTTCATGCACATTAAAGGGCAACTCAGTAAACCAATAAAACCATGATAACCCAATCATAAAGGAATTACAAAACAACAATATTATATCCTACTTGTTTAGCATAGTGAAATGTTAGTCTTTAAGAAGACAAAAGCCACAGATTCAGAATAGGATGATACTAAGAAAGGATAGATACTTTTAATTGCTGAACAACTTCATATCACAGGCAAGTAAGAAGGCCAAAAAAGGAAAGAAAAAAAAAAAAAAAAAAAAGAGAGAAAACTGTGTGTGCGGGACACACACAAATATAGCAAACGGGCTGGAGACTCAGAAGAAGTTCTGAGAATTACTCGCAATTGTGGTAGCAAAAAAAAATACTACCCAACAAAGAAGGTCAAGCTGACCTCAAGATTCTTAGTCAGGCTCTTGAAATCCTAAATCATACAAAGCACCATGACTTCAAGGCATACAAACATAAGAGGATTAAGGTAAGTGTCCCACCTGATAGCCTAAGAAAACAAAGATTAGTTTTAAGTACTGAAAAGAAACACAAATCATATGGATGCTCCATGTGCAGGAAGGAATAATTGTTAGGATATATTAAGTGCACACTAAAGTAAGCACTACGTAACATAAGGAAAAAAATCCAGGTTTGATTGCCACCTTCTGAGTGCAAATATACTCATGTCAAAACATAACAAACACTAACAACTTAAAGAACCAACACAAAACCTATTGAAGTCAATAGTAAGTTTCTTGTTGACTTCAGTCAGCTAAGACCCTCTGTTTAGAAAGATTAAGTAAAGAAAAATACAACTATTCTTTCTACGGGAGGGCAGTAAACTGCTGCTCTCAGCCTGGGGTACCTACCTGAGTCACTTCAGCAACACACTCATCAACCCAGCTACACAGCAACAAAGGCTTTCCCTATAGGTAAACTAAGAAACAGTTTATGCTACTTATGCTATCAGACACTTGGTCATATTTACATTTATGCTACATTCATGTTAGCAGAAAAAAGTGCAGTGCCTTTTAAAGGATGACATTAGTTCTGGCCATTATTCTGCAAGTTTGAACTATGATGGTCATGTCTTGACTTTATGAGATGTCAAATGAAATTTGTATGGCTTAGGGACTGACCAGTGCACACTACTTCAACAAGTTCTTATTTAATTGAAGAAATTCAAGTTTGGAAAAATCCCCTTCATCATCTTGTTATGTATCTGCTAGAAGTAATCACTGTCTTGTGGCATTAGAGCACTTTAAGAGTTATCCTGTCCTTCTATTCCAATGCAATTCAGTAAGAGAGAAACTTGGACTAACCTGCCAAGTATGATTTTTTCAGATTGTTCTATTGGTTAAAATTAATGGTTGCATCTTTGTACTGTTAGTCAAAATCTCTACTTATTTAAATGTAAAAGTAAAATTAAGGATCTGAGAAAACCCTGTCCTTCTCCAAGTGATTAGTCAACTAAAATACTGCGTGACAGTATTGTAAACAAGTCACTTGCCAAGTGGTCTCTTTTGAACCCAACTGAGAGGTGGATAAGGGGTTTACAGCTGAACCAAAGGCAAAGGACTCAGCAGGTTCCACCACAACTGAACTGTGCCCCCACCACTGCCTCCTCCATGGAAACTAATAAACCACACTGTTCCGGGGCTAGGGGGGTGGGGGGGTGGGTGGAGACAAGCAATTAAGTGCTGTCAAGTCAATAATCTTTTGTCACAAAGCCAGTTAATGGGGGAAAATAATTCCCTTTTAGGTTCTACTTTATTCTTCCCACAGATTGCTTTATGAAAGTCACCTATCCCATTCTCAGGGTTGTCTATAAGCAGAATTGTATTTTTTTTTAAAGAATTAGGTACAGTCTTAGATCAATTTTCCATGAGAAAATCAAGACAAATATGGTTCTACTGGCCAAGATGATAGTTCACTGGAGATTAGAGTAATTTGTATTTAATAAAAATTATTTTCGCCTATAGGCCTAGTACACACATTAACTTCTCTCAGGATGGTTTTTCTGCTAGTACTCTGTGAAAAGAGTATTATTCTCCTTCAGGATGAGAAGCAAGTAGTAAGCACATATAGAGGTACTTTAAGACAATCACCTCTCCCATTTACTTATAGCATCCTAAACATAGTCTGAAACTTGAAAACACATTCAAACCAGACCATTTTCAATTACTCCCATAGTAACGTTCTCCAGAATGTGTATAAAATGTTTTTAAGGAGTTAAACATTTGTGTTCACCAAAACCCAGGCTTTGTTTAGAAAATACTAATAATTATTTTAAAATAATTTTGATAATGTTTTAATTCAAATAGATGCAAAATTCCTGCAAAAGACTAAATCAACATTATCTGCAGAATGTTATTTTTATAACATCACTGGCTAAACAAAAATAACTTCTTCATTAAATCAACCTTTCTTGTGAGCCCTTCCTACTTATGCTGCCAGGGAGACACACACAAGTTGCACTGTTCAAACCATTTTCTTTCTGTTGCACAGAAAAATACAGAGTATGTAAGGTAGCAGTACACAGCAAGCGCATCTTCAGAGCCTTCAGCATGGGCAGAATTTACTTCTCATTACTAGGTCACCCACTGCTCTCTCTTCCTCTATCAAAGCACTTTTCATGGCAAAACCAACAGCAATTCAACAACTATATTGAGGACTTGTTGTTTTGGGGGGAGCGGTGTACAAACACAAGGTTGGACAAATAAATGCTTTGTTTCTTATCAGAATTGCTTCAACACCCAAGGGAAGCACAGGCAGAACATGAGCAGGACACCCTCCCTTTCGCTCGGGTGAGAGGAATGCAGTGGCTGAGGACTTGCACATCAAATTCCTGAGATGCTGCCAAAGGACAAACCGCAGCATCCCATGGACCTGTCTCCCACCAGGCATTGCAGTGAACCTCAGCCGTGACCAAGCCCAGCTAGAGAGCTGATTGCAGGATCTCTATGGGGAACACAGTTCTGCTCTCCTCCCATTACCAGGGAAGCACAACTCCTGTGGTGACTTCTCATACTATCTGCAGCCTCTGCAAGGAAAACCCTGAAGGAAAAGCAGCAGCAGAGCAATTGCCTATGGCGATGCTATGGAAAGAAGTGGTAGTGACAAGATGACATTGAGAGTCTGACACTGTAGATTACCTCAGAACCATATCAAAATGACTCGCAGTTATCAGATCTAGATGACAATGAGACTCCAGCATCACTGTCATCTATACTGAAAAAATAAATAAATGCTACATGCCACTAGCCACAGGAATGGATGGTGATTACAGATATATTGTAGCAATGCTGTCTATGATAAGGATGGCTCAGGAGCTTTGATGATTAACCTAAACTCAGACTTATACTATTCTGTCTTTTGATTAAAGGGGAAAAAATACGCATGAATGCTATATTTAATCTAGCAATAAGTCAGCTTATAATTACAGAAGAAAGTGTGGATAATTGAAAATTATCAGTTAGATATCAATAAATATTGAATTAATATATATATTAATTCTGAATGTGCAGAATGGCAAGGATGTATGCATCTGTCTTCAGGCTGGGAAATTGGGTACTGGATTTAAAAACTTCTGCATTCAAATTACCTCCTGTGCGTAGCATCTAGCAATCCGATCCACAGGCACTAGGCACAAACCACACTAACAGTCACCAAACTCAGGCTACCTGAAACAGCACACAAGGGCCCCCTGCTACAGACAGCATGGTACCACCAGATCAGTTCTCCAACAGAAATGGAGCAATTATGCAAGTGACACTGGTGATCACAAGTGTACGGCAAGGTAAGAGGGGCAGCTGCAATTATTTGTAACACTAAACAGCAATATCCTACAGGCAAAGAAAGAACATGCCCATGTATGAACAGAAGAAAATAAACAACACTATTTTCCCCCCCTTTTTTCAAAAAAAGGTATTGAATAAGTTTCTTTTTTCATTCAAACTAATTTTGCCACAACACTGTTATAACTGCTGTCCAAACCCCTTACTTTTTGCCACAAAATTTCAGGAGAAAAAGCATTTAGATTTTTACTTCAAAGGAAAATAAGCTGCTTCAGACTGACCACCAAGTCATTTGTCTTTTACTGCCACACTGATTTTTCTCTTCCTTTTCCCTTTCATTAAAATCATACATAGAAACTACAAGCTAATGAAACAATGATGAACATCTACTTCAATAACACTGAGAATTCTCAAATGTGTTTTTTTGTTTTGTTTTTTTCTGCAAAATTAACACATTAGAGACTATTCACCACTGTACAAAATTCCTTCCTTTATGAAAGCTACATCTTTACTATCATGATGTGAAATGAAAAGCCTCCTGTACTTGTTGCATACAATTAAGCTTCAACAAAAGCCAGCCAAGCCATTTCACATTTCATAGGGCTGCAATTATTCTTTTACTGTTAGAATATGCTGTCCCCCAGGAGCTAATTACAGAAAAGCTCTCATCACACACAAGAAACACACAAACAAATCCTTCAAGCACAAAGCAAATGTTCAACATTAAAGAGATGCATTCAGGAAGTCACACCAATCAGTTTGGTTCAGCTAATTACTAATCTGATTTCTGGAGTAGTTGCATTAGATAATTATGATGCCCATTCACAACTTGAAAGCCAGGACTTTGACTGATTATAATAAAGATCTAGGACTTGAAATAAAAGTAAGGGCAAAGTATGAAATATACATCAGAACGGGGCTGATGGAATGTATTTGTTTATTGCCAGTACTTCCTTCGGCACTTCGTTTTGGAGGACCCCATCCAGAGTTTGCTCAACCCAGCAGGAAGATTTCCATTGATGTCACTGACATCTGGATCGGGCCCATAATAACAAGGCACAGCTTTGCCTTATAGATTATAATCATGAAATGCCCAGGAACAAGCTCTCGTTGTTTGTTTTCAGCTAGAACGATAGCCCCGCACCCAGCCTGTTAGTGAAGCAAACGGCCAAGCACACTGCGTGGGGCAGAGCTCTGCCACCGCACTGACCTTGGCTGGGCTCTCACAGCCCATCCTCCAGGGCCGGCCGAGAGGCAGCCAAGTTTGATAAGAAATAAACTCTTCAAAGGCTCTATTGTAAAGGTGCTTTCACTTACATTTTGTTTAGTTTCAGCTTCTGTGGGATTTTTTTTTCCTCTGGCAACTGCTTGGCTGGAGATTGTGCTTTTATAAAGGTACACAACATTACCTGAGAACATGAGGTACAACAATTCTTGTTTCTGACATGGCCAAAGCTCTAAATTAGTACATTGTACTTTAGACCTAAGACTTGCAAAAATTTGCTTGCTGAAAACTAGTAATTACACTCTAAATGAAAACATTATTCTAATTAAATGTCTGATGAAATAAATATACTGATTTCAGTTATCAGTCCAGCTCCTAGTATCTGCTCCCTTTTAAAGGCTTTATAACAAGCAAAAAAAAAAAAAAAAAAAAAAATCAGTGGAAGCCCATCCCATTTACAAGGGAGTGACTCCTTGCAAGCGACAATGCAAGTACAGCAGCAAAGAATTAGGAATTAAAACTTTTCACCAGGTTGCAGCTTTGCATTTTTGCACCATCCAGTGTAGTTTCTACAAAGCCATTTACAATTTACACGTTAAAATAAGTACAGAAAACACAGAATCTGACCTATCTTTTTCAGCATTATCATGTGTAACACCTGGACGTCTGATGAATGCATGGTGGCATTAAATAAGTATGAAATTTAAACAAATGCTGAACTTCAAACAAGTAAGCTGGCTTCAATAGTGTGTGTTTAGCAGTCCTTTGCCAAGTTGGAGCAACAGTACTGATTAAACCCACATATTTTAAACTAATTAATAAACTAATGAAAATATTTCAGCTGCAACTTGAGGTTCACATAAACACCAAGAGGGGGAGAGGGGGAGAGGGGGAGAGGGGGAGAGGGGAGAGAGAGGGGGAGAGAGAGGGGGAGAGAGAGGGGGAGAGAGAGGGGGAGAGAGAGGGGAGAGAGAGGGGGAGAGAGAGGGGGAGAGAGAGGGGGAGAGAGAGGGGAGAGAGAGGGGAGAGAGAGGGGGAGAGAGAGGGGGAGAGAGAGGGGAGAGAGAGGGGGAGAGAGAGGGGGAGAGAGAGGGGGGGAGAGAGGGGGGGAGAGAGGGGGGGAGAGAGGGGGGGAGAGAGGGGGGGAGAGAGGGGGGGAGAGAGGGGGGGAGAGAGGGGGGAGAGAGAGGGGGAGAGAGAGGGGGAGAGAGAGGGGGAGAGAGAGGGGGAGAGAGAGGGGGAGAGAGAGGGAGAGAGAGAGGGAGAGAGAGAGGGAGAGAGAGAGGAGAGAGAGAGGGAGAGAGAGGGAGAGAGAGAGGGAGAGAGAGAGGGAGAGAGAGAGGGAGAGAGAGAGGGAGAGAGAGAGGGAGAGAGAGAGGGAGAGAGAGAGGGAGAGAGAGAGGGAGAGAGAGAGGGAGAGAGAGAGGGAGAGAGAGAGGGAGAGAGAGAGGGAGAGAGAGAGGGAGAGAGAGAGGGAGAGAGAGAGGGAGAGAGAGAGGGAGAGAGAGAGGGAGAGAGAGAGGGAGAGAGAGAGGGAGAGAGAGAGGGAGAGAGAGAGGGAGAGAGAGAGGGGAGAGAGAGAGGAGAGGAGAGAGGGAGAGAGAGAGGGAGAGAGAGAGGGAGAGAGAGAGGGAGAAAGAGAGGGAGAAAGAGAGGGAGAAAGAGAGGGAGAAAGAGAGGGAGAAAGAGAGAGAGAAAGAGAGAGAGAAAGGAAAAGAGAAAGAAAGAAAGAAAAAAGCTAGGAAAATAGTAGGAGAAGCAAATTTTCCCGTGAATCCTTGAGACCCAATAGTTTCACATCAATGGGTCAAAAATCTTATGCACGGCCTTAAGAGGGTATTCCGCGTAGTTCATCATGTAGGGGCTTATCACACCACTTTTTACACTCACACCTACAAAACCACATTGGCTGCTAAAGATTCTTTGTTGTTTAAAACTCAAATAAAATACAATACACATTCAGACTGCCATTCCTCCACCTCAGTGTCTAAAATACAGCAGAACTGCCCTACTAAATTGTTTGCACAGTCACGTCGTATGCTGGACACTTTTTTAAAGCATTAAGGTGAAAGGGATTCTTTGCTATTGTTAAACTAAGTGAATGAGAGTTGCAAATCTGTATTTCAAAGTCAATAGGTTACGATATTTACAGGGCTGCCATATGTGATAGCTTAAAATTCAAAACTGAACGAAAATTGTGTGGGGTGGAAACTAATGTTATGGAATCTGAACCCAGGCTACATTTATATTTCACTTTAATGCTCTAGCTGTTTAATCAAAATATGAATAAAAGGTCTAAGACCAACACGCAAAAATATCATAGTTCTGGAATTTAGCTTTAGCTTCCTATTGTCAACCAATTACTGTGTAATTTTTTCCCTGTGACTGAATAACTAACTGTTAGCAAATAATGAAAAGGCAATTACAGCAGAGCTTTGTTCATATTACCCTCTTCATTTTATTCAGGCTATAATTATTGTCAATGCTGGAGGCTTACTGTACCATGTAAGTGGCACCAGGGAAGAAAATGGAATGGGCTGGTGCATGGAAAATTGCAAATGTCACAGCTACCTTCATCATCACTGTTGGACTTCAGAGATTAAAAAAAAAAAAATAAGCAGCAAAAAGCTCTCCACGTGTGTTTTGCAAATTCTTTACCTCAAGCTGTTGCGATGGCTGATGAACTGGTAGAAGGGGAAAAATTCACATACCGTGTTTGTTCTTTTTTTTTTTTTCCTTAACCTCCCCTGCCCCCACCCCCCCAACATTTTTATGACTATTTAATTCCCAGGGAACATTTCCTTTTTGCCACAGTGAGCCTGGAAACAAACTGATGGAAATATTCCTTTAGCAGTGCTTCTCATTAACAATGTCCATGCTCTTCTATAACAGAGAGTGGCTTATAAATGATGTATTTTATGGGGTTTGATCTTTACTACTTTGCCACACACAGACACATCCCTAGGAAAAAAAAAAAAAATTATGACCTGGACATGCAGATTTATTGTGCCATATTTGGGGCCTGACATTGACCATTTATAGTACTTCGTTTCCATGGGCTCTTAGTATTTATCAGAAATGATGGATACAAATCAGAAATGTGCTATTCCATTTGTACCTTTTTCAGAAATAAATAGTATTCCTGTGTATCATTCACACTGTTTTTCTCTTTGCATTTTTGTTTACAAAATGTTCACACAGTAAAACTATTTTATGCCTTCATGTGCAGTGTTGCAATTGTTTTTAAACTACAGAAATCATCATATAGCCAGTTAATTTTTTAAGTCTAAAGTAAGGTTGATGTACGTTAAAAGACCTCATATATAGATACTGACTTGTGTTAAAACTTTCTTCCCAACTGACTGGCAAAGTTTGGTTTAAATTGCTTAATATAATGCATGAAAATTCTTCTGATCTAGGTTAGTAAAAGAAGAAATGCATTTTCATATTTTCATAAAATTAAGCTGCTTTGTACATTCACAGATCTTCCTGTCATATATGTGTATAATTATCATCTTTCTTCAGTCTTTCGGTACTGGCTGTTTATCTTCTACCACTGTTGCTAAAGTCTATACTTGGCCACAAACACTATATTCATAACCTATATTTATAATTGTTCCTTCTAGTCCTTGATACAGTATTTGGCCATTCAGTATCCCACAGCATACAAGGGCACTCTCACAATTATAGAAGTGAGGTTTGGAGTCTGTTTCACCCAAAGAAAACAAAGTGATTTCCAGCAGGAAACTGTATTCCTTCCATACAGTAATATATGGATGGAAAACAGAAACGTACAGGAAACAGCATCAAGTGAAACTACAAAAATAGAAAAACAGAAGGTGTCTCTCCTGGGCCCCTTTGCAGCCCTAATCCACTTTCATGACGCTCTGCTCCTCTCAGGAGGTCTCACTCACTTCACTCAATACTTTTCTCCAGGCTGTGAGAAGGAAAGCCTTTGCACAGATGTCTCCTCCCCTCTCCAGCATCCTTTGCCACAGGCAGGGTTATAAGGATGACTGCTGTGCTGTATTTCTGATGAGCACCATCTTCCTCCTTCAGCTGATCTGATGCTCCATGACCAGGCATTGGGCGGGCTCTGAGGCTGCTGCCAGGAAACGGCAGTGGGACTTTTGGCACTTCTTGCATTCATGGACAGGACTGGCAATTAAGCTCCAGAATATAAATTGTCACCTTTCTGCTCTTGATGGCTCAGAAACTATACTAAGATAATATGCTTGTCACTTTTATAGCTAATGTCTGCATTTTTTAAACGATTTGTTTAATTTGTTAAGTCTTTCTTAACTTCTATATCAAACATTGTCATGTCCTTGTCAAAATGATCAAATGGCACCGTATCAGGAAAAATGAACCACTTATTTTTCAGAGGAGAGAGGAAGGAGTCACAAAAAAATTAACCAGAGTTAACTACTTAAAAAAAAAAAAAAAAAAAAAAGAATCTAATTCATGTAATTCAGCTGTATTAGCATGAAAAGCAAAAAAGCAATTATTTATTCCAAGGACTCCTCTTCCTCCTACGTGTTCAGTCCATGCCATCAGTCATTTGCCACCATACCAAATGGACAGCAGGGCTCTCTGCTTGGTGCATGGGCTAATCAGCACTAACTGATTAAAATATACTTCAAGTATAAAAAATAATCAGGGAAGACAGCAGCAAAGGCTGAGGATGGGAAGGGGCATCACTCAATTACAGCGACATAGTTGGGAGTTATTAGAGTACATTTAGCCTTAGCTTCAATAGGACCATCTCCATAACCTTCCCAGGAACTACAAATCCAGGCTTACCCTCTTACTGAAAGCATCCCAGTGTCTGAAGAGACAGTCTCTGCAGCTCCCTGCACAGGAGTGGAAACAGTGCCTGCAAACTAGTGGAAGATACTGCTAATTGTGGTGGTCAATAGCAAGAAACACAACCAGAAATAAGAAGGTTAAATGGGTAAATTAAGCCAGCAAAACTCTTGCTAATGTCTTGGATATGAAATACACGCATGTGACGATACACTGTAAAACATGTCCTCTCACAACTTCATATTATTTTTGCCCTTTTTCTTGTGGAGAAAGACAATGGTCCTCTGGTGGTGCATCGCTTCAGGATGTAAAAGACATATAGTACTACTTCACCCCTACCCTCCCCAGGTTTAGCCAGCAAAGACTACAGAAACTGCCTTAAGCCCAAACTCCCTCTTCCAGGTAGGACAATTACTGTAAAATATCCATGAGCCAGGGGACTTTGCAGATGAAGGGATCAGGAATCCCATCTCATTCCTTGAAATTTCTGAGTTTCTATCACTGTTATTAGACAGAAAATAACCAGAAGTAAACAGAGGTGGTCATCCTAAGCAAAGAACATATTGGTACATGGCACGTATCCAAGGGTTCATCACCAAGAGAAAGAAAATAAATCAACACATGCAATTTTGCTATCTCTTAAGACTCTTCATAAAACTTCAGTATTTCATGTTTTGCTTTAGATACCTGCAGTCAAAATCTAAAGACTGCAGCCTTCTACTGAGTCTGAACACTTCAGTTTCATAGAAAGCTAGAAAATGTGAATGCCTTTACATATCCACTCAGACTTCTTTTTGTCATACCAGTTTGAGGTTAATCTTACTATTATAAGGTGACTCGATTCAGGAAAAGTTGAGGTTAATATTACAGGTATATCATGCCTAACTATTACTTTAATTTCCCACAGTATTAGCAAAACTTCTAAGTGCCTATGCTGTTGACTGCAAGCAGACATCATCTCACACCAATCACACATCCAACCTGGTCCATAACCCCCCTCTGAAACTGGAGCTTTGTAACCCCACTAGTGTGTTGCTGAGTTTGAGGGAATAACCCCAGCCTTTCCACAGCGAAAGGCTGATATGCCAACAACCTTTCCTATAAAGTATTTTTTAGAGCATGGATCAATATTATTCATGGAATATGCTCACACCTGTCATAACTGTCCTTTTATTCAGAAACACTAAGAGCTTTCATGATCTGATTGTGGTGAACAGCACTTACCAAGAAATATATCCCACATGCAAAGCATTGCTCTATAGTGAATTTGTTCAATTTTAAATGCCACCAGTGCAGAGGCCCAAATTTTCAGCAAGCCCCCTGTGATGCATTCACAACAGCAAAGCTTCACGTAGTCACACAGGCAACCTGAACCCAAGTCGGAATTAACTCTGGTCATTTTGCAGTCTCAAAAGTTTATGTGGTATACGAAAGAGAAGGTCTGCTAGTTGATTTCCAGCTACACAACTGAATTTGCAGTTATGTATCTGGGTAGTCCATTAATGCTCATAAAATACCAGGCACCTTAATGGAATAATAATAATTTAGCTATCTTATGGAAGTTAAATTCAATTCTTAGTTTAATTCATCATCCATAGACAAATCAACGGCTTAAATAGTTTGGTTTTGTTTTTTAAGCAAGAGTATAGCTGGGAAATGGGAATAAAATCAATTGCATACAGACAGCACAGTAAGGGCAGCTGCCTTTTTATACATTTTCCCTGGCAATGCTTGAGGACCTTTGCGGTCTGTGGTCATTTTTTCAGTTCTCTATGTCAACAAAACCAGACTTTTTAGCTCCAAAAGGAATGCATCACACATTAAATCCTTACCAAATTTAAGTCTACTTTGTCATTTTTAGATCCTCAATAATATCATAAACTTTTGGGATTACAGAAATAATAATGACCAGAGCCCAGGCAATTTAAGCCTGCTGTGCTAATCACAGAGTAAAGAGTCTTTTATAATAACATCTATATGCCAGAAAAATAAAAATCTTTCAAACCACCCAAACCCCTACTCTTTCCATTCCCTGCAACAATGCAGAGGCCATTGCTGAGATCATGACACATATCCTCCAAGCTATTCAGTTCATGTCACAACACAAATGAAAAATAATCTGATCACTTTTCCTTTTCATCTATAAAAATCGCTACTTCTTAAAAACAAAACAAAACCCTGATTTATTGAAAAACGTAGTATGATGTCAGTGTGAATTAATGTTTCCCATAGGCATACTAATAAGCTCCATGACATAATAACTTGTTATACTATACCAGTGGGACCTTAAAATTATTCCAAAGATAACATAACACAACACTTGAAGCAGCAGGAAACTTCCAGCATGCTTTTAGATGTTTTACAGTGTTACTAATCTTTGAATTGCTTGGAAAAACTGAAAGGAAACAGAATATTTAAAATTGGAAGCACTGCAGTTAGAAAATTACTCCATTCCAAATTCCAAATGTGCACAGGAGATTAATGTCAATGTAAAAAGAAAATAGCAGCAGAAGGGGGGAAGTTATTAAACGCACTTTCTAGGTTGGACATGTGCCTTTTGGTAGCCCAGTGAAAATCTTGTTTTTATTTGGCTGAGTTATGAGGGTTTAGAAGAACATACTTGCACACATACCAATTTCTTATTAATGAAAAGTTTGCTTTATTTATATATTTGCAAATTAAATTTAAGCTAATGATTGCCCAGCATCAACATCAGTACATGTTTGAGAAAAGAAGCAGAATTGTTTTTTCTGTAGCACATAAGGATACCATCTAATGTCAAAAAGACCCTACGGAGTCAAACTAGAAATTAGTACACTGTAAGCTAATGTATGGTGTAGCAATACACTCCCCAGGGCTAAATACTCAAAGCAGACCAAAAAAAAAAAAAAAAAAAAAAAAAAATTAAATGATGTGGTTTAGTTCACTAAACTGTCACAATTTGTATTTTAATCTCAACATTCAAACCATTTATGCAGCCAATTAATACTTGAGACGTAAGGGAGGAACCATAAATCCCTCAAAGAATCCCACCGAGTGAGTGCTAGGGCAAAGATTTGTGAGTCCACCCAATGAGGATAAAAAAGTCTTCCTGTTACAAGATGGAAAGCCCCCAAAGCGTGCATGGGAATAGTGCTAAGCAAAGGCATCAAGTTTGCCTTTTCCACCAATGCTGCCACACAGCCAAGTGGGTGGTGACCACTGCTCCAGCTACTGGGGGAAGCTGGCCTCCTCAGTCCACCTAGGGATGGTTCATCTCAGCTGAGCTCAAGCAGCACAGATTTATGGAGGGGCAGATCCCAGCTCAGATGAAACATGAGCATGGCCTCGCTAAGTCTGTATGAGCTATGCTCTGTCAGTCTGAGCTGTGCAAACTTCTGGCATTATGGCTTGTGTGTCTTGGATAGAGACACTGTTTCTCTCTTTCAATTATCAAAATTACATTTCTGTATTTCTTACATCACCTTTGCTGCATTATCTCTTTGAACCAGCTTCCTTTCTGTTTGATTTAGTTTCACCACCATTTCTTCTTGGCCTTGCTAAGTCATGTGCTGTAATTCTCTGCTTGGCATTCCTTTCTTTCATTTCTTAAAGGATAGCATATCCCTGACCATTGCTTCCAGCTAAATTGTATAGTGTTCAACCAGTGCTAGAAATGAATATTCCATGCAAGAAATGTTAACCTTTGATCCAGACACATCTCTGGAGTAAGCAATCCCATTGTGCCGCAACCCTTTGATCATTCACACAAAAATTGGAACCATTTGCAAAAAGTAAAGGTTGTGATTTGCACATAAACCAGACCTGATGGGATAGTTTACAGAAAGCTGTATTATCTGTATGTTAGACTGGGAATGCTTGCACAGTCCCAATACGGTGGTGGTGCACTAAAACCATTCCCATCATGGGTCAGAAACACGAACTAAACCCAAGTTTCTGCTCAAAAACCTTGAAAGAAGGAAGTGAGATGGTGTATCTAAAACAATAAACTGCCCCAAACTCAATGTGGTAAGTGATCTCACACTACTAGGCACCACAAGATGGAGAAGCAATAGAGCTATGAAAGCTGTGTCACCCATGAAAGATTCAGTTTCCTATTCATTCACTCAACTGTTTCAAGATCATGGGAATCTACAACAACCGTGTGAAACCATTTTCCACAGTGAACCTAGAACACCTGGTGAGCTCTTTGTAGTCTCTGCCAAGCAGCTATCTTTAAAAGGAAGGATAAACTGTAATCTGAAAATGTCAGACACAGACCACTACTGTTAAAATAGCAAGGCACAGTCAAGCAGAGAGAAGGGGTGCAGTGGGATGGATGCTTTGGGCTAGATAAAGAATAAGAGGGAAATAAATGTAGAGAATTATATGTAAAAGGAAGTATTTTAAGAGTATGCAAAGGCCACCAAAGGATTGAACAAACACAGCAGCATAGATGAACAGAAGTTGACCCAAGAGTAATTTTGAAATTACTAATATTCCCACAATCCACAACAGAGAATCGAAAAACAAAAAAGGGAACTGAAGTACAAGATGGAAAGTTGTTCTTTTTTCCCCATATATAAAAGAATATAAAACTGATATACCATAAAAAAAAATGTGCGAGCCTTGTACCTGGCACGAACTGAAGGCATTACCTTAACCCGAACCATTCATAATCCAAAGAAAAATAAAAATCTATACTGAAATCTGTTTCCATTTCCTTTATCACTTACAACAGACTTGAAGTGGGGGGGCAGCAGGAAGAGAGGGGAAAGAAAATTTGAGGAATTCAGTGTGTTTATTTCAGAAAAACAGAACAAATTCAACTTCCTTCACTGAAAAGCAAAATGTAGTCTGTTTAAGAGATTCACACAGAATAGACAGCTTCCCTTAGGATTTTGATGAATTTCCAATATCTACCATGACAAGCAAGTTTAAATATACAGGAGAGACTCACTTTAATATCAACTTTTTGTCCATATGAAGCATCCCTATATAAGACTCCCACCTTGGCAGAGACCATGCATAGAAAAGCTCTACAGCAATTTTTAAAAGATCTGTTGTTGCTGCTGTTGTGGTAAAATGGATGTACCTAGACAAAATCCAAGTTTCTGAGATTCTTTTTGCTAAACATGTCATACCAATCATCTTCAGCGATACTTAGATATATTGCCTGTGCTGCTCAGAAAAGTTTTTACCAACTAATATTAACAGTAAAAATAATTTTCATGTGAAAACAGAGTGTTCAAAACAGATTTTATGCCAGTTCACCTTCCAGAACACACTTCTACATCTGGTCACGTGTATCCATCACTCACTAAATAAAATCTGATCACAAACAGAACCTATCAACAGGCACAGTTCAAAAGTTCTGTGAGGAAAATGGGTGAAATTTAAATGGTGGAGATAGTAAATGTTGTCATTTGGTTCATTTCAGCACAGTTTACAAGTATTTATATTTTTTTTTAATTATTTTTGAATTAAAACCAATAAAAACTCACAATCACATTGACTTGTTAATTGAAAGGGTGTGGCTTATTGGTCAGTCAGTGAGTAGATATGTTACTAAACACTAATATAAGCTTGAGCTAATTGGACTTTTGACATTGATGTCAACAGACCATAGAGTGAGACCACCAGCAATACATTTCTATTGTTATGCATTCCCATAATTGCAGTCTTTTTTTCTCATCAAAGCTTATTTTTTGCACGGCAAAATGACATAACTTGGATATTAGGAGGACCAAATAAACCACAAGTGACAATTAAAATTTAAGTGTAAATTAACTACATGCCTGGTTATTGTCAAGTGCATTAAAACAGCGGTGATGAATGAGGAATCATGCCATCTAATCATGAGAAAATTTGAAGTTATGGTCTGTGTTAAACATCAAGCCTTTGTAATGCAGGTGGCTTATCTCAAAATACTGTTTCTGTGGGCCTGTTTCTCATGTCAGACACAAACATCAACATAGTTTGATATAGATAATGATAGGTAATCTCACAGGCTGCTTTAATTTCTCATCATTGATTTTCTGTAGGGTACACAGTAAGTATCTTCAGGATTTAGATGATTCCCATTTGCAAATATTTTTAGATAAAGAGCCATAAGCCATTATAGATCTAACCTCTCAGAAACAAACCCATCTTGCAGTCCAGTGAAAAAACATTCATTTTCATGATATAAAGTTATGGGTAAGAGAATAAAGCATACTAGACAGTCCCTTGGTACATCTTGTCACATTTTTAGAGACTGATGCTGTAAGAGTCTCATTCAAAACTCATTGACGCTGGTGCAGGTTTTCCTATGCATGTCAGCAGATTTTAGGATGAAATAAGACCTTACGATGCAAAACTTCCGAGAGGATCCTCATAGACGTGGCAATGGCAGCCTTAAAAAGGACATTCTTATCTGAGGCAAACTTCTGTAGTCTATATTAGGACTAGGACCAGAGGAACCTGCTTCTTTAGGACTACTGGCACTAGTAAAACACATTTTTTCTCTGAATGGTCTTATTATTAGTACAAATATACACTTCTCTCTCAACCATCCATCTCAAATTCTCTTTGCATTCCTCTTTCCTTCTTGTTGCAGGTAAGATGCTATGCAATCCTTTTTTGCATGCCACAAGCAAAGTAACAATTGCCCTTGAAGCGTCTTCCCTGTATATCAAACACACAAGGAAAAGAAAAAGGAAGAAGCAGAATACGTCCAAAGGGCATACATCAAGGGCACAAGCATGTCCCTAGAAAAGCAGTAGATAGAAAAATGTGGCCACAAGATCTTTAAGGATTTCTTATGTTTCAGTAGTAGCGGTATCAAAATTTATATCCTTTTACACCAAGCTGTTGAAAGATGGGCAGGAATGTTATACACGGCTATAATGTAAGACAGATCCCAGATCCATGGCAGTGGATTAGCTTAAAGCCATTGCTGAGGCTGAACTCCCAGGCATTTCAGATTATTCCATGCTCAAAAAAACCTTAAAACAGCAGAAAGGTTAGATGATGATAAGGTAAGGCAAATGTAGTAACTCAAAGTCCTTCGAATCTCATCAGCAGCCCCCTTGTCTCTAACTGCTTGAGATGGTTGTGTCAGTGAGCATAAGCATTTAATGGGGCTGATAAATTTTTAAGACAGAAACTGTCACAAATTATGCTTCTGCACATTTTATTAGAACAAATCCAGCCCTAATCTGAATCTACTCTACCTCAAGAGCCAAGCAAGTCCCTGAGAAACTATGTCAAACAGAAAGAGAAACAATTTAAGAAATACTGACAGCTGCAAAGAAATGTTAATCCTTAGACATTCATCTAACAAAAAAAAATGAAAATAACTGCAAAAAATTTAACAATTAACAGCTACAGGTAACAGATTTCTCAATTACACTAATACATTCCCAGAGCAGCAAAAAGAAGAGACCAGAGAACATCAAGCAGAGGGGACATACTATGGGTCTCTGTCAACCAAACATCCATATCATGGTTGCCTGCAATTCCCTAATTCTGAGGGGCAAAAAATGGGAATAAATTTAACTGTGTGCAAATGACCCACGTAAAGGCAACTTAAATGAAATATCCATTTGGGTCACAGTTCTTTTTTCGTTTTGATGTGCCATAATATAGTACTCTGATGTGGAGAATCACTTTAAACAATTTCATTTAACGACATGTTACAAAACATACTGTAAATTGGCACAAATATAAAGAAGTCATTTTGGGTGGCCGGTAATGAGGATTATTTACCGAACCCTTGGACCAAGTCAAGATCTTTTTATCCAGTCCATTACTTAAACATTATTTCAATTAATATAATGTATTAAAAAATGTAATGTTTCTGGTCATTAATGAAAATAAAGAAGAAGAGTGTGAAATCTGGAAATGAAACGCGAAACCCACAGTTTCAGAACCTTCAGGATTTCATGAAAAGGGAAAAAATACTGAACACATATTTAACAAAAATTTCAACAATTTGAGAAATAAAGTCGTGATTACATCACAGAGGTGAGATAGGTGAGATATTTACCAAGGTTTTAAGTCTGCATTTTGTCTGCAAACACCCATGTTGCAAATACCTGAAGTCTAAATATTGTGTTAATCCCTATCAATACTCAGAATAATTTAAGGTGTGAACTTTAAAGACCAAGTTCTTCTGTGCTGAACTGTAGGAAACATCACCAGAAACCACTCAAAGCAGCTGGTTAGGGAAAAACTTTCAATTATTCAACCATCAATACACACAGAGCTTGTTTTAGGATAGGCTCACTCAAATTCTGTAGTCATTAATGGGATAAAATTTTTTTGTCAAAATAAGAAGCAGTAGAACTCTAATGGATAAATTTGATCATGTCCCTATGCTCTCATTCTGTGCTTTAGTCTCCAGGTATTTGTGTCTCTTTTTTTTTTAAAAAAAAAAAAAAAAAAAAAGAAAGAAAAAAAAAAGAACTCTGTAGGCAGAACTACCATGCCTTAGTCGCCACAAAAAAAAAAAATTTCTGAAACTCATTTTAGGCAAGTGTCTGATCTCACGTTAATAAAAAAAAGAAGAACTTGAACCACAGTTCCCATACATCCCTCTCTCCACCACACAGGCTGCAAGGAGATCTGAACCCATTTCACATCTCAAGATCAGTGCAAGTGTAGTTGGGGCAGCAGTGAGAACCACACACGGCAATAAGCACTGGTCGTTGTGCACAGGCAGCTCACTTTTTACAAGCATTTGAGTTAAAAGTCAAATCTCAAGCATATGAAAATAAATATATAAACCCTGGTTATTAATGCCAAATTATTCAAGAATAGCTTGGATATATGGGCCAAGTCTCCATCTCAAGTAAATCCTCATAGCTTTGCTATGGGTAATGGACAGACATTAGCATAAATTAGCTGAGGACCTGTCATAATATATCTGACTAATATTTAACAACCTTAACTCCATGACTATATTTTGATGTTTGTCTTGTGAAGGCATTAACCCCAAAATCACCTGTGCTGACCATATGTTGGAAAATACTTGATGCTGAAGCTGAGGTGATGTAGAAGGTGAGCAGTGGAAGGGATGTCACTGAAAGAAGAGTGCAGCACTTAAGTGAATAGCAAGAAATTGTTCTTAAAGAAGTTACCTCAGCAGGCTACACTAATATCCTACCAATTACACTCTGTCTCACCAGGAGATGATGTCACAGTCTTTTTCACACACAGAAAGAAATGCCACACTTCTTTTGAAAAAATGCACCAGCAACACACAATGGTTTTAGAACTCTTGTATGCATGTACTCTATGGACACAAACACATTAGTGCTTTAGCTCAAAGCAAAGCTTTAGAAGCTATCCTGCAACCTGTGTGCTGGATCACACCACAGAGCTGTATTGGAGTGCCTGAGCTAGACCCCTTTTGGATGAAACGAAACTAGAAGATACCTCACAGGATCACACCTAATGCACTCCAGCCAAACCGGCATTCAGTGCATGGGACAAGTAAGAACCTACTGAAACATGTCAGCACAGACTCGGTGTCCACAGCTTCAACCGTTTTGCTCTATAGATCCACAGCCTGATTCACATTACTTGCAAACATATACATAAAGCCAGAAAAATATACATCTAAGTAGATGCTAAGTTGTAGTTCAACACATTCTGAGGCACCTTTTCAAAAAAATACACAAAAAGAACAAAGTGTGTAAACTGGCTTTTGTTCATATAAGAATTGTGCCTTTCCTACAAATAAATTGACGTTAGTATTTGAAGCCTATGGTGTGCAATTAAAAATGTCTAATTCACCCAAGACAAGATTGTCTGTGTGAAAGCTTGTCACCTTCTATATGGGAAAGACATGCATTATGTATTTTTTGCACCAATTTATCTTTGTTGTGCAATGAGGAATGCTTTGGCAATATAGGGGAAATATGCATTGTTTCTGTGATTTAGAGCTGCTACAATTAGCAGAAGTTAATTTTTGACAGCTGTTTCCCAAAAGACAACAAGGAGAATTCAAGAATTATCTTCCTTGATACAACAGAAACAAAGGGGGTTTCTTATGCTCATCTGTCAAGAGAAAATTCTAGTACCATTCCTTGCTAAATTGTGTAGGTGAAGAATTTGCATTTTTAGAATTCAACTTCGAAGGAGCAAGTAGCTTGTTTAAAATTACAGTAATGAAACATTAATTTATAAACAGATTCTAGTTCAAAATTGGTACTGAAGAAGACAGAAGGAGTTCACTGGATAAATAAGCACTTTCATGTTGTTATTCATAACAACAAACAAAATGTGAAAGAGAGATCTGTATGGAAATGGACACAATATATACACGAAACAGCACTAATTTGAGAAACTGATTTCATGGTGCATCTTTAGCTACATATTTCATTTAATGGAGCAGGCATCAATCCAGTGCACCAAGTTGCAGAACATTATTTTAGATGGCTATGGAGGCCCAAAAGTGACATGAAATAAGACAATCATGTCTCTTTCCTTAAGGCACATAAAGGTCACAAAATAACATTTAATTATCCACTCTTCTAACATAAGGGAGTAAATCAGAACTACTCCAGAGTGAATATCTAGGAATCAACAAATCAAAACATAAATGGCAATTATTTCATGTATCTGAACAAAAACCAAAATATCTTTCTACCAGAGGAAATCAATTCCCCTTCCACACACTCCAACTGGCCTTGGTGTTTTGCAAAAATACTACTGCAACCAATTTGCTGTTGTTTTGGGGTTTGGTTTTTTTGTTTTTGTTTTGGTTGTTTTTTTTTTTTTTTTAACATGCATATTATTGGGTTTTTAAAAAACAGCAACAGTTGTTAAACAACTTTCTTCTACATTTACTGATCGTCATGTAAGACTTAATTGGGGCTAAGCATTCATCTCAATTGTAAGCTTTGTAAAGTGAGAAAAAAAATGAGTGACTGAGATTAAATCAAGCCAGCAGTGTCCACTTCTTTATCTACCCAAAAACCAGTGTTTAGTAATATCATATGATGTAGCTTTCTATGCTGGCAACTATTCTGTATAGTCATTGCATGCAATAAAAAGCGTGTACCCCTATCATAGATCTCTTTTTAGGTTGGGGTGAACCAAGCAACACATGCTCTGTCATGCCACTAGCATAACTGAGGAGCAAAGCCCAACAGGTAACACTTTTAATCAGCAACACCAATAATTGGAAGGGAACCATAGACCGCAGCAGGTCACAGATCAGCAACTTCTCTGTTCTCTCTCCTTATTCTGTAATAAAGATTGACCTGTGTTACCTAATCATCAACTCTAATGAAGATGTGACAGCCCCAATCCCACCTCAATACAAAGATTTTCTTTCACAAAGTGTAAGATTACTTAGTTATTTTTCTGTCTGTTAGAGTTCCTCTTCATTTGACCTCCATCTGCATGTTTCCAAGTCCTCTGTCTCCCTGTGGACTAACCATATTAATATTCCTAGAGAGTAACATTTGGTACCAGTGAGTTTCATTTCTACACTGAATCACGCTTCAAAGGCCTGCCAAGAGATACAAAGTCCAACAATTTAGAGTCAATATCTATTCACAGAGTGTTTTGCAGTTCTATTGCTAGAAGAAATAATATGAACTGAGAAGGTATCTGCAACGTGACCTTCAGGCAGAAGGAAACGGTTGCGATGAAATGCAGTCAAGCGTGGCTATCAGTTCTTGTACAGTTGGCATCAAAGCACTGAGGTTGCCCAGATAACACTGAAATAAAAAGCCTTATCTGATTCCAGAAAACTGTAAATTGGCAGCCATTACCTTCATTCTTCTTAAACTAGGAAGAATCTTATATGTTTATTTAGTGGTGAGCATTTAGAACAACAGATACCAAAGATGTTTTTTCCCCAGGTATCTAAGAAAGCGTCTGGGGAAGAAGGGAATTATTGAATAAATATAGCCAAAGCAACAAAACATTTTGGAGAAAATTGCAACATGGGAGCTAGTTTTCCTTCTTTTGGCATACCAAGAGAGTTTTAAAATTCTCTGTTCTCAAACCACTATCTCCCTGCTACAATTTCCTTACTAATTCTGATCACGGTTTCAAGCATGCAGCCCTCATCAAAATCAAGAAGAGCTGAGCATTCTTATCTATGGGCAAGACCAAGCTGCCTGGAAAATAGCCATAAGACAGCAGTGATCACTGAGTGATGACAGCTTAATTCACAGCTAAGGTGCTATTAAAACAGCTTCCAGTGTTTCCAAAGATGTTCCAAAAATCAAACCTCACAACCCCCACCATGATACCTGGTCATGACATGAAGAGAAAGACCATATAATCCCTGTACTCTTCCTTTAAACATAGAGGATTAGCAGATCTTGTATTTCTGTAAATCTTCATTGTACCAGACAGTCAGAAGTCATGATAAGAGAGAACCATGCTGGTAGTCATGACTAAAAAAGCAGAGCTTGTCACTTCTCTTGAGGTCACCAGGGCTGTATTAAGCCTATCTAGCTTCCTTTACAAAGACATATAGGATACATTTTAAAATGTAAATGACCATGGCAGATCACATAAAATTAACTGAAGAGATACGTAGAATGCATTATTGCAATAATACCCATCTCTTATAACAACATACAGACAAACTTGGATTAAAGGACCATGCAGTAAAACCAGCTGACTAAATGGACTACAGATCTTCTGAAAGATCTTAACTTTTGCATAATTTGTTATTTCACCATGTATTTCTGCCCAAGGGGCAGAAAGTTCAACCAGAGATGAATAACAATGAAACGTCTAAGCTAATGTCTGGGCATCCCTGATGTCCAGAACAACAAACATCCCCGTCTGTAAGAGTTCTGGGGTACCAAGCGTAAGTACGCCTCTGGACAGAAGTATCACACAGCTACATTGAATTGGTAACAGGTGGTTTGAGAACAGCTAGAAGCTACATCAAGGGAATTGTACCTGTAAAACAGAAACATTTTCTATGAATTAAGAAAATATATTTAGATGTCACTACAAGCTTCTGGGAGATGGGACCCCAAGCAAATTAATCCCGACTCCCCAGGGACTTTAGCTGAATCTTGCCAAGGCAGAGTCAAGCAGAGATCATGTCATCAAAAACATCTGCACAAACCCCAGTGAGTGGCATCTGCTGCTGGAAACGGATAGAGCTCAGAAGAGTATCGTTACTTTCTTCCTCCACTCTCATGCAAGCCCAGTCAACAAAAAGGATTGTTTTGCAGACCCTGGGGTTAAACTGAGGAACTCTCCTCAGAACGGTTGAATGAGAAGCTGGACACCACTGTTAGCTCCCTGGAGCACCGAGAGCTGCTGTTTAATCTTCTAATACGCTCCAGGCAAGGTCATTTTTAATCCTGAGAACAAGATATCACACAACTGATTGGCAAAACCTTTCTAGAACTGCATCAATTCAAAAAGAATTTTCTAACACTTAGCCGTAGTTAAAAGAATAGTAGCTATAACCGATTCAGGGAGATTAAAAGGATAAATTACTGAGGATGTTGGGGAAGATAAAGCCAGTACAGTGAGTAAATGTTCTGGGTGTGGAAGTAGACAGGCTGGTTTATCAGCCAACAGCATGGAGTCTCAAACCTAAAGCTATTAGGATTAATGTTGCTCTGTCCTTTAAAAACCCTCTAATGTATTCAGTAAAATGAAAGAGGAAGAAATGTGCCTGAAGTGAGGGAATGTCAAGACAGCCTCAGTTTGAAAACCCCGGAAATGTTGAGAAACAAATCCTTCAATTTGGCAGAGACAGTGTGACTGTAGATGGTTTGGAGAAACACTCTTCACACTGTTGTGATTTTAAGACGACTGTACTCCAAGTAGTCTGTTGTTCAGGTACAGAATTATTTCATTTTGTCTCCAGAGATTAATTTTGGCATCATCACTAAAATCAGTAGAAAATTTTGTGGACAAGACTGTTGAAAGGACTATGTAAAGAAATACAGTTGTCTGATATATATTTTTTTTTAGGACACGCCAGTGTAAAATGTTAAAATTTGAGGTTTGTTATGTTTCAAATTTACTGATAAAAGGAAATCACTTGCTTTCTATCTTGAATATAGAGATGAAATTCCAGCACATACCCCTTTGTGGAAAATAGCTACATTTGTAGATAGAAAGCCAAGACTGCCACTTCCCCTTGGTCCTAGGAAAAAAAAAAATCCTTTAAAATATGACCATTTTGATCTTACATATATCTGGAAATTTGTTAATCACTTCTGTGTGTAAGTAGCTCAGCATGAAAAAAATACTATTACTCCCTTCCATAGCTTTAGCAAGACAGGTATCAGCATGGCATACCCCTATATCCCTCTGTGGATTTATACGTAAATATGCAAACATCTTCTTGGAGGTCTCATTTTCTAAAGAATCCTTTTGGCAATTTGCTATTAAAACTGTATCCATACATATAATATTTGGCTGCCCTTTGCTCTTCATAGAGAAAAGAGGCTGTCACAAAGCTATCTTCCTTTTTCCAGAGGCTCACACAAAGCAGCAACGCTTTTGGGGTAACAATATTCTTTTTAAAGCAACTTCTACAGATAGTAGCTACTTTTTCCACAAGTAGCTTCTACAGTGCTTAAAATGGGCTCCTTAGGTAGAAAGATTGAGTGTAATGAAAATACCATTCCTAATCTGAAAATTTAAGAGAAACTGGATGAGCCTGTTCCACCTTTTGGGATTTTGCTGCCAGGGAAAAGCACTCACCCTCATCTCCTGGACCACTAACAATGATTTGGAAGACTAGTCATTATATCCTTTTGGTTTTTTCTCCTATTAGATCTAGTAGAGCTCCTTCTTGGCATGTACAATTCCCCCCTGGGTAAGCAGAGAAAGAAGCAATTAAGTACAAAATACTAACAAGATGTCTGAGTGAGTCAACTGTGTTTCTAAAGCATCTGTGGGTTTTTGTACACTTATAAAAATAATTTCTAGGTCAGAGAAAAATAAAAGTTAGGGTAAACGTAGAAAAAAGTGTCATATTAGGATATTTATATAAACTGTCATTCTTGTGTTCTCCCCAAACCTCATGTGCTCTAAGCAATCAATCAACAGCCTCCACAATCAGACTTTGAGTCCTGATGGAGTAGGAAGATGTCATCCAGGGAGGAAAACATGTGGAAAATCTGTTAGCCATGTGTGTCATTACTGATGTCAACATTTAAGTAAATATGCAAGAACTACCTAAGATTCCTACAGACCTATTGCAACAGAAATAACAGAGAAAGCTTTGCCAGATTAAATAGTGCTACATTTATGTCAATCTTTTCTCTAGGTACTGGGTTTTACAGGTCTATAACACAGCTATATTTTCTAGGACCAGGAGCAATTTGCAAACTGCTGTACGAAATAATTCAGGAGCAATTAATTAGATTAATGAAAGTTTTCCACTTTAATCATTGCCACAAAGACCTAAAAATAAACATGTATTCTTAATATTTTCTGAATATGAGCCATTATATAATTAATTCCAAGTGGCAAAAGCAACATTCAGATTCTAGAGATTCCCCACACAGTTTCACAGAGTAAGTTACAAACTGCAGATAACATCACCGGTGATGTTGTGTTCAGATCAGAGATTACAGCAATTTTACAAGGAGGTGGAGGAATCAGCCACTTTTTGTTAAAATATTACAAAAATATTGATGAAAGCATATCTAGTTAGGATTAAGCTCTCAAAAACTCCACTCATTTATAGCCGTGTACAAGACAGCAGCGAACGTTATAGAATACACATTAAAAATGAAAGATTAGAAAAACCACAAAATTTGGATTAAACAAGAACCATGTCCAAAGCTTGGAAACAAGGCACCCTACACAAAAGCTTATTACAGGCTGCATACATATCTGTTATGGTAAAACCCAAATGCACTGTCATTAAGTTTTTAAAAATCAAACACAGAGTCCTGAGCAGTCTCAAATTTTAAGCCACTAAATCTCAGTAATAGTTTTTAAGGAGAGTTCAAAAGCAAACCAGAAAAGTCGAAGTCCAAAGGTATCACAATGGCAGATCAAAGTGTGAAAAGGGATTAATGGCATCTTCGGCAAATGAAGTTTAAAATTCTAGTGTATTAGAGAAGGTCTTTTTTGAAATGGTAATAGGCTATACCTGAGCTGAAAAGACAATTAAGATAGTGTTAATTTTTTTATGGTATCTGGCAGTAATATTTTTATCCTGTTAATTATACAGTAGACAGCAAACGTATATAATATGATAGCTCCATGCTGAGATGACATGCCTGCTGCCTAGTTAAGTGGCTACATTTATCCTATAATTAGCTTGCAGGAATGTGATTTGCATTGCATACCTAAGAGTATATATAATGTCAACTATGCCACAAAAGCCTAAAATGGAAACTGACACTCTCTTAGCTTTGACCTCTGGATATAACAAGGTGACACCTCTCATGACCTCCTGCTCTTTGTATTCAACCACACAGAAGAAACACATTGAAGTAATGCTAAATGTATGACAAATTCAAAATGTACGGAAATTTGAAGTCAGGGCAGAAAATCAGGGCTGATGCTTCAGCCTGATCTCACCCCTTTCAAGGGAATAAGGATAATGTTGGTTAAAAGGCAGTATCTGTGATTTATTTGCATTAACTTTGAATGTGTTTGCTCTTGTAGGTAGAAGACAGCTTTTCAGACTTACGGAAGCATTTCCTGTGTATCTACTTAAGTGGCATAGGAAATATTTAGCTTTTCTACATAATTACATATATAAAAAACTTATTAAAACTCTCTGTCAATGTCTCCTGTATTTCCTGAAAATTCTGCGTATGGGTAGGATGTAGAGGACTTCACTGCTACAGATTCTGCATATCTGCAAACCAAACACCTGGAATGAAATCTTGATCCTCTGGTTGAAGAAAACTTTGTCAGCAATTGCATTTCTCCTAATGTCAGTAAGGGACAGATTCTGTTATTCTCACTTCAAGCAAGCTATCATCCAATTCCGAGTTACCCCACGGATTTAAAACCACTTGTCTATATGTCACAACTTTTTGCTTCTGGTCCAGGAACATATAGCACTACATTGTTTTGAGAATGGAAGGGAACCCAAGCAGCCACAATTCTGAGTCTTCACTGGGTGACTTAAAGCCTTATCTAGTCTTGGTACACTATGAATTCCAGTTAGCTTTGGAGTCCTGCAGAATCGTTGGTGGCTTCAGGCTCTTGGGAGCCTGTTCCTAGCTGCTCTTAGCCCTTCCCACTGCTGGGAGAATCTAGGAAAGCAATAAAATAGGTTGGTAACCTCACCAGCCGGACTCCAGCCTAACCTAGCCATGGAGGGAGACTACTTGGGAGATCCTGCCCTTGCAACATGGCCAGAAATGGGAATCTTCACAGACAGAAAAATCACCAGATCAGAAATAACAAAGCCAGATCATAGACACCATCTCAGAGGATCACACAGAGGAAGGAGGGAGGAACACGGAGCATTGTGGGACAGGAATTGTGGGACTGGCCAAGGCAGAAGAAAGCTGGGTGAAACCAAAAAGTCAGGGAAGGGTGAGAAAGACAGTGACAAGCAAAATGCAGAAGGGACCTGAGAGAAATCTGACCCTAACGCCCTCCCGGGAAAAAGCCTTCTCCATGAAGTGCCAGACAGTGCTCCCACTTAGGAGCCCAAGTTTCCGAGACAACACAATAAGGGCTGCTACTAATAACAATAACTACACAATATTAACAAATGCAAGATGATTTTTACTTATATCAGTACAAACAGTGATTTTTGATTCCAGCAAGTCCGTTCGCTGAATTTTCCTTTACTTTTCCACCAAAACAGTGGTAGCACCTATATCTTAACAGAAGGATTTAGGTGTTTTTTCATGCATTCCCATTTGACTGGTGCTAAGTCACTTATGATTCCTCACACCAAAATTTCAGCCTTTTCACCACTTCCAAGCTGTGCTCACTGCTTTTCAACCAGGTTGACTCACAGGATTTGATGAAAATTTACAAGGCATTCTCCATTAAACATTTCTGTCTTTCGTTATCATTTGCTTTCTTGCCTGCACAAATATTCCAATGTTGTATGCCTTTTAACAGTTTGGCAACTTCTCAAAAATCTTTTATTTAGCTGCAGGTTGGGAATCTTTGTTTCCTGAACCTGCTTACCTGGGTGCAGTAGGTATTCCTCAATCAAGTGCTGCTTACTGTAGCTCCCAGGACTTGATCAAATGCAAAACTCAGGGCAGCCTTACACTTTCCCTTAAAATTTTGCCTTTTGAAACAAGCTTTTATTCTGTCTCTTTCTTTTTGTCCATGATGAAATGATACTCTAAACTTCTCTACTGAAAGTACATAACATGCTCTTGAGTATGTGTTACTACATCTGTTTGCCTTATTGAACAGCTGAAAAGTATTTAAACTATTATTCACTTTTTTTATTGCCATTCAGTACATTTCTGTGTATGTTCTGGCCATTTTTTTTTAAATAATAAATAATAATAGTAATAATAATGTTGATTGTTGAAACACCACCTGGTGTTGCTGGCAGATGTGTTCTTAGGACAAATCTGGAGATATCTGAGGTTTCATTTAAAGCCCCAGTTCCTGGAGGCATGTGATTAGATAAGATTTCTTTGTTTTGGCTTGGTTTGGGGGGGAGGTATGTGTTTGTTTAAAAAATAAAAAAAAAAGGAAAAAAGTTTAGTCTTGTGAGCAAAACCTTCTAAATTTGACCCTGGTGTATTCCCAAAGGATCGGAAACATCAGGCAAATAAAAAGACTTCAGTGTTTTAGTATTTTTTCATTTCAGACTTGACTGATCATTTCAGTGCATCCTTAGACATGGAATGTTTCCACAAAATACACATGCATGCTTAGACATGCAGACACACAGACTTCACAGACATTTTGATGGCCTCTAAAAACAGTAATTTAGTATTTGTCATCAAAAGAATGTTTATAATATAAATCTTCCTCACACCTTCTCTGTTACCCCAGCTGCTCCTTTGAATCAGCAGTTTTCTAAGAGGGAAGGAAAACCTAAGATGCTACTGTGAACATTCCTACTGACACCTTACCAGCTTCAGCAACTGATCCCAGAAAATGTGTGGAAACATTGCGTACATGTTATCTTTTTGCTGACAGGCAACTGCATCAGAAGTGACACCCTTGAAGAGTGCCTCAAGATCCAGAAAAGTCAATGATACACACAATGCTACAATTCCCAACATATCCAACAGGACCAGGTACTGAACTGCAGCCCCAGTTCAGCATGAGCCATGTAATAAGCAGTGAAGTTTGCAGTGACTTCATTACATTCAATGCAAACCACACACAGAAGAATCAGTAGTCTTTCATGTACTCTTAGGACTTTGCTGTATTAAAATACAACTCTATTTTTCCACATCCATACTTTTGAAGATTCTAATTTGCTCCTTTAAACAACTCTCTTCAGTTAACCTGATAGGCAAAGCATTTCCAAAATGCCATAACATTGTTATCTAAGAATGAAACAGCAGGATACTGGAGGAGGAGTTGTTTAAACAATAGCTATTTCTTGTCTTGATGGAGCACCTCATTTTACAACATGTTGAAACACAAGCAGCTTGATTAATCTTAGTGGGCACCAAAGAACGCAGCGCAATTTCTAGCCTACATAGAGGGAGGCATTTGTGCCAGGCAGAAGAAACATTCACCCTGAAGACAAATGGATAGTTTTCAGTAACACTGTCATTTTACTCCGGACCTGCAAGAAAAGTGTATGAGCCTTCAGTTCTGAATTTAGCTGTCAGGTTGCTGAAGTCAGTTTATCAGGGAAAAAAAAAAAAAACCAAACCAGCAAACCAAACCACCAATTTTACCCCACATGCCCTGAATTAGGCAAGTCCATCCAAGTACACAAGCCTTGTTTCTGGCTTGTTACTTATGTTTTGTGTCCTCATACCTACAGGCAGCCCCTAAGCATACAGCCCCTCCTCTCAGTGGGGTTCTGATGGCAACGTTCAGACATTCAAACAAAAGGAACATCCCCAAGTTTCATGAATTTCTCAGTTTCCCACCAATCAGCTCATTGCCCTGCCACCATTCGAGGGCAGCTACAAGTTTCCTATAGCATATTTCCCCTTGGCTTTACTTGATAAGCTTCTCTGTCCTCTGCTCTCCACCAAAGTCACCATTTACCCACTAAAATGGTTTGTAGAGTAACTCTTCTGCAAAGGATGTCACGTGTCAATGCCAAGGTGAGGTACCTACAGTTACAATTCAAATGGAGATACCATGGATAATCACCACCAAAAAGACACTTCCCCAGCCTGTCCCTGCTAGCTCTCTGTTTTCACAAGGGTCACTTTCTGTGCAACAATGGGGAGAACACAATATCCAAAATTCAGTGAAAATACGTACATCAAAGCACCATTCGAGTACCTAGTTTATACTTATATCAATATTCAACTGGAAATCAGTCTCACTTGACAGCAGGTGAAATATACTTTGTGCAGTATGACACTGCCCCCAGGAAGTCTGAAAAATAAATGTCATGTAACTAACATGTTTCAGACACAACGTACACATGCGTTAAGAGAGAGGAAGAGGTTACGGGAAGCTAGCCTCACTTTGTAGAGCACCTGAAAAAATGTTGGTTTTTGAAGACAACCCTAAGGGCAAAGCTTGTGGGAAACCTTCCAAATGGTGTGAAAGAAACACAGCTTTAAGATCTACTAGTTTAAACAAACATTTTTGTTTTGTTTTTACTGGAGCTAATGAAGTGCCCCACTTAGTCTGAATCGCTAAAGGGTTATAACAACTAATACCAACATAGCCTTAGGTCAAGAAGCAGGAGCTGAGCATCTACCTTTTAGTATTCAAGAGCTGCTGCAAAACAAGCACGGAAATCCATTGAAGCTGAAGAAATAGATCCACCTTCAGCTCCGCTTTGGATTCAGTGGTGTTTGCTGAAGAAACAGGAGACAGTGGGAGCTATGATTTATCACAGCAAACACTCCAGTCATTTATGCAGCTGATGCTAAGATATGTAAACAATGCTTGAGATTACAACTCTGTGTGAGTATAAACATGCATGTATATGTATATTACACATATGATATATATATTTTACCACTATTAAGCGATCTAACAGTTTTCTAAAGAATTGGTCTTTTCCCATGAGATGACCTGTGTACTATCCTGGAGAAGCAAAACAACTGAACAGACATATATAGAAGAAAATTCTGAATACAAAAATAACAAGCAGTTCACATTTTATAGATGTTAATATGTTACTCCAATATGAAGCTGAGGAATAGCACTGAATTTGCTTTTGTATTAAAGGTCAGATGCAGTTTGCCTTCTTTGCATTAGAAATATTGTTGAGAAAGAAGAACAGTTCTATGTCTTTCTCCTAGAGGAAGTTTATAGCAGTGATCTCTAGCTGACAAAGGATACTGCAAGATCAGCTTCACTTTTTTTTTAACATAACATGAGGGCTCCCCCTTTAGAGAGAAAATTAACATATTATTAAGTATCCATTTAACTTTTTTATGTGTATGCACATTCATATCAAAGCCTAACACAAAAAGCTCCTTTTAGAGCTTGCTGTGCAGGAAATCATTTGTGATCACTTGTTAGATCTGAAGGGATGGAGTAACCATGGTTCCTCGTTGCACATTGCTTGCTAGTGGAATTAGTGTTACTAGAACAATCCCAGCAAGTCGGCTAGAGGTTTCCTTAACCCTACAGTGTTTTGAAATGTTCTCCCTTGTTGCACTTTGTAACTTGGAGCAAGAGGTGAGGACTGTCAGGCTTTACTTAGACTTGATTTAACTACACTTTAATGGACGCCATTTCATTAGATCAACTGAAACAAAGTTGTATTTGTTTTACAAAGCCGCACCATCATCCAAAGCAGACAAGAAGCAGGTAGGACAGTTCATTTCTAATGCCAGGAATGCAAAAGTCAGTGTAACAGTAGGAGAGCTGCAATTTGGCGATGGAGAACTAGCAAACCAACTGCACTGGCTTCCCTAGATAGGTACAACGTATGTGTGTAGTTAAGAAAGCTTCATATAGATGGTGGCTACTGCAAATAATGTCTAAGCTTTTCTTTTCCATTATTTAAGAGGAGCACTTTCCTTCAGCCAGCTAACTGGCATCAACAAATACAACCACATCAAGCATAAATTCCTGCTGCCTCCTGAGCATGTTGCCGTAATCTCATGGGAACAGCAGGCAGTTAAGTTTTTTTCAAAATTTGTCTTAAAACTAACAGCCTATTTTGTATTTCTTTTTCACATAAGAAAAAAAATACATTATAATTACGCATTGTGTGTGTGCACACAAGCTCAGTGAAACAACATGCACAGTTGATAAGGCAGAGCTAGGGCACCTCAGGCAAATATTTTGATTATGGCATGGGGCATGCACAAGGGTGTGCAGGTAGTGGGTATTACTGCATGGAGAAGGCGCTGACAGAACGAAGCACTGCAAAAGCCCAGGCTGTCTGTGTTTATGTCTGAGAAGTGGAGAAATGCCTAAATACAGTGTTCTTAGACTTCACCAATAGGCAGCACATAAAACGCTAGAAATGCCTTTGATCTTGGCAAAATTAGGAGATAGGACTGTATTTGGGTCAACCGCCCTTTCCTTTTGCACCCTTGTAGGAAAAAAAATCTGAAGGAAGAGCAGCACAACAAAGACAGCATTGCTCCTTTGAATAGAGACAATAGAGGCAAGCATCTCTAAAATAAAGATACTGTGATTAGGTTATACATTCCTTTTTTTAAAACCTGCATTAATTTTGATTTATATTTAAATAAAAATGATTAAATTTTATCTTCTAAGATGGAAATGTTGTGATAAATACTGGCCCATGGCCAAACTAATCTCTAAAGCCTACAGCTTACAGCCCCTGTTGTCTTGTATGGATATTTGAATGGCAATGGGTTTTATCAGTATTTCTAAAGGCACTCATTTAATTATGTGGTTGTAAGAATTTTCAAAACCCCAAAGAATTAACACTACCAATACATATTCATATTTCTCAAATTAATTCAACCTGAACATTTGAAAACATTAATTTAAAAAACACACTCATTTATTTTTATTTCTGTAAACACTCAGAGCTCTTTTCTGGTCTCATTTATGCACTCATTTTATTTTTGTATAATTACGAAAAAATGATGTAGTGAGCTCTCTTTCTTTATGTTACATAATGTTGGCAATTGATCTATTTACAATGGGGTGCATTATTCAAGAAAATTAACCTGAGAGTGAAGGAAGCCAGTAGCCCATAACAAAGGGCAAGCCCTGCTTGCTTAACTCCCATATGTGTGCATGGGGGAGCCCGATTCTGGTCTCACTGGTGTAAGCCCATTGACTCCCATGCTGCAGCTCCCAATTTACAGTGCTGCAAGACAAAACCTAGGCCAAGTAACTCCACTGAGGCATTTACACAACAGGGACATAAGATGAGGGTTGTTTTTTAAAGGATTTAGTGACATAAGAACATAAGATCCTTCAGCATGCTTGCTCCTGAGGAGCTTTTCCAAATGGTGGTCATTTCTGTGCTAAGTGCAAGAATGAATATGAGAAGGCAGGGCAGAATAGGACCATTACTGGTCTGTTCCTGGTGACTCAAGAGTAGCTGCAGACTTCAGATTTAAAATATATCCATCAAGGGAAGTGCTACTTCCCATACAAAAGCCAAGCACAATCCTATTCAGTACAACAACCAAGTGCAGGATCACAGACTCCCAAATTATAGCCCACATGGCACTATATTTTGCCACAGAGAAACATTACCAATACACCGATGTCCACTGTGCCTTGCTTGCACAGAACAAGAGCCGATGGCCTCACAGCACTGGGGACCACTGCCTTAGACTGTGGGGGACACAGTTAAAGTACAGCCTTGCTCTGTTGCATCGACTCGCATTCAGCCCTTTGCTTAGCATTGCAAAATTCCTTTGTTTGTTTTACTGAATGCTATTGAAAATAACAACAAAAAAAATAACTGTGGATGGTCAGCCTAGACAGATTTTTGGGGGCTATGTGTGTATTTGACTTTTGAACACAACATCCTAAAAAAATATTTCAATGTAAAAAAAAGCGTTGCTGTGATTTGGAAAACTGAACATTGTAGAGGGCCTGGAGGTTATTTTATTTATAAATGAAAAAGCTTTCTAAATGAAAAATGTTTCCACTGAACAAAAAAATTTAAGTTTTGCTTTAAAAAAGGTTGAATCAAGACTAACTCAAAATTGAGGTGTTAATTTTTTGCCAAATAGTTTACTCTGTGTAATTAATTTTGATTTCTCATGTTCTACACTCAGTCTATAGCAATATGGAGATTATCAAAACAGAAGCCACAGCACCACTCTTTGCAGGCCCCTCCACACAATGGCACAGTTTTATAAAGCTGATATTTTAGAAAATTTTTCTGCTTGAGCAATTATCACTCTGACATCACACTCCAGGTATGCTATGTTGTGCATTCTGACAACTGTTTGCCCAGTCTGACAGGGCACACAGGTACCTTAATTAGGACTCTTTCTTCTCTACAAGCTCTTGTACAATTATTATGGCATCATTCTAACATATTTACTACACACAGGAGAGAAAATGACATTATCGCTTTTTAGCTGTCACAAACTTAGCAAATCACAGGTATGCACAGTTATTTCTAGAAAAAGGATTACCATTTCTATTAGCAAGCAGAAACAGCAAGAAGATTAAACATTCTGAAAAACACAAAATCTGCCCTATTCCTTAGGCATCTACCCTATTTCAAGTTCACGAGTATGTCAGGTAACTGTGGTTTTTTGGTGGGTTTTTGTTGTTGGTGGTTTTTTTGGTTGTGTTTTTTAGGCTTCTTATAACCCACATACTTCTATCAGTTTAACATAAGTAATAACAAAACTAAATTCCCTATACCACCACTAAGGCTGCTTAAAGGACTTGCTTTGCTGCAGAAGCCATGACATAGGGGACTGAAATCTCTAATGAAATGCCTCGTACATTGATTTATGCAGCTTTAGTGGTACCATTAGCTGAAAATTGTTCTTTTCATGGGCTTATAGAGAATCTGGTGGCTGTCATTGTTCATGATTCAGTGAGAAGACTGGGTCTAAAATTACTATTGCATTTGGGTGGATATGGGAGGGATTGAAATTTGTCCTCATTTGGTGTTAATACTTCATACAACAAAAAAAATAAAATTCAAAATTGGATAATATATTAGATTTCATCACTAACACAGCTGTCATTAAGTAATCTCATTAAAAGTCTTCCTGTTTAGAAAAAAAAAAAAATCAAGTACTAGTAAGGTATATTTTGGGGGAAAAAATACATACATACACAAATATATAAGATATTTATATAGACACGTATGCATATATATATATATATACGTAAGAATAACCAGGCAGCAAGTACTTAAAATTGTATTTCAGACACTAATGCAAGTAACTAATCCTATTTACATTCATATTAGCCCTGGGTATCTTTTTCCTTAAGATTTACACATTTGTATGCTTGCATGAGTTGAACTGCTTTTTGCATGATATCAGTACTTTTGTAATTTAAATCTATAAAAGGCAATTTCTTTTAAATATACTTCCTAACAGTGGGTGAAAGAAGCACTAAACTTATTTGAGAGCTGTACACATCAGTAAACATGTGCACTGAACTCCAGGCAATGTGCTGTGAGAGAATTAATCTTATACTCTATTAGCTAAAGAGAAAGATTCTGGGACTCAAAGTAACAAGCACGGAAAATGTCCAAACATTTTCTTCCTATTATCTAGAAACTGTGTATTTTTTAGGATTATGATTTTTAAAATCTAAGCTTTTTTTTAGTGCGTGGTTAATTTGATATTTCCTCACCTTACTCATTTTAAAATTTGGAAAATAGTAGTCCATAAATAGCAGTAATTAATTTTACTGATCTCTAAACTTTGACTACCTTCTTCTAATCTACTACCCTAATTCCGGGCAACATCACAGGGACCATACTTTTAAGCAGAAGTCTATCATCCGCTTATACTCCCTACAAATATCTAAAGGCCAGAGTTAAGGACGATGATCTTAGCAAAATTATCAGGAATTAGAGGGAAATCTTTTTGTAAGAGACATGAAAATCAAGGCATTTGTATGAGAAAGTCTTCAGGTATGCTCGAGTAGGAGACTACTGAGTTGTTAGACTTGAAATGGATTGTGTACAGTAACTCATAATACTTTTTTTGATTATTTCTTTGATTTTATAAGTTGGTTTCCTTTGAAACACAGAAACTCAAGCATTGGGGAAAAGACCAATTTTGAAAACCCTTTCTAAAAAGAGTCAATAAAATGAATCTTCATCTCCTGTTGACATGTTCCCCAGAGGCTGATGAACACCACATTTCTGCCTTTCTTCTGTAGGTTAAGTCCATCTACTGTGCTTGGCCACCTCCTCCTGCTCTCTCACACTCTTTCCTTTCTTCTTTGAGGATTCCAAGCTCTTCTGCCCAAGCACCCCTGTGCTCTACCCACTTTGCTGTATTTCCATGAACCTCCTGGCATGCCCTCTCTTTCCTTTGACTTTTGGAGCCTTTCTTGCATGCCTCTTTCTGCCTTGTCTGTCTTGCTTGTCAACGCCATTTGATAACAATGCCTTTATAACTGTTACTGTGATTATTCATGCATTAAAAAAAATGTTCAGAACATGCTGGAGACAAATATTCTCAGTTTCCTAATGCCCTCTCTAAAAAAAAAAAAAAAAATCAGCCATTTGAAAAGGAAGGAGGAGGTGGTGAGGATTTATTGCTCCCCGGGTCTAAATTATGCCAGAACCACCTTCATCTCAAAACAAGACAGTATATATTCTCTAACATAATCTGATAATCTCTTGCCACACATAGACATTATGTGTGTGCTTCTATCTCTATACACCTTAAAAAAAAAAAAAAAAAAAAAAAAAAAAAAAAAAAGAGAGATCACTTTGCTTAGAAGAGTGCAATTGACAAAATTTTCATAAATGAGTGAATAGTCTAAAAGTAGATGTGAATTTCACATGCCTCATCATAGTCCTCAAAACAGACACAGGTACTATCAGCAGGTGCAAGGACACAGCTAGCGGCTGCAAGTCTCAAGAGCTGCATTTAACTGCAGCAGCACCATACTATTTCATGTCCTTTTTTCCCTTACCCCTAAAGGAGTCAAGAGCATGACTCTGGAAAGAAACTCATACATTAAGAAGATCTCTTGCAAGTTGCCTTTGAGGAATGTGGTCTCACACATGGTGTATCCAGAGCAGGTTTAACGTGACCTCCTTTCTACCCACCCTCTGGGAAACAGCTCTGCAAAACAGTTCTTTTATTTTAGTCCTAGCATTTATACTTGAAAACTGGATGCAAATATTGTTTTAGCGATTCCCCAGTCACTCAATGGGATCAACCAGAACTGATCCCCACCCACTCTTTGATATTAGCAGGTTTTACACAACCTTCCTCCTGTGCCAGTGGTGGGGTCTTTTTTCCCCCTCCTTTTTCTGGATGAGGAGGGAGAAAGTGAGATGGTAGGGAGGTGAAGAGAAGGAGTGGTGAAGGGCAAACCAACAATGGATGGCAATGGAAAGGGACTGTGTTGCTAGATTTAAGAGTCTAGTTTTGTTCCAGCCTGTTTCAAGTACTGATATGGATATGAAGTCACTGGCAAACTAACACCCTCAACTTTAGTTAAAAGAACTATAAATCTGAAATGAATGTATAAATAATATGCAACTGTCTAGACAGTATAGGTCACTTGCAAAGAGACTGGGTCAGGAAAAGATTGTCCATCAGTCAGACAACCATAACTGATTCTGATGCTAAATAATGGTTCAGATATTCAGTATTCTATATATGCGAAAGGCTTCACTGAGCATTGGATCTTCCCAACCAAAGTAGCCTTCCACTTATACATATCTTTATGCAGCCGTAAGAAAATGCACATGCTATATAAACATTAAAATTAATGCCGAAAGAAAAAGCTATTTAGCAAGGGACTGGAACCAACCTACGTAATTGGCATTTGGTAAAGCAAAAATAACTATCATACTCTACCCCCAATAAATAACTTAATCTTACGATACCAACAGAATCTTTAAAAGAGGTAAGAATTAAAATCTTAAGCTGACAAACTTACTTGCACTTATAGACTCAGTTCACAGATACGTTCAGGGAATTGTGTGCCATATAGCCCTACTTTGCACTCTTGCATGCTAACTCTCAGGTACCACAAATGTGGCCATGCTGATGACGCATGCTTTTGGAATTATTCTGTGCATTATAATGCATATTATGCTGTTATTTCAGCAAAAGAAGTAGGTGGTCTTCAAGGTAACGATACTGCCACCAATGCTTTCAGGATATACAGTAAGTTTTGGCATGACTAGGAATAATAGCCAAAACCTATACAAAATATTTCATTTATTCGTGACTTATAAAGCACATTTATATATTTTCTAAAAAGGAAAAAGAAAATATATGGGTAATAAATCTGGCATATGCACCAGCTGGCACAGCTGAAAGCAGGTGTTATAGCTGCAAGGTGCAACCAAGGGCTAAGTGTGAGTCCCAGTCCCAACTCAAACGTGTTCCAGAATAAAAGACCACGTCCTGTAACTCAGAGGATGCAGCAGATCACTAACTCCTTCCAGAGGTGGTTTGATTTCAAGAGGGCTCCACATGGATGCATCACTGCATGCCTGTGCAAACATGCTGCCAAACACATCCAAGAACATATTCAGGTACTCAGTAATAGACTTCCACCAAACCAAACTCACTATCAGTAGTGTAATACCTTGTCACACTGGCTATGTTACAACATGCCTTCTAAATCCTACTGGTGTTTATTCTGAGTGGAAACACACAGGTTATCCTGATATTCAATTCTGAAACCTGCTAGTGTGTAGTAACTATATTTTACAATTGATATCACTTGATTTCCTATGAAAAAAAAAAAAGTCAAATATCTTGTTACCTTTATATCTACAAATGCTATCAAACATATCTGTGCAGAAGCTGCAAATTTGTGATTTGATCTTAGGTTATGCAGGTCTACCCTAGTCCAACTCGAATACAAGGTATCAGCCCAATTAAGAATTTTAAACACTACAAGCAAACAGAAAGAAAGAACAAAAATCGTGAAAGTTAAACACAAAGCTTGATCCTGCCAATCCAGTGGCTACAAGTAGTGAAGGTTGCAATGAAGTAAGAGGCATTACATTCAGCAGCAATGACAACTGGCCTCAAGTTTCACAGGCAAGTCTCTTGCAACTTATATCAAGTGGAGGCAACTCAGCACTTCCAAAAATCACATCTACAAAGCCAGGTCAGGAGGCCACTCACACACATACACTACACTCTGACACTTTGCAAAGAGTCCAAAACCCAGATTTGCAAACCTGAAGTGAGATTCCCATGTTTGAGGATTCATATGCTGGCACAAAATACAGAGAGGGACATGCCCAAGTTTCTTCCAGGGCTTCAACGCAAGATCTTCGCCCATTTCTGTCAGTGGAGTATTGTTAGCCCTTTCTCTCTCTTCACTAGACTTCTGTATTTTTACTCTAAACCCAGAAGTGCTTAGAAGTCAATATTACATGCAAGATTTGAAAAAGAAAGCCTTGTTTTTAATCAAGGCTAACAAAATGATGATCACATTGAAATTATCATTTAAGCCGTATGGGCTAATCCTGTTCTTAATTAAAAAAGACTTCTTTCCAGTTGAGAAAAAATAAAATCAAGATATACACAGTTAAATTACAATGTTACATTTTGGGAAGTTTTTTTGCAGGTTTTGGAAGAAAGAGATTTCGTGAGAGATCCTATTAGCTGATACTATTCTTTGTTTCTCCATTAGCAGCCTACAGGCAGAGATTTAAGGCTTGGATACAAATAGATTATGCCAAAATAGCTGTTTCTGAATAACTCCACGTGTGGACACTTTTATTCTGGAATAAGAACACAGTTATTCAGAAATACCTAGTCCTCCTTTAAATTCAGACCCTGCATTAATCCAAATTAGCTTTCAAACACAGCCATCCCCTAGGCTATGATTGTGTCTGGTATCACAAACTTGTCTAAGAGCCCTCTCCAGCCACTCTGCCTCTAATCAAATTCATTCTGAGTTGCACTGCAGGGAAAGCAAACTCAGGCTTACATGGTAAATGATTTTGAGTCTTTGAATTCCTGTTTTTGCTGTACCTTCTTTATAATGATCTCTGTCAGCTGTTGAAAGCTGCTCTGTCACTACCATCAGGTATCCCTACTTCATCTGATTGATTTCATAAACCAAGGTTCCAACATGCACTGCTGGATTGGAATTAAACATATTTATTTTGAGGCTGTAAGACACAGCTCTAAAATTAGAGACTATTTTGGGGGCAGTAGAGAGTCTTCAATGCCATAGTGCAAATGGAAAGGCTTTTCATTCTGGATGTGTCACTATCATTTTGCTAATTTTATAGTATTGTCCAGTCAGGCACACAGAGAGGTTTTTTTTTGCAAAAGTCAAGTAGAAAAAAATAGTAGTTAGGCTTCTTTGGAGAACATCACTTGTCTCTAAGTGTGTTATTTTCTTCCAGATGCCACAGCTACTTAATAAACAGTTTAGTAAGTAGCTCCAAAGGCTTGTCTACACTTGAAAATTAATTTGGATCAAGGCAGAAATGTGAATTTATGTTTTTATAAATGTTTTTATATGTTTTCATAAAGTTGTTCCTTTCACAATAAGCCCTCAGGTGCTTTTTCATAAATGGATATTCCTTAATGAAAAGTACCTTGGATTACATATAAAGCATGTAAAGCAAGCAAGTAGGTAATTTTTTACACATTTTTTGCCAAACACAGACAACTGCTGGAACCCAAGTTCCACTTGAGGAAAAAAAAGAAGAGAAAAAGAAAAAAGAAAATAGAAAAGAGTCCATGTTACTCAGCGTAACAAGTTTCAAGTGCAGTCCCTCCATCAACACTCCTCACCCATCACTACGTCAGTATATACCTAGCCCATCACTGACAGCAACCTTAAAGTATGTTTATTTCTTAAAAAATCCCCACACCACACCACACCAATAAAAGGCAAAAGAAAGTGTAACAGCTAACTAACTGGGAAAGCAAAATGGGGGGGGGGGGGGGGGGGGGGGCGGGGGGAGATTTTAGGGCTGCAGGGAACAGGTTTTGCCAAAATTAAAGGGCCAGCTGCAAAAAAGCAGACTGTAAAAAAAGTACATCATCAGAACATCCCCATACAAGGGAGGCAGAACGCAATCAGAAATAAGGGTACATTTCTGTGTGGTCTCTCATCGAAGAGGGCTTTTCCTATCAACGTAAATTGTACAAATTACAGAAGTGTATCAAAATGTTCAAAATCTTAATGACTGAGTACGGCATGAGCTGTCAAGGTATTTATGTGACTGTTCCCTTATCCTCACAGTCTGAACTGTAGTTTAGCACTTTCAAAAGCATCCAGCACCAGGCTAAAGACACCTGTTCAATAGGAATCAATGCTGGCAAAGACCAGCACTATTAAAAGACACATGCCTAGTTAAGAACAGTGATCATCAGCTTGTGTGCTAGAAAAAATAACCAAAACACACCACCACAACACACACCAGCAAAAAATCCCACCAACAACCATCAAATAACCAGCCTTAACCCTGTCCTCTTAAAACACACTGTCCGGCTTAGCCAGAAGAACAGCAATTCCTGCTCAGCCCTGTGACAGAAAGCTCAGAGGTACCCAACTTCAGGAGACAGATCAGGGCTCTGGACTCGGAAAGATACTGCATTTTGCAAGGAAGTTCTTGTAAGATGCCTTTACTTCTTTTCAGGATTTTGTACCAGTGAGGTGCAGGAACTTACTTTGCCACCTATTTTGTACCTTTGTGAAGTGCCTAACTCTTCCCACGCGTGCAGGGATGGCCGTGAGTAGATGTGACCACTGCAGTGGCATCAGTCCTTGTGCTGAAAGGGAACATATGAAGATTGTTACTTCTAACAGAGCTGTTTCCAGGTACCTCCTGACAACACGACACAGAGCTTAGCCCACTCTGTATGTGTTCAAAGCATCCCAGACCCTTACACAGAAAGCAAAGCTCCAGTGGCATTGACTCACATATTTTCATATATTCCTTACTGACAAAAATCCCATACTTGTGTACATGTTATCACAGAACAAATGTATTGCAATAGGTTTCTAGCATAGAATAACAGCAAATATTGTAATGTTATAAGCAACTGAAGAACTATTCGCTTCATGGTTTGGCATCAGTTTACCATCAGCTTAAAGCTCGCTACCGGTCACAGCACCAATGCCACTCCGAGCAAGACGACAGGGTGGAGGGTGAGGGTGCAGGACCACGGTACACTGGAATACTTTGGCTTAAACTGTTGTGAAACCAGTTGCAGTGGTTGCAGCACTGCAGCTTCTGGCTCCAGAGGCAGCTTCCTGTTTCATTTGCAGTTTTGTGCATCTCTACATTTTCTCACAAGGCACTGCAAGCGTGCCATATTTGCATAACCAGAGCCATTTATGCTGCTGTTATTTCATCTCAGAAGACTGAAAAAGAGAGTCAAAGCAGACAGGGACAAAAACTGGATCCCTGGCAAAGATAATGTCTGTTCACATTGCTGAAAATAACTCTGCTCCTTTAGGAACATCAGGGCATCTGCATGCATATTTGTATCTGTTCTCTCACTGTTCAAACAAGGACAGTTATCCCAAGGGAACCAGGGGATGGAGTTTATGGCAATGCTATTCTCTACTTGCTTCCCAAATTACATTTAAGCAATCTGACTAGGCAACTGTTTAGTGCTTTAAGCATTAAAATTTGGTAAATAAGAAGCTCTTTTTGAAAGAAAATTTTATTGCCATTTTAAACCAAACTTCAAAACAACACTTGGGGTGACTGTAAATATGCAATGAATTTATTTCTTCCTAGTTAATTCAGTTGCCTCTGCCAACACCGTTTGATTGGTTTGGGTTTTTTTTCCAGCTCTTTTTATATTTGATGTACCTGGAGACCAATCTACTTTTATGATCCAAAATTAGAGCTTTCTTAGAGATACTGTTATCTACCAAGAAGCAGCAAAGCAACATTTAAAAAGCCAGGCTTTAATGCTTTCTTAATACTACATTTTTCTTTCTAATTCAAGGAGGAAAACAACTCCAACCTTAATATTTCTTTCTATTTATTTTCTTTATTCTAAATCCTAATATTGGTGTGTGTTCTATAATCTTTTGCGGGGGGTGGATGTGTTACTTTTTGTGTTATCAAAAAGGATAACAATCTGTTACAAATTCAGTGATGGACAGAGAGCTGCCAACTTCCCTGCAGGTGAAACATAAAGGCAGTGTCATCAGCTGACCTTAGAAAAAGAGAAATATTTGCAAGTGACACATGACTAGAGATACAAGAGGAAACTCTCTGGCAAAAGAGCTTTGAGTTTAACAGTATATGGAGTATCATGTTGTACAGTCATTTAGACCATCATCTTGAAAGGCTCGGCAAGGCTGTATAATGCAGTATGACATTGAAAGTCAATGCACGGTATATAAAATTAAACATGAGTAATCCTTTGCAGAACTGGGGCCATATTTAGTTAACCTTTTGCAAAAAAAAAAAAAAAAAAAAAAAAAAAGAGAAATCTTAAGGTTATTTTCTAAGATTCTATTAAGTCCTGCTGTATTTTAATAGGAATAAGGATTTTGTTTCATTTTTGCCACTCAATGTTTACATGGTTGAAAGGAAAACAAAATACTAATCCAAACTAATCTTTTTAGGATCAAAATCCCAAACAACACATGTGAGAAATGCTGAGGAACAGATAAGCAAGAAGGAAGGTATTTTATACACAGTCTTGCATACAGTCAAACCCATTTTAAGAGTCTAACCTTAATGAGAGCTTTAGAGATTAAAAAAAGAAAAAAATACTTTTTGCATGTAGAACACTTTGAAGAACAAGTTGTCTTCAAATTTCTGTCACTGACGACAAGTCAAGGATAACATTAGGAAATCATGATCACAGAGGTGCCAGAAAAATTAGTCAGAATGTATCATGCTGCCAGATCGATCTGCTTCCCCAAACCAAGAATGTGGTCTGGACAGCAGAGAAACGGAAAAACACAAACCATATCTTTAGGACAAGAAACCAAAAAGAGGGTGATGTTTATTTTTAAAAAAGTTACAGGCTTTTGATTTCTGGTTTTAAAAGGAAAAAAAAAAAAAAAAAAAAAAGGAGAAAGAAAGAAAGCAAGCTCAGTAATAAATTCCAAAGAAAAGAAAAAAAATAAAATAAGTGTGCATTTCACCTCAACTGGCTGTCTTGGAGCAAAGGAAAAGGACCTCCCCAAGGACTATACTGAGTCATCCTCACACCACCCATAGGACAGTTCATCATAGCCAGATTTCAGTTTTTCAGTGTTTATCTGAATGGTCACCTCTACAGCACCTCTGCTTTGGCCACTGAAATACCACTCTAAAGCACAACTTCTGAGTAAACTATAGTTGCTCTTCTTTAACAAAATAAGTGCCATCAGGATGCAGAGTCCATTTTCTCTTCACCACTGAACCACCTCTTGAAAACAAAGAAGTTGTTCATCAAACTCTAACTAATGCGCCCCTAAAGCTACAACTGATTTATTTTTCAATTTTTATTGAGCTACAAACAACAATGAAAAATACAAAAGCAGCTTTGTCTTGGTTTGGCTGGGATAGAATCACAGCCCAGCCATGCTAGGCAGACTGTTAGTAGTTTTGAGTCAGCCAGGGCAGCTGACCTGAGTTAGCTACAGGGGTAGCCCAAACCATAATGTCATGGTCATTATAAAGGCGGAAGGGTTGCTGAGGAAGGGGAGCTCCTGTGGGGTTCCTGCTGGGGTTCCTCCTGCTCCTCCTCTGGCTTCTCCTGCTCCTGAGGGCTGCTCTCTTTGTCAATTGTGACTGCTGCATATTCACTTGGCTGAGTATAACTTTGTACACCTTTGTTGGTATTAGTGCTGTTTCATTAAATCTGTTTTCATGTCAACCCATGGCTCTCGTCTCCTCTCCTTTTCCTGATTCCCTTTCCTGGCTGGTGAGGGATTGGTAGGTGATAGAGCAACTGTTATATTTAGTCCTGGATACGGGCTAAACGTAGACAAGCTTAAAGACAATAGCAGTAGCATTCTAGCCTGATCTCCTACCTATCTGTGAAAATCTTTAACGTACGAACATTAGCTGGAAGAGTCCAAGGAGGTCTCCAGAGAGAAAACTAACATTATATAAGAAAGGAGAGGCTTTATGAAATACAAACATCCTTTTCCAGTTTGACCATCAATTGTGCTATGTCAGTTCAGTAAACAATGCTCAGGGTGAAAAGTTACCTAGGAAGAATATTGTGTATTTAGTATTTTTCGTGATGGAGAACAAGAAATTTTACCAAGATGCCTTCAGGAAGCTGCAGTGAGTGATGTCAGTCAAGTAGAAGGAACATCTAATTAAAAAAAAAAAATAATAAAAAAAAAAATCAATCAACACAAGGGAAATATTAATTAAGCTACTTTAGGCAACAGAAAAGGACCCTCACATTCGCACAAGGTACCCGTAAACTGATCAAGACAACAAGGGGATCCTGTCCAGAACAGGCAAAGCAGTTCTGGGTCTCAGCCTGACCCTGGGCCCATCAGTGATTCCACTTCTGTAAAGGCTTTTGGGGCAAGAGATAAGGCCAAATTCATCCCCACTTTTGACTTTCTTCTAAGCTAAAGCAGGTTTGGTCCCAAATCTCTGTTCTTACATGGGAAATGACATATGATTTTAAGTCAGGCATCTCAACAAAGTGGTAGTAAAATGGATAGCTGCCTTTGTCCCTGCTACCATGCTCTTTGTCACACACTCTTCTTGAAAAAGTTATTCAGCAGCTTTCTGACAATGGATTCTGAAAGGAAATGTGTGATCTAAAGCAAACTGAATGGGGTGCTGTTCTTGTCAGAAAGGGATCAAATCCCATGTCAGTCAGAGCACAGCAAACTATCTTCCACTCTGTCAGCTACAATTTGCCTGTTTCCTTCCAGCCAACTGTCCTCAAAAAAATAAACATCACTACACAAAAAGCAATTCAAGCTGCAGCACCAAATTGGATTTAGCTTATTCCCAAGTCACCTGTCCCAGATTCACTGGACTGGATCACTGGATGCTGGATAATATGGTAGAAAAGAACACACACAAGCCACTACACAGAAGATAATTGCATCCATACTGCCTGCTGGAATGAACAAAATTATGTATGGAAAGTTTCTAACTCAAGAAATTAATTCTCTTTATTCACTGACAGGAGTTGGACACTGTTTCTCTAAATTTCTTTCTAAATTAATTCATTTTGCAAATTAATTTTCTCCAAGTTGTCTATACATGGCTAATTATATATGTTTCAGAAATACACATGCATGGAATGGTCCTGTAGATTATATGGCACTGGTTTTGCACAAACTTCCCTCTTGATTGACAAAACAAGTGGAAAAGTCATGAGAGCTACCGAAAACTCTCAGCAAGAGGGAACCAGAGCTGACAAAGATACTAAGATACATTTAGGACTGCTAAACTTTCTGCTCCTAGGACAAAAGTGAACATGTCTGATTCACGAGTCATTCCTTGGACAATTAAGTGGAATTTAGATTTTAATTCCTTGTTACCTTTACAACACCACAGTGAGTGTGCACAGACATAGTTCTAGTTTTGAGGTATTTTTCTGGGTTTATTTAATTGCTTCTGTGCAGGGAGCGAGGTAAGGAGCCTTGCAGATTCTGACCCTTCTGTGTCACACAGCATCCCACTCAGAGGGCAGCTATTGCTAGTACAAATATTAGATTACAGGGGAGGACGTGCAGCCCCAACAGTCTTGGGAACAGAGTTCTCATGTGTTCACAAGCACAGCCAAAGCAGATGCATAACTTTAGGAGAAAATCCAAGGGGAACTTCATTTTAATGTTGGAGTACTCATCCCAGCATCCTATACTGCTTTTATTTTGTTCTCATTTTTACCCATGACACGATAGCTCTGATCAATGCCACAGAAATATCTAGGAATCATGGCTAGCATGGTAAATTGTCAAAATAATAACCAAGATAGCAGACCACCAAGCTGCTTCTGTGCATTAGTTGAAGGGGGAGGTTCCAGTTCCTGTAACAACCAAATGCCCACAGAACTGCAAAGCTCAGGCGCTGCTTTACTGGCAAACAGAAGTCACTCCATCTACTGGCATCCGTTAGATATGGTCCTCCTAGAAGTCATATAGTTTACCCAAAGAGAGTCACCTTAGTTTATGAAATTAGTATTTAAAAAAAAAAAAAAAAAAAAAAAAGATCACTTCTAGGAGAAACCCTGAACAATCTGGAAGTTTATGATGAAGAAAATATGTTAGTTATTTGTCTTGATTCAGAACATGTACAATTAACACACTAACAAGCACATGTCTCAAACAACACACATCATTAAAATGGTCTTTTTTATAAGCAGAATCGTCAGCCTGTGTTTGTCTATCACTTTTACATGCAAACACACATAACTAACTAGACATATGGAGTCTAATAGTCACTCTTGTTAGAAGACCAGTATGTATATATTGTCTGAGTGATTAACTGATCATGGAGAATGTGTCCCACTTTGACCTCCCCAAAAATGAGCTTTTCCAGTCCCTTTCAGATGGCCATGTTATTGCTTTTATAAGTAAGGGAGAATTCTGGTACGTTCAGTTCTATTAAATGTATATAATTCCCTATTCAAAATATGCATATAAACACAGTGCCAGTGTCCAAAGAGCATTCTGTTTAATGACAGTCTGTAATTCACAGCCCTATTTCATGCCTCACTGTTACAATTCAAATAGGAATAAGTCTTTGTGCAACATAAACATGTATATATTTATTACCTGGATAAATATTAGATATTGGAATACTGAACTGTTTCTTGGTGGAATTTCGTCTGTGCTCAGGAATCCAGGACTTTGCCCATTCTCAATAAATAAATGGGAACGAATTGGAGGAGATACCTGTCTCCTTCCACTTGCCCATTTAACTGGAAAGGTTCACAAAGCTGGCAATCGATCCCTGCAGTTCAAATTATTGCCAACATCAACAAGATGCTATAAACTTTACTCAGAGTGACCAATCTAACCGCTCTCATTTGCTTTGTCATTCTCAAATCCCTTCTTAAATGACTCAGTATTTCTTCCATTAGTCACATTCAGCAATGACACTATAGCGAATGGGAGTAAACTTCTACTTCTTTCAACTCTGCACTGTTATAGCAAGCTAATTTCTCAAAGGTATTCGAAGAAGTGTTCTTTACTCAGATACCGAATGAAATCAACTATCTGGCTGTGAGCAAAGATAATAAGGTATCCGAGTAGGTCAGCTATTTTACTCCTCCCTGCTACATAAAAAAAAAAAACCCACCAAAACCCAAACCACAAAACAATAAATGCTAAAGCCGAGTGCAAGGAGCAAGTTCAAAAGTGAAATGTTCCCAAAATCCAGTAGGTATCTGTAACAGCAGGTTTCACTTAAAGTGGATATCACTTTACTGGTTTTAACAAACTTCAAAGTAAGTGTCCTAATGCTACTCATTTTGTGTGTCTGTTTTACATCAGTCACAATTCTGTAACACGGTTTCGCTTCTGTCTGATACTTATCATAAATTTTTGTAACTGGAAAGCACACTTAGTGTATGGATTAAATTAAGAATGGTTTTACAAAGCAGCATGATAGCAGACATTTATGTTATTAACTCACTTTTTTACATATTTGCTGATATGTTGTTAGAGCATGTTAAAATATGGTATGGTAATCCATACCACATACATCAGCAAGATAAATTAATTGAAATAGAATCAGAAATTGGTTTTATGGGGCTCACTTTCAAGTCAACGAAATGTAGGAAATTTTTTCAAATAAAACTATTAATTTTTAATTCATAATACCACTTTAATTCAATGGAAAAAGGCTAATTTTAATAAAACCAAGTGTCAGTGCTGATGGTAAAATCTTATACCCACAGAAAGTTAGTCTCCTAGGAATGCAGCCTGGGAGCAATACCTTGGATACTGAAAAGATATTCCCACACATGGAAATTTTACACTATTTGCCTGCAAACAGAGCATCCTCGATGACTACATAGCCCTTGGTCAACACTCTGCGTTGAGGAGCAAGACCACATGTAATATCAGCATCTGCAAGGCAGCGTTGGGGAGTTAAGCACACACCCACCAGTGAACTCCCACAGGCACTATGCACCAAAATTTCTTTGTTCCTTTAGAAAAAGTCAATTTCTATAAGGAAAACTAAAGCAACAAATGAAGATTATCTGTGAATAGGGGGCTGCCCTGATTCTCAGGTATAGCTGATTATTATGCTACCAAGTCCCCTCAGTCCTTTTCCAAAACCAATGTCATTGGGTTCCCCCAATGACCTTACTGTTTTGGGACAGAGAATGAGCAGCGTAAAAAGCGCAAACCGGGTTTAAATAGTTGTCATTAGAAAAGAGTTAGCACATTTTATGATTCTATAATCTGGCCCACGAGGCACTTCAAGTTCAGACATAAACTTGAAGAAACAATAAAAACAGTGAGCAACAGGGAAAATGCATCTCATACGTTTTGGTAACGGGGCACAAAACTGTTCCGTATTTTCAGTCACAATCCTTCAGGTGCCAGCGTCCCTCAGTGCACACACTTCTAGTGGGGAGAGCCACAGAGGTACATTTTGCTCCATTGCCTATGCCTTTGGTTCAGTCTGGATAAGATATTCATTGCTGTCATTCAAAAATTTCCCTTGTTTCCTTCTGAAACACAGTTTTTCCAAGGCTAAGGAGCACATCACTATAAGCAGTTGCTCTCAAAATATTTTTAACCTAGAGACTTTCTTCCCAATCATCTCCCAAAACATAGACATTTAATTACACCATCTGTTAATGAGTATTGCAAAGCCTGTAATTTTGCTGGAAACACTTGATTCCGCCTGGGCCAACTACCCTGTTTCCAACTCCTCTAGGATGTGCACACAGTATATACACAGTTGCCAGTCACCAAGGATCAGGAGTAGTCATTTCTAGAAGGGAAGGTAAAAATCTTGGTGATCCCAAGAGTAAATGGTCCTACCAGATGCATTTCCAAGGCAAAATTAAATTGTTCCTTAAGGCTGTAATAAAAACCATCCATGGGACCTTATTGTAGGAGCATTTAATTTATCCAACAGTATGAAAAAGAAAGGCTGAACTCCATTAGAAGGAAAAATTTTAGCAGGCACACACAGAGTTGAGCTGCAGGACTGAAATCTCCCCTCTCCTCCTAACCTACGTGGTCTTGTCCATGGAAGCAGACAGACGTCTCAGAAAGCCTGAGTTTCTCCTGTCCAAATGCATACACCATGCCACAGTGTCATGCGTATTCATCTGCCTTTATCATAGTAGCTATGCCTCTAAGGACTTATGTGGAGGGACCTAATGTATAGCAGACTGTACCAAGGCTTCAGTATTCAATGCCAGCTCTGCCAACTGCAGAACTTGACTTCAGGCCAGTTGTCTTCCCTCCTTCATGTGCAAATGCCGGGGGGGAAGACTCTTCCTCCTTGCAGAGGTCCTAAGTGCTCTAGTCTCCTCTGCAATACAGGTGAAACATGGAACTTGGCCTTTGACTTCAAAAAGCTAACAAAACCTTCTAGGCAGCTATTGTCTCCATCCAGCACCCTCTAACTGAAGATGCTGCTCGAGCACCAGCTAATAGTACAACAGGAACATAGCCACAGTGTGAACATGCAGAATGCGCAATAGCAGGAATTGTAATTATTTTCCTGTGACCTCTTCCAGGTATGTGGAAGTACAGTATTTCAAACAGTCAGACATCAGCAGTTAGACACATCCAGAAGTCATAGCTGCCCCCATCCAGGAGGAACTATGATTTATCATAATTTTGAGATTATACAACAGGCATTTTAGAGTATGAACAACTACTTTAATAAGCTTACAGATAAGTTATTAGTGCGGTGGAGAATTCCTTTGAACTAGTAATTCAATTACTCCATCCCTTGAAAAATCTACAACATCTAGCACACATGAAAGGAGGCATCTCACGTACTAACTTGTCCAACATTTATAAAGACGCAGGGAGACACGAAAAGAAGATGCTGAAATATGTATAACCACAGAGTTACACAATAACAGCAGTCAAAAGGATAAGATATTGAGGATTTTTGCAGTCTTTAAATATTGCTAGAGGCCACACAAAAAAATAATAAAATTATTTTTACTGTCTGTATCAGTACTTCGACTCTTATTTAGATTGCATGTTTTTCAGGGGCAGAATCATGTGTCTTAGGTGCATGCTGCTCCACATACCAGGCCCCTGACTAATGCTACTAGATGAGTTACTGCAATATCTAGATCTATCAATATCTATCTACATAAATAAAAGAACACTAGTAATAAAGAGAAATCAGTTGCAGGTTGTACCGCTTTTTCTTACAGCACAATTACACCACCAATGTGCCTTCAACAGACATATCCCAAGTAGATTTAAACACCCTAGATGAGATGCCACAAGGTATGCAACTGCAGTAGTATAGGGTTCACCACAAGCTAGACACCCAGTTCTATAGCCTGCTCAGACACAGCATTAGCAGAAGCCACCATGGTTATATCCACATCACATGTCAGGCCAGCAGTTATGGACTGCCTTTTCCAGCTACCCTTTGAGCTTTTGTTTCTGCAGCCTATTCTTAAGAGTGACTTCTTTCTGTCCCACACTGAGCTGCATGAACAGGTGGGGACATGAAGATACCATAAGACAAAAGACAGAAAACTGCACAACAGCCATAAGGGGTAAGTTCAATTCAAAGAGTAAAGACAATGCTTTCAAAAGGAGAAATTAATCTATTTCTACAATCCCGTTCAAGCAAAGAATTTCTACTGCTACACAAGTAGGAAAGAGATTTTTTCCACATAAGAGAACAATTTCCACTCCCCATTAAAATCCAACACCAATGCCAGACTTACTTATTTTACAGGCTGATTTAGGAAGAAAGCAATTGTCACAATCAGCATTTGAAACCATTCTAACAGAAGTTTGTGAGATGTGCACCACTGAAACATGGCTGAATTTCTCAACTACATCATGGCTAAAATGGGCAGACAAAACTGTATAGACAATTCTGTGTTACGTAAAACACAATAGACCCTAATGACTCCCCAAAGGTTATATCCCTGTGCTACATGTACAGTGTAACATGATTTCCTGGCTCAGGCACTATTTCTGGTGCCCATATGTCTTGTACTAACCACCCACACTGAGAGACTTACTGTTTGGAGATACCTGCTTGCATGTGTAATTCATGACATATACGCTACATCAGTAACAGTTAACATATACTAAGTGCATGAGTGCTTAACAAAGAAAAATATTGCCTTGTGCCCAAAATGAGTGAGGGAGATAGTTTGAAAGAAGATATGTTCCTCTGAAAGATAAAAGCATGTTACAGTAAATATCCATTCCTATTAATTAGGAATACTATCATTTATGTCTCCGTAAGAATTTGGGTAACTTATGTGCAAATTTATGTTTTCTTTCAAAACCAGGAAATGCCATCATTCATTGCTACACCTTAAGTAAAAACTATCGATGATTTGGACAGCAACATCCTGCTTATCAGTGTACACTAAGAGGAATAGTGCTAGACAAGGAATTTGGCAAGCCCTGACTACACGATGCACTCTCACATTAAGCTTCTCAGCCACAGGCACCATAGGATACACAGCCCTTGGCTTCCCCACAGAAAATCTCTGGGGAACAAGAACTGCTAGCTTTTAACACAAGGAAGGGAAAGTGATGCAACTGTGAGATAGTAGATGTCTTCGGCCACCATCCAGTAGCATTTTCCATGGGCTTTCCTTGTCTTGCAGTCTACAAGCTTTCTTTCTTATTCTGACTATCTGTGCATCCAACAGTCACCAGGAACCCTTGAATTCAGTCTGTTTTGATCAATGCACCAATAAATGCTGAGTCTTACACTGACCACTGTGACAACTGCTCTAGCTGTACCTGGACTCCAGCAAAACCCCAAATTCAGCATGTTAGGAACTTCATTGGATATTCCAGTTGATTTCCTTAATCGGCCATCACTGATTGGACCCCATCCAAACCAATCTTTCATCATTACTCAGCTGCCATCAGGTACTAGGGAAAGCAACAAACTACCAGTGACTTTGTCAAACAAGCTAATTGCCCAGAACCAAATAATTTTATCATTGTTGCCAATTCTCTCAGGGGCCCCATAAACTTAAAAGGCTCTTCAGATAAGGATTGGCAGGCTTCCACATGATGCTAACCTCAGAGAGAAGCATCTTGGGAACTCTCTCCTCCCATCTATAGGCAAGCCAATACCACAAGGTACAGAGAATTGGTCAATAACAACAAAGTTAATTCTTGCCCCAAACACCCATAAAACTACAGAGAAAAGAAAGGATAGTCATCTGAAGGGAGGCATAGCACATTTTTTAATTATATTTTTGTATTTCAAGTTTATGGCAGTGAAATGGAGACCTTATTCAATTCATTTGGACACAGGGCCTCCATCTGTCCCAGAGACAAGAGCTCCGTTTAGCAGTGCCTTGTAAGATTAGGTACTTGCAATGTTACTTCAAAGAAATTCTTGAAAAATGTTTTGTCAACATTTCTGAATGCAATATTTGAAGTGAACGTTCTGTAGAAATGATATGTAAACAAACAAACCTGGTAGGATAAGAAACTAATCTTAATGCTTAACAAATTATTAAGTGAGGCAAAGAATTCTGGATTTGTTCAAAGAGCTAAACATTTCAAAAATTCTACTTTTCAGGTGAATTTTAATAGGAATTTTTACAAATTTACAGCTTTCAAAAGCCTGAAAATGTTGACTTACAAGATACAGTAAAAGAGAAAGACTGGATTCATTGGTGGAAGCTGAGCATTTGATACATATTTTAATTTCTTTTTTTTTTTTTAATCAAGTAGGATAGTTCACTGACTGCATAATAGTTCCTCCCAAGGTAATTTGCTATGATGCTAAAAATGGTCCCAGAATATTAGAGGCAAGATTTTATTTTATGATAAAACTAAAAAGCGTATAAATCATGGTTGGCAAAATAACCAAGGATAACACTAATTTATGTAAATATGTACTGTACAATACAAAGAAATATTCATTTTTGAGGAGCATATAATAAGATTAAAAATCCTGCTGATTAAAGCAAATAGCCTTTAAATGCATTTTGGGTTAGATGGAGAACATTTCCAACGTGAAATAGAATTTTGCTAAATTCAAAATATAAATAAAAGAATTCATTAGAAACAACAAGCTGTATTTCTGATCACAGCCAAGAATACAAATCAGATAAGATAAAAAGGAATTTTATATCAAGTATTGTCTATCACCCACCTCATCTGCCTGTGTGATCACAACTTCTGGGATGCTGCTGCTGCTGTCATCTTTTCATCTTCATGCTGAGCTTCTTCTGTTCCTCCATGAACCGATAGATCCGAAGAACCACAGTCTAGCACTTCACCAACACACTCCTCATCTTCTGGAAAGTCAACACTGACTGAAGTCTCAGTGTCTTCTACAAAGGCTGACAGGGACTCTTTGTTAGCACGGTGCGCACTGTCAGAGGTTACCTGAGCCTCGTCAAAGGTCTGGTGTCTCAGGATGACAAACTTTGTTCCCTGTTGAACAAAAGACAAGACAAGACATAAAGGGCCTTTCAATAGGACACTGACTTCTTTAGCTTTGCCATGAACTATATTTGATACATGAGGGATCCTAAGCATGTATGATGCCAGAGACTATAACATTTCAAAGCTTGTACAGTATCTTTCTGGGGAAAGGATTTTGCAAAACAAAAGTTATTACAGCAACATTCGTCTATTTCCACAGAGAAATCCTTCACACACAAGAAACAAACATGTACACTTTCTGTATCAAATAAATGAGCAAGTCTCAGCAAGAGGAAGCATTTTTTGAACACGCTTACTACTACCACAAGACTCAGACTATGCTCCCAAGTCAGAGCATTGCCAGGTTTTCTTCCCCCAGCCTCTGAAACACCTTGTGCGGGCTGCTGCTCACGGCAGCAAGCTGAGCTATACAGCTCTGTAATCCGTGAGGGAAATGAGTTCGGCTGTCTAGGAGGTATATCAGAGCAGAATTGGCACTACAGTTAAACTCATTAGCATTGTGTTTATATACAAAATACAATGTATTACACATCCAAGTAACTCAAGCTCAGGGCAGTGTTATTAAACTCCTTCCTTTCCCACATATTTGATGTTCCATCTCCCACCAAATTCCAATTTCAGCATTGGGAGGATTCTCATCTAGAGCAGGCAGCATACATCTCCTCTTCAGCCTGCATACATTTATCACTGGACATATAAGAAAATACAACCCTTTTTTTTAATGCAATCCACAGATGTATCCTATGCAACCCTGTTATGCAACATTTGATTATAAAGAGAAGTTATTTCATTACAATATTACTCTAATTGTTTCTACTTCTGGCCTTTGAATAAAATAACTTGACATGACTCTCCCCCCCCCCCCCCCCCCCAAAAAAAAAGATAATTTGGCAGAGTATGACTTTCCAAATGACACAGGACATAATTTACTACAAAAGGAAAATGTTCTGTGACTAAAATGACCTAATGTTGATTTCCATGCAAAGCATGGTCTCAAGGATTTACAGAAAAGACAAGAATGACCACATATAGGTCTAGAGTTTCATTTAATAAATCTGTGTAGCAGGTTTACACTGGTCACTTATGTACCCCATAAAGCCATGATGATCACTGTTCACTCAGAGACCAAAATTGACATCTGCATTCAGAAAGAGTTCAGATCTTTAGGAACAGCAGCATAACCTTGAATACACGCAAAATTCGTCCTAAGGGTGCGTCACCACAATATAACGAGAGTTCCCTTTTCATAACAGTAAATTAGCAAGGTATATATGTTCACTCCTTTATATGTGCTGCCCAGCATCAAGGTTACTGGTCAGAAAGCAGCTGTGTTGATTAAAATCTGGACACTAGATACCATTGATCTACCACATATTTTCATGGTACAATTTCCAATTACATCATATCTTGGCCCACAAAATCATATAACATATATAATAATATACCTCAGATCAGATCCATCCAGTATTTCCTCAAGATGCTGCAGAAGCCCAAACACTTCTGACATGTTCAGAAAAGTAACGCATAAGTTGCAAGGCCAGCTCAACTTCTCAGAAACAGGTCCTGTTCAGTTCCTGCCATCCATCAACACAGATACTGGAGAGGAGGGTCTACCTGGGCCGTGATGTGCCGTTGTAATGTTGTAGCTGTGGTAGAGTAAGGCTATGAGTAAATAAAAGCTTGTAGGAAGAAGTATTGTCTTTCACTAATTAACTGATATAGCAAGTTCTGAACTGGCAAGCTCCTGGTCACAGAAGTCCTCCTCCAGCTCTGGATCTGAAACATCAAGCTGAAAATAGTGAGGAACTACTGCTCTGAAAGAAAAACTTCCTGAGGAACCAAGGACAAACTAGTGCTAGGTTGCTACCAGACTGTTTCCATCTTTCCTCACTCTCAAGTAAAAAAAAAAAAAAAAAAAAAAAAAAAAAAAATAATCAATGAAGCAGGAATGTTTAAGAAAATTTCACAGCAGAGAAGAAGGAGGAGAAAGAAACCATATGCCAGTTAGTTAAATCTCTCTCTGCTGAACACTCCCCATGGCCTGATTAGCAGCAAACAGCTGCTTGAGTGGAGTCCTTGGCTTAGCTGTCTCAGTTCAGGTGGCCTTGGAGCACCTTGGTGAACAGCACTTCACCACAGAGCATCACCAGCTACTCACTCATAGGCAGTAACCAGTGCAAGTCAGAGAAAAAATAGTGGTTTCTCTCTAATTAGAGACAAACTACATCAGGTTCAAAGGAGTGTGATGCCTGACAGATACTGTGCTTGCACACAGTAACAACAAGCATCTCCCCAAATCTCTCTTTGCACAGGGGCAGAAAGGAAGATATTGATTAAAACTCTGCTACATTTGGATCTTTAAAGAAGTGTCTTGGCCTCACCACAGATGGTCAGATAAGAGCTACATCACTACATTTGACTGTAACTTTAGAACAAACTGGTGAAAGCATCATCAGGGAGACTTTAGTGGGTAATGCATTAATTTTTTAAATGCCAAAACCCTAGACCTCCTTTTTTTATTCTAGATGCCAAAAATACTAAGCAGAAAGTGCTTCTGCTTATGGACCTGATGTCACACCTAGCAACCTGCAATAAACAGCATCTTATTTTTAACCATCCTAGAGAGGAAGTATTTTCAGACAGAAAGCACCCTTCTCTTAAAAGACCTATTCAAACACGCCAGAAAATGCCTTCCTAATTACAAGCCATTAATTTCGTAGTCTGTTTTGCACATGAATTCTATTGAAAAACATCATAAAAACCCTCATTGGATGCCTTAGACACACGGTGCAGTTTAAACTGAACTCCAAACTTGTGTAAAAGTATTATTTACACTGATTCCGATCATGTAATCTGTTCTGATGGGCGAGTTCACTGTTAAATACTAGCAAATCATATGCCCTTACATCTCTGTGAACGATCCCATTTGCTGTCAGTTGTGTAATGCGGGCAACTTTCTTACTAGTCAAGCGGAAAAGACAGGAGGGAAAAAACCTCCCGCACACCCAGTGTGACACGGCACTGGAGGAGTGAGCATTTATTAGAGTGAGAGGTTATAAGTCTGACAGAAACCTGATCTGTATTCTCTAATTATGGAGGCTGACTTCCACAAAACTGACACAAATGTTAAGCCAAATTAAATGTTGTCTAATTAACTATCATATACAGGACTTCAAAGTGGGATGTCTACATGTTATTTAGCAAAATAACTGGAACACAAGGACTCATGAATTATCAGCCAAGGCAGAGCTGCCATCCCAGCTAACTGTTACAACATTAAGCCATTTCATTCCCACGCATCCCTCCTGTTAGTGCACTGCTTGTCGTATTTACAGAAAAAGGCACAGCAGTAAACTGTGTCGCACAATGACGGGGGGAGTTGGTAGGGCATGATTCAATGGCACTGCTCTCCCTGATGATCTGTCAGAAGCCGTTATGAATGGCCTGGCTGATGGGCTGATGACTGATAAAGAGAAAAAAACAGCAGTGCTGGTAATTCATGAAAAACTACACACTGGCATGACAACTACAAGTGCCGAGTGACAGGTGTCAAGGTAAATGGAGTTTGGGAATCCTTCTTTCTTAAAGGATCACGTCACGTACATATTATTTTGGGGGTAGGGCAGAATTTATCATGCAGATTTTCATATCTATTCCCTCCTTTGGGATTGAGGGGAAAAAACTAATTTATGATGCTCTTAATTTTAGCGTAACCACTCCATATTTTGAATGGAAAAGACAGAAAAGTATTCTCTTCCTTTCTTTCAGATCACAATTCTTGTGCAGTGCTAAGACCTTCACATGGCATTTATACGAGGAAGAGTTTCGAGCATGGGTGAGGCTGTCTAACTAGGTGACAATGAGTCCTGGACACAGCAAGAGAGAGAGGTGGAGGCAAACCAGTCTGCAACATGGTATGGGAGAGCAGCAAGAGATGCCCTTAATGTGAGCTGCATTATCTGTGAGAGAGACATCCATCCAGATTAGTCTCAGTACTAATGGATCCTTACCATAGTCTAGAACTGGGAGGAGCTGGGCAGCAGACAAAGCAACATCTCAGCGTGGGTCAGCAGGCCTTGGCACAACTGCTTTCCCACCGGAGGGGGGAAAAGCTCGGCTGCCCCTCTGCATGGGTAGCAGGGCTCAGCCAACATGGATCTGATTGATTTGAAGGGGTTTTGTTCGTATCACAGAAGGAAACAGCTGCAGCAGTCTGAGCAAATCAGCCACCTTTTCCCATACAAATCACTTCTTATCCTGTCTTAGCTTCCTCAAAACATGATTTTGTTTGTTTAGGAGCAGCCACATTAAAATGCAACAGCCAAAGCCCTGGAAAATTGATTTGTGAAAATTTTAGAAGATCTGCATCCAGCCATGGTTTAATGGATAACACTGACCATACACAATACAAACATACAGAGCTCTACTGTTTACGTGCTCTCTGAGCACGGTAGGAAAGGCTTGTCACACACACACACACACACAAAAAAAAAAAAAAAAAAAAAAGAAAATTGGGCAAGGAAAGTGTGAACAAAACCTGCTATTAACATAATTCTCCCTAATTGTTTTACAACTGTTAAATTGACAGCATAAAAGGCTCTACTATTATTACCAGCTGTAGTCTATCTCTCTCTATCCACCCTAAGCTTTCAAACACTCTAGTTACTCAAAAACAAACTGAGCTAAACATGCAAGCTGAAGTCAAACAAAAAGGAGGATCTTGAAAGTTTAACACTAACCAACCCCCAAGAACAAATACAATTTTGCAAGGACCTATCTTTTCCTGTTATCTCCAGTAACAAATCCAGGTTCACCGAAGCTTGCATTGAGTATTTTCTTGAACTGCATGCCATAAAATTCCTGGGGCCTCATTCGTAACAGATTGCAGCCAGAGACAGTCTTTCCACATGACTGTCTCCAGGAGGTTGTGTGTTAGGAGCTTGTTCTCTATTTTCCCTAACCATCCTATAGCCTGATAAAAACCAACAGTGCTATAGGACCCAATTTTAAAACTAAGCACTTGGTCTTGCCCACTGGCCGCTGCACTGCAGTCAGACCCTTCCTACAGCTGCTTCTCCAGCAAGGCAGCCGCAGGGGCAAATCCTGACTCTTGCCCCTGGACAGGAGGGTGGTGTCTAAGTTCCACTGGTACCACACGATTATTTCACATAAAACAAACTACATTATACTAAAAGCAACATTAATGTTAAATGAAAAGTGGTTGAGCATAAACTATTAATAGAGGGGAGCCCACTGGCTAATTACAAAACATGAAGCTCATCTCCCCTTCCCATCAAGGTTCAGCATAGCTTCAAATGCCTGTCTAAGGAAACCTGTCTGAACAGGATGCTGCTGACAGCACACAGCTGAGACTGTGGCCTGGGGAGCAGCTAAAGGGTTTTTTCATTCTCTTACACCCCCCAAAATGGTTATTTCCCTATTGTTGGTAATACAGGGACAAAGAAGTAGTAGTGCAGGTCTTGGCATTTTTATATATGCTGCTGTATCTTTCCATTTCTCAACATGTCATGCTTAACAAAAATAAATAAATAAATAAAAAATTAAAACTACTTTTGCTTTTAAACAGGTATTCTAAAAACCAGTGTCTGACTCGCAGAGTGGAGCAAGACAGGAATAAGGAGAAGACACCTATTTAGGAAAGTGAAAAAACAATGGACAGCATAAAAATGAAAACCGGGCTCCATTTTTTGAGTCAGGCTGCAGTTTGCCTCCACTCTCACAGCCCTGAGACTTCCAAGATCAACACAAACACGCAAGCTTTTTACACCTGAGTATCAGCAGACGTGACCTGACTTGTCAAACAAAAGAAACATTAAAAAAATAAAAGCATTTTCTCAAGGGAATCAAACACACCCTGTTTCCCCTTTCACCGCAGACCCATGCTCCACTTCAGAGCCTTGCCACAGGGACTTTACCTTCCACCTTCTCACACACACCTCCTCCTCCTTCCCACCTCCACCACCCTGGGAGATCTGCAGTCCTCTGCCTACCCCTCCCTGCACTGTCCCACAGCTAAGAGCCCATCCCAGGCGTGTACACCCTCACCCTCCCTCCCCTAACATAAGCAGGTCTAAAAATCTTCCTCTGTTGTGTGTTTGCCAACCATGCCAATCGCTTAAACCCTGTTAAGGCAGGGATAGCAAACTGACTCACCTGTTGTTCTCTTCCCCATGCTTGAGATTCTACATCTACATTGTACTGGAATTACTTGGTAAAATGACAAATAAGGCAGAACTAATAATAGCATAATCCAATATCTGAAGTGCTTTGGAGAGCTGACCATTGACAACTCTCAAAATCCATCTGGAGCAATCAAATACCTTTCGTGTTATGATCAAAAATGCTGTTTGCAGCTCAATAAGCAACCTGCTGTCATTTGGGGTTCCCTAGCTGGTCTTTTTCTCCACCAGAATTTTTTGTCCAGGCAGAGTTTCAGGGCTTTGTAGCTTTCTTCAGAGTCCCCAGATATCCAGCAGCCTGGTCAAGACCCAAATCAGATCAAATGGGTTCAGGTCAACTCTCCTGTGTTCCCATAGTGCCTAGGGCTTTCTGGAAATGCTCTGCTCACTGCTAATGTTTCTTGACAAAACAAGTAGGTATTTTTCTGTCTAACATATTGCAAGCAAAAGTAGCAACCCACTGCTGATTGGCAGGTTATAGTTGAGATGAGAATATTTTCTGAATGGAGGTCCGAGAAAAAGTCCCTTCCGCATTTGTAGCTAATATCTTCTGAATTATATTCTAGTTTAAAATATCATTTCTATTTGGATTAGAGATTCAACACAAAATTAGTAGCAAGGCATTTGGAAGATACTGCATAATGACTCAAGTTGTGGTACACAAAACTGTGAGAGAAGAAAAGCAGTTCTTCTGATCATTTGGGAAAAAAAAAAAGTTTTTAAACAAAAAAAAACCTTTAGAAATATGTAGCTGGGAGTTTCTTTTTACCAATAAGCATTAAAGAGGGGAAGCTGAACAATTGCTATGCATTTGACTATTTTATAAAAACACAGCAATCCACTGAAATGCTGGAACGGTTTTACCAGCTTACAGTTTGCACAGACAATACCACATACACACGCTTGTGAAGATCTAACAAATTTAGCATAGCATGTGCAAAAGAAATATGTTAATATCTGTAGTATTAAGAAAAAATGGATGTTTGAAAGCCTTCCTGAAGTGAAAAAAACTGCTAAGGCCACCAGCCAGGTATTCACTCTGTAGGAGACAGAGGGGAAACACACCACAGCCAACAACCAACAGTCCTGCTAGTACCTGGTGGCCGAGATACTCTTTACTCTTGAAGCAAGGAGCAAATAGTGTCCCTTTTATCTGCTTCTTCATAGCATCGTTGTCTTAGATTTTATATCAAGACAGTAACACCACTGTGAGATTTCCATATCCATGGGATTGTATTACAAAGGAAGCCCAAGGCCAAGTTTAAGGAAGGCTTTGCAGTGATCGCCTGTAAAAACATCATTGTCAGCTTCAGCAGTTCTGCCAGTAAAGAGAATTTTGTACCCCAAGAACGTATTTTCCTAGTGGCCATGTAATCATCCCCCTTTTGAACCCCTCCATCCACCTTCTCCTTTTCTCTGCTAATTTCAGCTTTCTCACTGTTCTGTGTGATTTTTTTTCCTCCTCAATGCTACAAACACAAACAGCCTCAGATTATCATATTTTTCAAGACACAGACTTTTTTTTTTCTTAGAGAAACATACCTCAATGTTTAGAAATTAGTATTTTTAATTTATCGATAGCATTTCAGTTCTCCTTGGCTTGAAGTCAGATTTTTTATAGAGAATAACCTGCTAATCCATGCATTTTGTTTTCTTCCGCAAATGATGTGCCTCTCCTATTCCACCTCAAAAAAAAAATTAATAGCAATCTCAGCCATCAAAAAAAGTTTGTAACATTTCTATTACAAACTTATTTCAACCTACAATTACCAAATAACTTAATCATCATAATTATATATGAAGCTTTACTGTAAGATTAAACTAGGTTGCTGAAATAAATGCTAATATATTTAATTTGTGGGATGAATTATCTTGGCTTCCCTGTTATTCCTCAACAGCAAGTCTTCCAAATAAGCATGACTGAACAATGTCTTTACATAGAGTCACCCAAGCTCATCACACAACAAACAAGAGCAATTCAGTGTCTGAAGCAGAGGGCACATTTTCCCTGTACCTCAACTTCTAGGGAGTAGCTGTTGATTTCCATGGGAAGATAAAGGTTCTTCATTTTTACTGTCAAAGTTTAAAATTAACCTGATAATGGTTGAAACCTATGTTCTTCCAACACATTACTGGTAGACATGAGGAGATCCTCCTGGAAGTGTGGCTTGAAGCAGAGCAATTGAAAGAGGGCAGATCTGCCATACTTTGCGTTACTAAAGATAAGAAGTTATGGCCCTAACAAAGCAAAAGGCAACAAGACACAGTTATCAATTGTGCTTCTACCTCCACTCCATCTTGCCCAAATCTGCAACAGGCTGCTGGTTCCAGTATTTACCTTTCTTGAGCCGAAACTGAATTCTAATCTACATTAATAAAGGATATTAAAAATGTACATGGGAAGAAGTAACTATCAAACTGCTCGTCCCACATAACCTGTCTGAACATCTGAGGCCAGATCTCCACCACCTCAGTAATACTCTGTATTAGTGCCTGATCTATGCTGTTACCTTGTTTACTATACGTTAAAGGTAGGTATGGTAAATTTGATTTGCAACCCATCTCATCTCATTTATGTGATGAAGCCATTGCAATAAAATACTTCTGACATGTTACACTGGCCTATGTCATGTTGCCAATGCAAAATGTCATGTCCCACCATGCTGAACATGATAGCGTTTATCTGAATAACTACTATCTCCTAACAATTATAAATTTAGCCAGAAAACATCGGAAGATAAAACACAGATTGAGAAAAATACCTCTTTTCTCAGATTCTTCCTCAGCTCCCTTCAAAATCAACAACAGGCCTCAGCAGGTGGGATCAAGACACTTTCAAAAGGCATTGGGAAGTTTTTATATACCTTTTTAAAGTAAACATACATGCACAACTGACCATAAAATAGAAACATTTCAATATTTATTTTCAATATTCTTTGGAAATGTCTTTTCTGCAAGTCCTGGAATAGCACAGAATAGATTTAGATACATGATAAAAATTAACTTGTCAGCCACGGTCTTCATCTCAGCTCTGAGGAGTCAAGACCCAGGCCTCAGAAGTTGTACATGAATCAACATTAAGACTTCACGAACACGCAGCATTTTCCTCTAAAAGACCTGAGGATACTTTGTAAGCACTAATGAATTAAGCGTCCAGCACTTCTGTGAGATAGGGAAATACCATCCTTCTTTTACGTACTGTGGGCAGAAAGAGGTTAAACGATTTGTACAGGGTCACAAAATAAATCTGTGTAAGGCAGGGCAAAACTCATGTATTCTGTCTCCAAGTCATGAGCTTTGGTGTGAGACCATTCCTCATCTCCACCTCGGTGATGCAAGGGCTGGTGCCAGAGTCACCAGGTGTTTGTGACACGGAACCTCTCACACATACAATCCCCATCTCCTCCTAATTACTCAGATTTTAGAAATATTCACATTTCTACATACTTTCTTCCATGACAAAATTTTACTAGCCTTAGAATTTGCAGAAAGGTCAAAGTAATTATATGTAAATGTGTCATACATGTTATAACACTCTACAGAAACCATTCAGAACTCTCGAAGGCCAAACTGTTGAGGACTCTGTAGGAAACTGGAGAAAGCTCCAGCAGAACCATTATAACCTGGTCGTCATCCGCAGACATTTCCCTTGGAGATGTGCATGATTGCAGATTGCTTAGCGGATCAAGAGAAAGCAGCAAACCACAATTCTGGAAAATCATTTATTTTTCTCACCAGCTCCAGTAATGAGATTAAATTAAAGAAAATTTTAAATCGAATACCCAGGGCAAGAAACCAACTTCCTGGTACTCTGGTGTATTAAGCAACGTAATCTGTCAGAGGAAGCAGTAGAGTCCAGATTGCTCAGAGCGCTCAAAACCAGACAGGACCAAACAATTAATTCCCTTGTCCTACCAGAGACAGACAATTTCTCACCTCAAAATGGGCATTTTTCCAGCAGGCAAGCTTAGCCTTTAAACAAGGTAGATTTTTTTTTTTCCCCTTTGTGCACTTACAAACATGATGAGGCAGGCACAGCCAGTAGAAGGGAGTTTGGACTGCCAACAAGGATCCTATTAGTTTCCCCAGCGCACCCACTCCAGAACTTACCACAAGGAGGTAGGTTCACACACTGGGAGGTGGGACACACTTGTCGATAACAAAACTGATTAGAGAAGTAAAGGAAATCCACATAACCATAAGTGAAAAAGCTCATCCATTAAGTGTCTCCGTGCTTGTGTACGTGCAGTCAAGTGAGATTCTTCTACACATTTTTTTACTATCCTGCCATATTTAATTGAAAACATTTTCATTCATCCAATTTCATTAAACTATCCATTACCTAGGAAAGGCCAGTTTAGACTTACATTTCAGGTTGAAAGCACAGAAGAAATCTGCTTGTGATACGCTAGAGCAAGCAAACCAGAAGAAAAAGTGACAAAAATCAGAAGGAAAAAAAAAAAAAACAACCAACGCTGCTTATTCTCACTCCTGGCAAGTGCAATATATTTAAAACACATGCAGAAATTCATAACTACTTACAAAGTGGGCTTGAGCTGATGCTGGTGAATATCAAATGAACTATGAATGGTTTTGCAGCATGTAAAACACATACTGGGAGACTGCTACGATCTGCCAGACAAAACCAGCCGTAGTAAAATGATCCTGAGAATCTCAGGGACCCAGCTGCAGCTCTAAACCCCACTGAGCGGTGTGGGTCCTGTTACACCCGGCTAAAAGGTTGCGGCTTCAGATGTTTGGTCTTGCACAAGGTTTTAGAAACCTGAAAGAATTTCTCAGATGCTTTTTCCAACAAATGTTGTAGCTGGGAAGGAAAAGAAGGGAAAGCAATTTACATGATGCTACTTGTTTGTTTGTTTTAAACTTAAATATGATCACTGTGCATTATTTACCATTTTCATCATAAAGTTTTGTCACACCAATTGTTCTCAAGCCACAAGGACTCTTGCATCAAAGCAAATCTTTGCTGGGGAAACATGCATGCATTGCTTGTGCTCCCACACGCACACTCCTGCAAAGGTAATTCTTGTTTGGTGACTGTAAGGAGAGGAAACAGTGCAGTGAGACCAACTGTGAGACTTACAATAATGGGAATTTTCTACCATGTTGCTCTGCTGGTCACATTCCACAGATTATCTATTCAATCATCATTTTACTTTTTTAAAAAAAAATATTTGCTGTTAGATAGTGAAAAATTTCAGAAGCAAAATCCAAGAACTGCAGAGCATCCTGCACTGTTGGTGTCCAACCCAACTGGTCCCCTGGTGTGCTGCCAGAAAACATCACTTTTTCTTCTGTCTAAACAACACTGACCATGTAAGGACAAATAAAATGTGGGGCCAAAATCCACGACTATAAATAACATTAGCCAATCAGGGAAAGGCAACCGTCTGCTTGATAGCATAGCTTGTGAATAGGTCCTTTACATATGGGCTGTCTAAAGTGGCAGGTTGCACCAGCATGCTTAGTGGCATTAGAGACAGCTAAGTGCAGCAAGAAAATGAAAACAGCAGGCAGCGTTGTTGAGGGAAGTGATCTGATTTCAGATGTAAAATTGAGGCTGTAAACTGTATTTGGCAAAAACCAAAATGGGAGACAAAACTAAAATAGTTTTACAAGCTATTGAGCTATGAAGTGAGAAGGGCGGCTTCTTTCTGTGCATTTCCAGAACTGTGCTGAAATGCAGACCAAGTCCACACTGCACACGTAGGTGTTTTTAAATATCTCAGATAAACAGACCCCAACCGCATCCTCCCAACTCTCATCCTCCAAGGGGCCTCGAACTGCAGCCGCACTGAAGTCAGGGTACTCAGCTGGAATAGTTGTGAGCTGCTCAGAGCTGAACGCTTAGCTCGATGATTAGCTCAACAAATGGTCTTATTGTCTCCTTTCACCCAAGGGCACCTAAACCACTGCCAAACCCATCGGACAGGGCTCCGAAATTCCTCCACCTACTTGCGTGTCTCCCTGCTGACAGGCTACATCCGTGGCAGTTGCACAAAAGCCAGGGGTGAGGAGGTGCAGCTCCTCCTGTTGCACTGCCCTGCCTCAGCCATCGCCCTTCACCATGGTGGCACCTGCAGCATCCGCAGCACAGGGCAGATACACCTGCACACAGGCTGCACCTGAGACATGGGGTCCTGCAGCAGCTGGAGGTATCTCATCCTGGCCTCCTACTTCAGCCTTTTCTCTTTCAGAGAGCTCAGCACATCTGTACCCAACTGCAAGAGGAGCCAGGCTCGCTCTGCCACAGAGCTAACCATAGGGTTTATATCACAAACACCTACCCAAAAAAACATGGGTTACAAAACATACCTCCTTCCTTTCCCCCAACCCCAAAATCAAACCAACATCAGAAAGTGATCCTGCATGGCTTCAGCAGGTAACCAGAGGCAGAAGCCCAGCCGAGCCCTCCTTTCAGTTCCTGAGACTTCATCCATTTAATTTTCTTAATTCAGGTTGGTTGCATGATTTCAGCTATTTCAAAGTTCAGCAACAAACGTGTAATATTTCTGGCTTTCAAGGATACCAAGTTCCTTTGCTATAATGTGTCTGATGAGTCAAACTCCTACTAAATCATGCCCATCAAAGTAATACTACCATCACATAAATTTAAGCCTTTTAGTACAGGCCTTTCATCAACTCAATGCTGTCCATGCAGCAAAATCTAGACACTTTGGAAAGCCTAATTGTAAGTTTAGGCTATGAAATGCTCATTTTTCTCTTAAAACCTCTTTTTATCACCATTTCTTGTTGCCCTATGGTGAATAGTGATTTTATATATTACACAACAAGAGAGATAATTGTGTGCAGAGCTGTGTCATTAAAGAAAAAGGAAAATAAATATTTGGTAAAACCACAAGATGATCCAAATGAGTAGATGTCACTCTTCCTACAAAAATACACAGCGGTTACAGGCTCTGCTGTAATCTAAATCGTAACAATTACAAAATTAGTCGTTAAATTACAAAAAAAACATCAAACTCGCAGATGTCCCAGGGACCCCATGCATTTGGCTGAACAACAATCTAGCATTCGTCCACCCTCTGCAGTAAAATGAAAGGTGGGTGTCCCCTTTGTCAGTAGATCATGAAAGCTGGACCAGGTGGCTAATCCTCCTCAGGGAACTTGAACCTTGGCAAAGCATCTACCAGAGGCTGAACAGATGCTTAGGCACTCATTAACTAATTCATTTCATCGTCACACACACGATGGGAGTGTAACATTAAGAGCCTCACAACCCCACTTCCACCCCCACAACTGAGAGCCGAAAACCAGCCCCTCACTTGTTCAGTATGGTCCAGGCTGGCAAGTTTAAGTTTTCCAACTGTCTGGAAACATGTTGGTCAGCAACACAACACAGCAGGAACCCAATTTCAGAGTTCTTTGAGCGGCTGGATGCAAGTTTTTAAACGTATTTTTGTGGTCCAGCTTCCCTATTTATGATAAAGCAGCAGCAGAAGGAAAGCCCTCTCCGTGGGTCCAGTCCTGCAAGCACAGTTAGGTGAGCTGCCATCATCCCTGCTGTACTGGCAGGCTCATTGCTGTAAGCAGGATACCTGGCAGCAGCTGCAGAATTGGGCCCTAAAGACTGCAGATACCTTGAGGATGACTTGAAACTTCATATTACCCTTCAATGGCAGGGTAGCTCTTTTATCACTAGCATCTACCTGAGGATGTTTTTGTTGTGGGTTTTTTTGTTTTTGTTTTAAAAAAAAAAAAAAAAAAAAGGAAAACATTCAACAACAGTCCTGGGAGATATCAGAGGAGATCTAAAATACTGAAATACTGCAGGTGTGTATGTGCGTGTATCAAATATAATTTCAATAATATAAATACAACAGAGAATACAGGCACCAAGCCACAAAGCAAAGCTGATTTTTTCATGGCATAGTTTTAGACGTTTAAGCCATTAAGAAAACAAAAAGCAATGCCTAAAAGGGACAGAGGAAAGAAATTAACCCTACCTCAATGAGCAGTTGGAAACAGAAAACTAGAAAACCTCTCTTGTCAAGCTGCTTCCCTTTCATGCCCAACAATAATTGAAAGTACCATCAGAAAACATAATTTAAGGAGAAACAAGGAAGAGACTCCTGTACACAACGATACCTTGCTTTCAGCTAATTTGCTTTCTTCTAGCAGAGCATCAAAAGAGAACTGCTCCTTTACTATGGAGCTGAAGGGAGCTGCATCACTAGAACACCATTCAGTACAACACCTTGGTAAAACCAAAATGCAATCGGAGAGTCATTCAATCAGGGCTGCAGGAAAACTTCCAGCAGTGCCCAGGTATTTTTGCAGTTTAAGTCACATTTTTCACACTAGGTTCACTCTTGTTTAAACAACAGAAACGCCCATCAGTACAATGCTGTGGTGTTTGGTTTGCTCAGTCAGGAACCTCTGAAAATCTTAGCTATGACTGATACCATGCACTCACCTCTGGGATTCACATCTACTTTAAAAAGGGGAAGCAGCGTTAGTCCAAGTTCATATTGGAAAACTTACTTTGAGTATTCTTATCTATTTTTATTTTCTGAAAAAAAAAAAAAATCTCGTAATTGGTGAAATGAAGTGTGCTAAAACTAAATCCTGCCTTAGGCATCAGGGGCTGTCAGACCTGGCGAGGCTGGACTGGCAGAGGTCCCAGGGAAAACTTTTGTTTCAACTCTGCCTGCCTACCTTCTTCCTACCAGCCAGAGAGCTCATAGCACACTGCCATACTCAGCAGGCAGCGGCCAAGGTTATGGAGAGGCTTAGAAGTAACTTTGAATGTCTTTTGACTAGGTCTAACCTTCTCTAAAGTTTACATTTTTTAGTCTGTGTTTTGAGGAAGTTGGTGATAGAGTAGCTTGTGACGTGCTTCTGAAGAGATGATGCTGGCAGATTTTGCAATAGAAAAGGAAATTTATCCTCAACTTAGATGAGAAACCAGCAAGTGTCAGAGACTGCCTTTGTGTGTTTTACAGCACTGGGCACAGTGATTACAGAGATTGGAAGAAGAGATGCCAAAGAACAAACATAAAGCAGAAGGGGAAAACGCCTTTACAGCTGCCAATCTCCAGGCAACTAAAGCCCGCAACCCATCCTCAGAGAGAGACCGACTACTGCAGGATTTACAGGAACTGATCCTGGCAATGACAGACAAGACCCAAGCCTCAAAAAACTTAGGATACAACAACTTTGTAGAAATGGACTTTAAAAAAATAAATAACTTGTCCCAGGCCAGCATAGAGACTTCTTAGATCCCAGATCACTGACATGATTGTCAGGAATAGTACTACTATCATGTCACTGCAGCTGCTTGCTCACCCACACGAGAGGTTTGGTGCAGCTTTTAGATGCCAGGACAAAAAGCCGAGTCCAGGTGCAGCTCATCCTGCTGCAAGTCAGAGCCGCCAGCAAGACCCTGACAGTATTCCCATGCCATCTAGTTGCAAAGGAAAGGGGATGGGGGGAAATGGCACAATTTTATTTATGAAAGTAAGAGCTGATGAGAATCATTTACACCCAGCAGTAATTCACAGCTACATCAAATCCTCGGGTACCCAGTTCTGTGGATGATACACACACTACAGAGCATGAGGGATTTCTAATTGCAATCTCTGGTAAGCAGGGAAAAGCTCAGAGAGCTGAAGTGAACTGGGCACTGGGTGCAAGCAGCCAAGGAACCTTGGAGATGCCCCACAAGGCTTTGGTGTGCACAAGGCGTGTTCCTTCCTACTTTGAGCCCAAATTCATAAACCTGTTAAAGGAAAGCTAATTTTCTCAGCAGCACTGTCTGCTCAGGAAACACACAAAACTGAAGCTCCTGACACCTTGGGACCATTGCTGTGCTCTGGCAGGTCATCAAGAGAGAGAGGTGTTTATTTGCAACCCTGACCTTGTTCATAACCATTTTGCACTTACCTTAACGGCTTCCACAGGTTTTGGTGACTGCAGACAGGTCCCAAACAGGTCACCACCACTCCCCGTTACACAGCTCCATCATTGCTTCACTGAAGTTCAGTAACTTCAGCTAAAACCAAACCCCAAGGGGAACCTTCAGCTGACAGGTCAAAATGATTTCTGAAAGCTCAGGCTGAAGAAAAAGCATCGCATTTTTAAAACAACCAAGGGAAGCCCTTTCCTTACAGGCTTCCCCCACAGCAGACAGAAGAGTAGGAGCCTGAGCTGTGCTGGCAGGTGCCGTTTTATAGCCCCAAGGTGCGGGGCAGGTGCAATTGGTGCTGAGTGTGTGCAGCTGGGAGGCTCAGGGGCTGGGCAGGGCTGATGGCAGAAGCTCCAGCACCTGGGCTGGGGCAGCTTCACCCCTGCTTCAGCTCAGCACAGGGGACATTTGTTCTGTAATTGTTATTTGAAACATCTCAGGACAAAGACCCTTTTAAATTTCAGAACCAGAGATACTCTTACAGGCTTTGACACTGTTTGCCAAGTTTTGGTGCAAAGCAAAGTCTGTTTTTTGGGGGTTTTTTGGGTTTTTTTCCAGAGTTAAAATAAACTTTCTCTGCATGGTGACATGCAGCAGAAACAAGTCATTGCAAAGCAGGACAGAGGCAGCTGGGGCATCTCTGCCTGTGCTGGATGTGGCACTGCACAGGCACAATGCTGGTCCTTACCTGCTTCTGTCAAGGCTGTCCTGGTCCAGTGCCACCTAGACAGTATGTCCTTGCTATGTGTTCAGCTCAAACACAAAATCTATCCTGTGAGTAGGTGCCAACTGGAATGAAAGCATCTTCAAAAACAAGTATTCCATCTCTCCTGCCTAATTGTCCTATTTCTAGAAAAAAAAACCAGTGCTTTAAAAAGGCAAAAACATGCCTTGCCCAAATAGAGCTTTTTTTATTCAGAAGATACACAACTGGCTCCAAGCTCTTCTCCTTCCCCTGCCATCCCCGGGGGTAAAAAAAAAAAAAAAAAAAAAAAAGAAAGAGAGAAATGGAGTCAAATATGCTTTATTACTTATTAGCTGGTAATGTAATACCTTCTGACAAGCTGAACAGTTGTAGCAGGCGGCTGTGGAAGTCGCTACACGGCCTGTTTAGAACAAAAACAGGAATGAGAGACAGCTCTGAAAGGGAGTTTTTGAGCACAGCTCAGCCATCCTACCGTGCCCAAACCAAGTACTTTTATCCATTTAATTTAGTGAATTAATCCCTCAGGGTCTCCAGCCATCTACCACTACAGCTCATTAGAGCCCAATATCCAACTTTTCATGTTGTATCACTGAAAGCACTTACGCTTAAAATGTAATTAAACTTAAAACAAACAAGATATCTTTTCCTCCCTCCACATCCCCAGGACCTGCATCCCCAGGACCTGCCCGCGCTCACAAAGGCACCTCCACAGCATTATTTGGGAAAACACCACGCACTTCCCCCACTGACACCGTGACATTTGCCCAACCATTCATCCTGTGAGCAATTAGAAATCTAAATACTGGGTGTAATGCCTGGCTATTGGGATTTAAACTCGCAGATCTCTTACAAATGAGTAATGCGGTAAGACTTGCTGTCCGACGAGGTGTCTTATTGAAATATCCCAGGCTGGTTCTCTTGTCACAGCTGTCGTTTCAGCCATTTGCACTTACACTGTATTGCTTTCATTACAAAAATAGAAATTTGTGTCCTAAGTGCTGTTACATTACTAATGCTAAATATTTAATTCCCTGGGGTTCTAATTATGGTTGAGCACTGGCAACACTGATTCTACTTTTTAATAACAACTGTAAAAGCAATTTGAGCATTTTTCAATTAATTAAATACATAGTGTACGAGTAACCTCTTGTCATTTTGCCCTCCAGGACCTGAGCTAATTTGTGTGGAATAAAATGTTTTGAAAATTAACTGATACACTAGTCTGATCATTGTTGTTCTATTAAATTATAGTCTGCCAAACGAGCGGTGTATAATAGTCACATACCATACCGCTTCCTTATTTATGATGGCACGGTGTTTTTTTGAAAGAACTTCTCCAGCGCATTTCTAGCGAGTGCATTGGAGAGACCTAATTAGCAGGCAAGAGACGGTCTATGTACACGAGCATCAGCAGACTTACAGTGTGGTGACTCTTCAGCAATGAAAAACAAAGCCTCTCTCCATTCTTCGGACCTCATTTTCACCTTCTTTCACAGCTGAAATTAAAAGTGTTAATTAAATGACTTTCTTCTGCATAAACTCCTATGGATTAGTTAGTAGTTTACAGTTTAACACATGGGAATTGACTCACAATATTAAAACACGCAAGTACTTTAGAAACCAATTTTTCATCTTCAACTTGCAGAACCCAGTACGAAAAGATTTGCCCGTAAGATGAGTTTGTTGGAATACATGGGCAGTTAAAAATACCTAGCAGATATCCAAGCATAAAACTAACTCCTACTGCATACCTATCAGGATGCTAAAATTAAAAAGTACGTTTTCCGTTTATACAGTCCTAGAAGTTTAGAGCACCAATACACAACAGTACTTATGTAAGGGAAACTTAACCTCTTCTTTTCCATGTCCCACATTAAAAATAATGCAAAACCAACTGGAAAGAATTAACAAACAAAACAAAGTTTTGAAAATATGTTTTCCACATTTTTATTTGTAGCTGATGAATAATGTTCTTTCAGCATGTACTTTAATAGTGTATTTTATTTTATTGTATGCAATAATAGTAAGTCAAACATATTGCTTGAAAAGTGCTTAAGGTTTAAACATCCCAAAATACACAGTTGAAAGTTTGATGGTTTTAGTCAAATAATTCAACAGTACGGGCAACATGCTACTCCGAAATCATACAAAATAGAAGTCCAGAGTGCACTACTAAGATTTTAACACTCACAAAGCATTTCAGGAAGAAAAAATGTTTTACACTGGTACACAGACTTTCTAGGTGAAAGTTACCTGTGACTTAATCATTGCTATTAAAAAAGATCTTGGCAAAGGCATCTCCAGCCACTGTGCTACTGTACTGAGACTTTCTCTCTTAGCCGGGTAACAGAGACTGCAGCACCATAAACTGGAAGCATTCACAAAAGAAGAACCAGAATCTGGTTCCTGCACGCCACTGCCACCACCACTCACTGCAGCGCCATCAACCTGCTAGACCTCTGTGCACTGGGCACCACTGTGGTTCAAAAGAGGTGGGGTTGTTTCTGTGTGTTGTATTCTGTGTATTTCTGTGTTGGCCAGGCTCTAGGGTCACTCAAAAGAAGAATCCCTCTGATATTTTCCAAGACTGCTCCCACTTTCAGGAAAGTACTTTGTGGCTGTTATCTATACCGAGCATGGACACTGGTAACGCTGTGTGCTAGGCTGTGTGCAGCTCGCAACGCTCAGCTCTCACTGAAACCCACGGGAGCAGCACGGACTTGTCAAGAGTTCTCCACACCACGGACCACGTAAACAACATACACGTAAAGTGAGGTTAAAAAAAGTTCTGATCTTGAAACCTACATGTTTGTTAACTCTGCCTGAAATGCATAATTACAACTTTAACAATGAGTATCAAAGATGCTTTAAAGACATGAACTGTTAACAGGAAAGGCAGATTAACTGAACATGCTCAAACAGCCCTCAAATTGTTGCAATATACCAGAGAAAGAAAGGAAAGGAAAAGAAAAAGAAGACCATATAGCTAAAAATTACAATATCAGTAATTATATCTGTTCAACAGACTTTTTGAGGACACTCATTTATAACATGTTTGGCCGCCATGTGCTGTAATTACAAGTCTATTTTTTTACAATTTGCAATGCATTACGCATGCAGAACATTGCACTCATCATACTAATTAAAATGAAACCAAGCCTCAGTTTACATTAAGTAAGATTCCTTACTTGCTACACCAAGACACTCACACACTAAGAGCTGCAATTCAAACAAAGCAGGATTGCATTTCAGTTAAAAAATAATAATAATAATAATAAAAATCAATAAACTGCAGATTTCTTTTGGCATCAAGCAAACTAAGATTCTCAGTCAGCATTACACCACTATTTTTTTCCAAATAAATACTAAATAGAACATACAATCACTGTCTAATAAAAGTGCTCAGGTCTTATGCATTTGTGTGTAGGGGGTGTGTGTGCATACATAAAACATATACACACACAAAATACGAAGAACACGAGCAATGTATTGCAATAATAGCTCTCTTCTTAAAGGCAGATTTATATAACAGTGTAAAACTTGAAGTTGTCTTTACTTCTGTGAAAAGTTCCCTGTTATCTCTAGATGTCTGACTTCAACAAATCCTGGAAACATTCTGCTCACATACTGAGTTTTAAGGAACATGCAGCATGTGTCAACTTCAATAAAAGCAGTACAGTTCTTTAATTATCCCATTCACCCAGCAGCTGCTTTAATGAAGTATTTTTCTGAACATGTAAAAATGTGAAATACCCCAAAAAAGCAGTCATCTATGTGCAATGACTACTCAGCATCTAACAATAATGGATATACTGAAGGACAAAAACGTGGGTTGTGCCAAGCCCATAATTCTCAGTGACTGACTGTAAAGCACTTATAGTCGGCATTAAGCTTTTAAAACTCTAACCCTAATCAATCGTAAACCAAGAAATAAAGACCCTCATGGTTATTTTTAAAATATTAAACACTAGCACATAACATTAAATAATTTTTCTGCTTTTTCTGATTCATACTGCATTCTTCCCAAGTAAAACATGTTCTTTTGCATGAAAACAGGCTGGCATATACAAGTTAAAAAATAACACCACCTATTTAAACACATGGGCTAATTATACCTGGCATTTTGGACTCCAGTGGTAACATATTGCTTGCCATAGAGGAGAAAACATCCCCATTAGCCAAACCCAAAAGTGCACGAGAGTCAGAAATCTAACTGCAGACAACCTCTTCCCTTCTCCAAATGCTTATGCCCCCAAGTCTTTTTGTGGTAGTGGAGAGCCAATATCACCTCCCCAGGCTGTAGAGAACTTGGACATATGTGACTTGCATTCATTTATTTCAACCTTGGTGATAGCACAGCAACAAAAAGCCCACTAAAAAGAAAACAACGCAGATAAACCGGATGCAATCAGCTTGTGATCCTTTTTTTGTAACGTGCTAGTGAATGGGTGCCAGCTAGCTAATCTTAATAGAGGACAAACCTAATTTATACACAGCAGGATGCTGTCAGATTATTTTAAACCTAATAACTATTTCTAGTAGCAAGGCAATATTACACTTTGTAGAAGATATTTGCTCTGAAAAAAAATGTTCAGGTGCTGTTTGAGTAATTTGGAGGGGTGGGGGAAGGATGGACGAACGAAAGAAACCCACCTAAAGCCAATGAAATGTAACACACTGCAGAACCAAGCAGTCGGGTGAAAGAAGATCTTTGAAAAAGGCATGGTGTTAGGAGACAGGAACCTTGCCAAATTAGTTGTTAAGCAACGTCCCCCAGCCCTGATCTTCTTTTGAAGAGAAGCACAAGTAACTTTGAGTAACTTTTCAGTGGAAGCTGCTATGCTGTGATGGTATTTGTTACACCAAGATGCCTTCCTCCCTTCCAAGCCAAAAGGATGTGTAAGGTAACCCAGCCTGACCCCAGGTGTAGCAAAAGCCACAGAAGCCTGTGAGGAATTCCTCTACCCCACCCAGCCATTTGTTCAACCATATACCTCTACAAAAACATTTCATCTTCACTCAAAAGACAGAAAAACTACTATTTCATTTCTAATGATTCATTGCTCTTATTAAAAGTTTGCATCTTAGAGTTTGTCATTAACTGATTTTTATCTCTGTATATTGTCAACACATATTGCCTCAAAAATGTTTTGCTATGTCTGGAGTATGAAAACAGTCATAGAGAATCAACTGTCACAAGACAGATGTAAAGATTATTTTCAGGAATGCACATTTTATTCAACCAAGTTTGACCTGAAGTTAAAGGAGTTAGAAAGTAACTGTATAGTACCAGTTAAGAAGGTAAACTACGTTCTGTCCAACATACTTGTGGAGAACATACACAGAAATCATGTGTAATAATAACATGATTATGCGTGGGATCCTGATAGATTCATATTGAATGCAGCAATCACCAAAGAGCCAGGAAGTCTAGTTGAAACCAACCTATTATTTGGAGTACTTATAAGAAAAAAAAGTCTGCCTGAAATTATATTTTGGGTTTTTTTTTAGCACTACATAAACAGTATGAGTCTTAACTACAGTATTTGATCTTTTTAAGTGCTTGGGACGTAACGTTTTATTCATTGGCATAACGTCTCCATGACAGTGCTCTACATAAGACTTACGATATTCTACAATACTAGTTTAACTATGTACTACCACTTAAGCAGGCAAAAAGATTATTAGGCAAGCACAAGCACTTCATTAAGTACTTTAACCTCGGTGCTACAATAGTCCGTATTAAGATAAAAGAATTATACGAATTACAGGCTGTCTCAAAGAGCTGCGGAGGCTCATGTCCCCATAGTTCATGGTGAGTGAAGCCGTTTCACAGTCCCTTGGAGGAGGTACATCACTTCTGAACTCAGCACAGAGGCCGAGAGCTCAGCCTGCATAGGGCACGTCTCTCACACCCACCTTCACCATAAAGCTGCAGAGATCACACTGGGGACAAGTTGAGGATTTTGAAAACTATGTGGTTGGCACTTTGCCTCCTTGAACTATGCACGCACTAAGCACTACACTGCATGTATAGGTTAACAAGGGTAAGAGAGTTTAACTGAACGTATAGCAGTACGTAGCCAAGTTAACTCAAAACTTGGCAGAAAAGCAATAGGTTTTGCATGCTGTCATACCATATCTATTTCTTTTTACGTATAATTTTAAAATATCAGCGACTGCTAAGTTTGTGCACATTCCTATCTCTCTTTGTAAGTCTTAGCCCTAAGACCTACCATGCCTCATCTCTTCATGTCACTGTTTTCCAGGGAACAGCAGATTTGGGCTTGGGTCTGAAGGCACTGTGATATGGTAGTGCCGCTGAGGATAAACGACCCAGGGGAGGCAGTTCTTTGCCTGCAAAACAGCACCTTGCTCTTACACACCAGTTCCTTCCCAGACATAGTATATTATTTTCCTCCCTTAAATACAACACGTAAGAGAGGCCAGTGCAGACTTCCTCATTCTTTAGTGTGGGGCCAATTAAAAGATACTCAACGCAATGCCAGCTAAGCTACAGGTTCAGTCCTTTGTGTGACTGAACCAAGTCCTTTTCATCTAGCACTGCCCCAAGAGGAGACAGAAGCAGCAGTGCTGCTCTCAGGTTTCTGACGGATCAGAAAGCCTCTTGTTGGTTGTAGGCCCAAGCCATCTGTGGGACAGCACCTACACGCCCCAGCCTTCTCACAAGAAGGGTCAGTGTTGAGGAAGTTTAGTGCACTGTTTTTACTCAGTATGCCTCCCAGTACTCGACCTCATCGGTACCATCTTAATTTTGGCACAGGGACTAGCAAGAGCTTGGATGCCTCACCAGACTCCAGCATCTACTGCTGCAACATCGTCCAGAGAAGCAGCAGTGGATGGGGTGGCCTCTCCTGCTTGGAGGTGTTCTTCCGTCTTCTCTAAAGGCAGCTCAGGGCACCATGTGTCAAAAACAGCTCTCCCAAGGCATGTGCTTTACTTGTCAAAGACTCAACCAACACAACAGTGTGTTCTCTAGGTAATGGAAACATTCGTACCATTCACACACCTTGACCAGATACATGCTCCCGAAACAGATGTCCTGGCATGTATACATACTCACACCATCTCTCTCCACTCACACTGGCACGCACACAGAATAGGTCAAAGAACACAGGTTTATTTTATATTTTCCAGTATGTCCCCGAAATGTGCATATTATACATGACAGAACTGCACAGCTTTCTAAGACATCCAGTTTTCACCAAATCTTAGAGATGTAACTGCAGCTGCTGAAAAGACTACACCATCACCAGCTCCTCAACAACCCTCTTGTCAAGATACCACCCTTCCCAGATACGCCATCTGTGCAGCTAGTCTGTGCAGTCCCTGGCCTTTCATCAAAATGACCCAGGGTGCTAACTAACTAATATTTGATAACACGATTACCTTCGGATTAAATAAATCTGGGTGTGCTCAGGGAAAGAGTTCAGTTTGCTTCCTTAGCAAGAGCAATAACTCCTTTTTCACTCTGGGAGAAAGTGAGCAAGCAAGCATAGATGAAGCCTCCTCCTTTAACCGGCACAGCTGCTGACAAAGGAGGCTGTATCTGTTGCCTTCTCTGAAGTTAATCCCAGCAGTTTAAAGCAGACTTGTGAAAAAAACATGAATCTGAAGTTACTCTAAAATGCTACTCCAAGGACACATTAGTTCCACTAGAGTCAAAGTACAAGCCAGACGCAGTAGGTCGAGTTCTAGTCAAAGAGATTGCAGAGAAAGCGAGAGCTAATAATTCTTAATTTGGCATAACATGACATTCCCAACAGCTTCTGTCTCTCCTTCCAGTAATTGCGTCTTGGCAGTGTACATATTAAAAAACACCATTGCACAAAAGACATTTTCTGTGGGGGAAAAAAAAAAAGTGAAAAAAAAAAAAGAAAAGCACCTTTCTTTGTAATACTGTCATTCTGAAAACTGAAGACACTTTCACTGAAAGGAAAAGTATGCCGATCAAAACACAAAACAGACAAAACCTCGTTCATTCCTTATTTGTTTAAGAATTACTAAAGAGAAACATTTTTGCAGGAGGCTAAGGCAACAGTAATTTAGACAACAATAAATCGAGCATTGTAAGAATAACTATTCCATTGAATAAAAGAACTCTGGCAAGAAGCTTTTCACATGACATTCAACAGACATTCAAATAATAGAATGAAGTACGCAAGTTAAATTACTTCAAAAATAAAGACTTTCCAGCGGTTTACCATAATGACAACATTGTACAGAAAGATACAATAGCTCTTTGTAGCCTAAAAATTGTCAGTTTTATTTTACAAAGATGACTTCCAAAAGCATCTTGTCATGACAATCAAGTTTTGAGGAAAAAACAACCTGTCATTTGACAAATAGATGAAATTAACTGTCATTAAAACCACTTAAGCACTCCTCCTTCCTGTTCTCCTTCGCATCTCGGCAGTAACTGATAAGATTTCAGAGAGGCTCAGTCATTGATGGCAAGATCTAGAAAAGAAACAATTTTGCATACAGTTATCATTCGCATTCACAGCTTCTAGTTATTATATTTCACTAACCTGCACTTAATCAGCTTCCTTCTGCCACTGGCATGAGCACAATGGACCATCTCCTTCATACAAATCACCACTCTGCTGCAATTGCACCTTAGACCATGAAAATATTGTAGTGGCTGCATCCTATCACGTTAATAGCGCGTACAAAGGTAACATTAACAAGGTCCTGTTACCCACCAATTATGAATTGCTAGTACCAGCCCGTGCATTAACCAGCAGGAATCAGACATCCCTCGTCATCGTGCAGGTCATTATTTATGGGTCATGGTTGAACCTGAAACCGGTAGATTTCTCTCTAACTTTTGAAAAATACACCACTTGTCCACAGAAACATACTACCGAAATAAGTGAAGGACCAGATGCAACTGTTACAATGGAATTAGCAAAGAGAAAACTACAACTTCATGTTTTCCCAAAAAACATTATCCAAGATTTTGTTTGGCTAAGCAAGCAGCTTCTTTAAGAGGAAAGGAGGGCATGGGTTGGTCAAAGAAAGAGAGCTGAGCCTTGCATAACCAGACTAACTCCCTGGAAGGCTGTGGACATAGCAATCCCACTTCCAACGTACAAAGTAATTAACTGTATTTCCACATTAAAGCTACTATGGCACACCTCCACCCTGGCAGATTTCTAGCTGGCTTTAATTTTTTCCATCTTCCACATGCCAGGTTCCTCACACTAACTGGCCCTCCATGACAGCTGAATTTTTAATGCCATACGACACCTTGATGCAAACAGGTTTTGCCCTTTCTTCCACCTTTTGCTAGACCATGCTGCTATTTAGTCACTGCACTGGCTTAACAACTATGCTTTCTTCTACTGCACTGCAGCTCTGCATCTACTGACGTGACAATGGAAGTGAGGGTCTTCCACCCTACATGAATGGAGCTGCCTTTTTGGTTAGCAACTTGCATCCTTTTTCATGCCGAGGACAGAGCATATGGTCCTTCAAAGGGACATCAAAATAAATATGACAGGTCAGTGCAATCATCATATCGAATGAATTCAAATGATGCTGTATCTAAAATGAAATGTGTGCCCATAATAAAGATTCAAATGACAAAAAAATCCCCTATCCTTTATCCCTCTCTGAATTATTTATGAATTCTGCAACTCCAGCTGTTGCCACAAGCCCAAGGACATTTTTGGGAATGACACTTCATATTAAAAGATGTTAACAAAACAAAACAAAAAAAGGACACTGTGGATCCTCCTTAAAGGCCACAGCAAAGCATAATACATCTTTTCCAAGCATTTACAAAGGAACATAATCAACAATCAATTCAGTTCATGTTTCTCAACTTGTTTCCGTAATACCAGACACAGATTTCAACACTCGTGCATTAAGTCAGCCATGCCTTTTTAACCATTGCAGTTAGGCAAGACTCTCAAAGCAACTTGGATCCTCCTTGTATTTTTTGAATTATCTCCTTCTGATAGTTCACCACAAACCATGTGCCACCATATCAAAGACTCTGTGATGCTATCAGCACTCAAGTTAGTGAAAGCTTTTAGTACATAATACAGTCATTCCAAGAAAACATGAATGTCCTGCATATATGGAGTTACTTTTGATAAAAGCAAGTATTTGTTCATAAATTAAAACAAAAAGAAACAACTTCAACATGTGTTGACATTTAGATTAGCAAATTCTGCATAGTGCTGTCTGTCCAATCACAGACTGCTCTGATTCAGGTTCCATCACATATTAGGACTTATATTTCAAACAAAAAAAACTGAGGGGGGAAAGGCTTGGCCAGTAAGCATGATTTCCATCACCTACATTTACATGCCCTCCCCCCCTCCTTCCATCAACTAAAACAAGTTCATAGTTTATCTGTAGAGCAGAGAACACAGAGGCAGAATAAACAGGGGAAAAAAAAATAACCATTGGTTTTCACTGCCACCTTATTCATGGTGGAATCTGATAATTAAATAGGTATAGAGTTCTGAACTGTTACACAAAAACACCCACACCATTCACATTCTCCCACTACGAGAACATACTGAGACACCGTTTTCATGTCAGGCCTGAAATGAACTGAAATGGGTCAAAATTTGCAAGTCCCCAGGTGTCGAGGGACATACAACCCCTAAATATTAGATCTTCATGATTTACCAACAGCCTCTTTGCTACAAAGGAGATTTCTGTGTTCTTACCCATAAACTTCATTTCATACTGTTTTTTGCTCTTACTTTTACCTAGCTGAACAGCAATTTGGTTTATGTTCTGCTTCTAAGAGATCCCAGTTGCCACAAGAACTTTTAACTGATTCATGAGTTGGGATTGTTTTTAGTTTTCGGTGTTTTTTTTCCTCCTCCACAGTCACCTGAAAGTGCACTAGCAATTGTAGCCATTCTAACACTAAAAGAAGATGCGTGAATAATAAGAGCTTTCAAAGTACCATCACCAGAAATCACCCACAAAGCTTGCAAGCTATTTGTCAGCTTCTTGCAGCCGAGAATGCACCATTTGCCATCAGTGCCAAGTACACACTTCAGGGCTATACCATATGCCAGGCAGGCGGGTATTTAATAATCAAACTCGTCTTTGGGAAAGGCAGCACAGCGAGAGATGTCACCTGTCTTGCAAGCGAACCAAGCCAATGGCTTGCAAGGAGAGCAAACTTTGGTTTAGCCATCAGCAGTATCTCCAGCAGTACCCGCTTTTGTTCAGTTTGGTACCACTGAGCTCATGCAGTGTTATTCAGGAAAAGAAGATGTACTTAAAACAAACATTTATTTGCCCTTCAGCCTGCATCAGAACTAGCACCCAGCCCTGAACAGTCTCCCTCTTCATCACTACTGTGGGAAAGCTACTGAAAGAGGACCTTCCCTTCCCATCTCCTGCTGTTGACCAAAGAAACAAAAGGTACAGAAACAAAGAGAACAGGCAGAGAACTTGGAATGTGTAAAATACCACTGAGCCCTTAAACCTTAATTTCCAAGAGCCCCAAATTCTCCTGTTGTCACTGCTATATATCTGAGGCTATTACTCCCTCACCATTAACAATTCTCCAATATTTTGCAAATCCCAGTTGTTATGCACAAACCTTCTCAAAACTGCAATTATTTACAGTTGCAACCTGCTCAAATGCACATCACATTTTTCTGAAAATTAACAACTGGAACATATCTTACATTCCAGAGTTGCCATTTAATTCTCAATGCCAGAGGTTCTCAAGTGCCTCCTGAAATACTTTCTAGCTGTGCTAAACGAATGACATTTGGAAAAAAATCACCTGTGTGCTGACAGGAAAACATCCTTGTGAAGATTTTCACAAGCTAGTTGGATGCAATTGAAGTCGGTCCTCAGAAAACAGGGAAAGTTGTCTTCGTGCCCAAACATGCTCACTAAATGCTTCTGGCTATGACATTATTTCATAATTGACACATTATACACAAACACCTCAAGAAAATATCTTTTTGCATATGTCTGGATTACACAGCTATCTATACCCAGTGCTTTTGCAGAGACTTCCCAAAGTTGCACAATGCTCTCAAATACAAATGAGAAATTGATCCCTTAAGATTTCAGGGGGTTTTTAGCATTTGATATTTTTAAATGTTAAAAAAATTGTACCTCAGCACAGTCTTTAATCTAATCCTTACCCTGAACAATTGAAGTACAACCGTATTAATCTATTAGATGCTTTTCCACACCACACCTATGGCAATGCATAAATTACTGTAATTTAAGTGAATTACTACTTGAAAATTCTCATTTGGTAAGAAACATGCAGTGTTACAAGGCACTGGAAATACAAATGTGCACTATGGTAACTAAGTTTTATAACACAGTATATCTAAGTTCTCATAAACCAGCCAAATTGTTAAAGGACAAGAATATTAGACCAGTCACATAAAACACACATCAATATCTCCTAGAAGTCAATAATACAAAATTAAATCTACAGTTTATTTAGATACATTTCCATGCCCATATATGCAGAATCCACATTAAAAATGCCATTAGGCTGGCTGAAAAATAATATTGCAAAAGACATTAACACCAATAGCAATTCTTTCTCTGCCCTGAATAACTTGCATTTTTCTCTTTAAACATCTGATCTGCTGAAATGCACTGAAGAAAAAGAACTTGGGGGAAAAAAAAAAAGAAAAAAAAAACACAAACAGAAAAATCCAAGTTCTTTTGTTACATTATTCCACATACTACTACTGTTTAAGGATGACTTGTTTAAGACTGCACATTTCAACTACCTAACAGTGAAGAATGAAAAGCTTCTTGCTACAAGCCGAAAAGAAAGTCTTTACCATGCTCCTTGAAGAGCTCATTTTCACATTACTCAGGCTTCATTATGCTGAATCAATATTCGTTTAGTCACTGGGGTTATTGACATATTTTAAAATAAAAGTATACCCTTCAGCTACTGCACTCATTACGGGTAATTTGTCTTGTCAGGGAGCAGGGAATATTATCCCAGTCTTTCAGGGGCTGACAGCCCATGGAAATACCTCCCCTTGGTTACAACTGTAAATAATTTTAAGGTAAAATATTGAAAAATCAATGACTGTTTCCTGCAATCTGTCACAAACAAATCAATCATAATCTGCACAGCCAGAGAGTATGATTTGAAGGAGATGAGAGCAGATGTAATTCTTGGCTGGAATCTCTCATTTCAAAATCACTTCACATAATGGTGTCATCATTTAAACACTTAGCAGTCACTGCAACTGCCACTCATAACATCTAGTTGGACAAAACCGCAAGGAAGAGGAGGAGAAATGCCATTGCTGTTACGTAAACAAACACTTTGTTTAAATGGTTGCAACATTAGCAAATTTCACAGATATAACAGCTAGGCTTGTCTCTCTACAAAAGTCCAAGATAATATTCCACTGAGAAAGAAAAGCATCTATAAGTTAACCTCTCAAAATGCAAAGCATTTTAAAACAAAACCAGGCTTCACAAGAGGTGAGCAATAATATCTGGTACTAATACTATTTCTAAAAATATTTCAAATTTTGTTCACTCCAAATTGCTCATAACAGAATTATGCATCAAATTCTCAAAAGATTAAGAAAGGAGAATTGTCTGAGGTACCTTTGTCTTTTTAAGAGCAATAAGGATTTCAATGCTTCTTTGTCCTCTACATATTACATTTCACATCTAATTTTCATTAGGCACACACCGACTCAACTTTAGTGTAGGTACCCACTGCAGAGTACAGGGAAAGAAAGTCATAACCCACACAAATTAATTGATAATAAATTTTCAACTTGCACTCAAAGAGATTAACTGTTGTATATAGAATTACATTTGTATAAAGGATCAATTTATACATAAAGAATTAACTACTGTCTAGTCGAAATGCTATAAACTGATCTTTGTAAATGTGAATCATTTGTGTAAAACTAATCTATTTTTATAGAGTAACACTAATGCTTGAACTGACATTATTTCCTCATTTGTCCCTCCACCTCACCCCAGACTACATTTTCACCCTGACACTACAGTGTTCAAGAGACTTCTGTGCAGATCAGTCAAGACAAAAAAGCAGCAGACAGGATGAAATTGTTGTGCAACCACAACCATGGGCCTAAGCCTGCATTCCTTGCAAAAACAAAATTTGCAAATGCTCATGGAGTGTTTCACTCTGGAGCCTATAATTTGAGCCCTTAATCTTTAATGCGCAGAGCCTGTTATCACATATTCTTTTTAATCACATTAACCTTACCAACTCATATTTCTGAATATTTCTCTCACAACTGTGAGACTAAAAAAAATGCAATCAAAAAGATGAAATTATTTTCTCTTTTCTTGCAAAAAAAAAAAAATCCCTTAATATTGTTTTTAAAAATGCAAGAATAGGGCACATTGTACATCTAAGTAAACCTCCCAAGGTTTGCCTTCTTTTAAAGCAGGCTTTAGGTCTCTATCTTCTACACAGAAAACACACATCTCTAACTCTTTATTGATACACATCAAAACCACTATTGTTTGTGGCAGCTGGACAGTTTCTCTTTCTTAGCAAAACAGACTCTTAAAAAAAAGAAACTAAAGTCTTAGCCCATATGAAACAGTTACTGCCTTAGAGGCTAAGTGCAGGAAAACTGCCAATACCAACCATGAAGTGAATCAGCTTATCCTGGGGAAAGACCACTCTATTGTGAAAGGAAACAAGAAGAGGCAGAGGGTTAGTAATCGCTAAAAACAAGAGCAGCTCCTAGAAATTAGTTGCAGTATCTCACTTTTTCCCTGGATGAGATCCATAATGAAGCTATCCGATAGCCAGCCTCAGGCTCATCAGCCCTTTTAAATCTCCTCACTGACCAAATGACACTCACAGAGGGAAGACCCTGGTTACTACATTAAGCCGTTCTGAACGTGTCGGCCTCTTTCCCCAGTGCCACTCCCCTGAGCCAGGTTGTTATTTCTCACGACAATCACCTAATTAGGTGGGTCAAGAATCACAGAAGATAGAAGAGATACATTCTTCCTACATGCCAGTTCTCCTCTTTGTAAAATTATAAAGGCAATGACCCTTCCCCTCCATTGTAAGGCACTTAATAAACGTTAATAACAATTAAGTCAGTCACATCTCCCAGACAACACTATCAGACATTTTCTTGCAATATTTGAGAACTATTGGGCTCCAGAGGGAGCTTCCCCAAGTTCCAGACAGAAAAAGACTCGCAAATTCCATCCTTGGATGCAAGAGGTCACAGAAGGCTGCGCCACAGCAGACATTTTGCAACCACTCCCCTACAAGGGAAGCCCTAAGAAGAAAGAGCAGCACATGCTGCAGCACTACAGATGTTTACGGAGGGTTCATGGGTCAGCACTATGAGTGATAATTTCTGCTGGACAAAGCATTAAGATGCTGTGACAGCTAAGACGACTGTAAAGTCTTTCTGGTCAAGAAGCTGAACTAGCTTCAATTTCTTGAATGAAAAGGTATTTCTCTTCATCTTTCTCAAGAAATAAAAGAACTACAGGTTTTGGAAAGAGCTGAAAAAAGAAAATACATTGGCTTTAAGAAAGCATTTCCTCTAGTACCTACCTTCTCGATTTACTGCTTTCACTCATAATGTTCATTTAAGCCACTAGTATACCTTCGTTTATTTAATGCAGCTCCACGTGATCACTAAACGATAAAACAGTGCAATTTTACATCATGCAGTATTACTGATACTATGCTATTATCAATACTCTACCTAATGAAGTTTATAAAATCTTCATGTTTGGGCATTACAGAAAGAAGAATAATCCTGCTTTGAAATAGCTCCTGCCTTCCAACTCTGTTCGTCCCTTCTTCAGCATTGCTTAGACCAGTCTCACTGAGCTCATCTGGAGAGGACAAAAAAAGAAAGGAAAAAAAAGAGTATACTTATTACAGTGCTTGTCATCTGCACCACACGATTTTAACAGAAACAGGACTAAAGCTGATGTATCTGGAAACATTAATTCTGCATTTCGTTAGAGACAACCATGAAGGAAAGTGCCACTACTGTAATGCCTTACTTAATCATAACATACACAAAACAAATTACTTACCATTAACTCTGAATAGGACTTAATATGGTTAAAAAGAGCTGCAAGCCCAGATGCATTCTGGCTTTGTACGAGGTCTCTTCCTGTACTCAGGCAGGTACAGGATAGGATGGACTGCTGGATTCATTTTCCTCATCATGGAACTCACTGCTTCTGCTCTTGGGTGCATTCTACAAATGCAAAAAATTGACCTACGGAGAATGAGTAAATGGAACAAGAAGACAGTATTTGTCACTAATTTAGACAGCAGGTTTCTCAAACAAGGATTACAGACTGAGCAATGCAAGGGTTTCTTCACCCATTGATCTAGCATGTTTGTTAAATCCCATTGGATGGCATTCGATTAGTACCACATCCCACTAGATAGAGTTCGATTTTGCATTTTCCAAGAGGCACACCACAAACAGGTGCCTATGGAAATCAAAGATCTGTGGAATATAGAAACATAATGGCATTTAGCTAACGAATCAGTAATAGCAGTAATAACTTTTGCTCAAAAGCACAACAGTCTGATAAATTATATGAGTAGACACCAATTTAAATCTGAGAAAAGCAGAGTGTTACAGTCAGGTAAACAGAGGCACAGAGGTTACATGAAAAAATCTAGGTCACAGGATGTGCCAGAAACTGAATGAGACAAGCCAATCATTCAAGACTCCCAGTCCCTTCTCTACTACCAAGCCTTCTCATCACCTTCTCAGCCAGTATAGAAGTCTCTCAGCCATTCTGTAGCCTCCTCTCACAACTATCTGGGTGACCTCAGTTTAACTTTTACTTAGGGACACAGTAGCACAGTTTATACCTCAGAGAATATCAGCTGAATTTTAACTGAAGCATGAATAAATAGTGAAATAAACTTGAGAAAAAGTAAAGAGCAAAAAATACCTTAAAAATAACTTTTGAAACCTAGGCTCTACAGAGCTGTTGTCTTCCCACAGAGATTCATGGAACCTAATGCCTACAGAAGCTGGGAGAGGGTAAGGTCCTCCCTAGACAACAGCCAGGAAGACAGAACAAACAAATTCTTGCACTGTCCATATCATAAAGAAGTTGTAGGCACCTTTTCATAATGACAGAGTATTTTTAATAAAAGCTTCAAACAGGTTTTATAGCTGCGTATTATCCAATGAAACTGGTAATAAACAGCACTGTAGTGTTATTTAGTGCAACTCCAATATGCCAAGAGTCGCCACCTCCGTTTTATTTATCACGCAGGCTAAAATGTTAGTTCTTGGCTTTACAGTAGCAGCAAAGCCTGTAGCTATTTTATCGCAGCACACTGCCATCTGGATATTGATACTTTGCAACAGGACATGAAAGAAGAGCATAGTTACCTAATACAGCTTAATTGAAAACAGAGGACCTATATCTTATACCATGCATTATTCTACACAAAATCTGTGATAGAAATGCTGAGAAATAATGTGAAAAAAAGGCGTGCTTACAAAAAGCAAAAGCTAGTTTTCACTCTGATGGGGGGAAAAAAAAGAAAGAGATCATGAAGATGCATCTCCTTTGATAAGAGCAGGAGAGTGATCAGTCAGAAATTCATTAGTAAAATCTCTGTTACAATGATCCACGTTCACCTTGAAAGATTCAGCGAGCTTGCTTTTTTCCCCTCAAACAATGATTTCTATTAAGAAAAAAAAAAAAAAAAAAGATCATTTTGGCTCTACATCACGTCATCCACCTCTAACACCCACATCGGAGGCCAGATTCTAGCTACGGGAGCTCCCACCACGCTGCAGCACCTGCGGTCAAAAGGGAATTTGCCACCGTATGGAAAGCTATGGGCACATGCACATCCCATAAAACAGCACAGGGAGCCATCCTCCCTGCTGAGGTGCTCCTCTTTCACAATAAGCAGACAACTAACAGTAAATGTGGCTTGCTTCAAGTGAAAAACTTGCTCAGACACGAAAGAGAGCAGTTTTTCATTTTTTCCACTAAAGTCAACCATTAGGAGAGTCTATTTTCTGCATATGCCTGTGGAACTGTAAGGAAAATAAACCCTAAAGACATTCTCAAGTTAGTCCATATTATGCCAACAAATTCAAGCAAATCATGCCATTTAAGTTAATTACAGGAAACTTCAAGGAAACTGAAATACAGTTTTTCAGATTCTCCCATGATACTGTCAAGATCTTTGGAGTTACATGTTCAATACAATAACTATGTGCTTAAAAGACTTGCCAGCTGCACTTCTGTGTATGGTTTTATTCCACATACTCAACAGCTTTGCTGATGCAATTTAAAAAAAGGACTGAGACAGATAATCAGGGGTTTTTTAGCAGACAAAAAGTGATTTTACATAGAAAGGCTTGCTGAGAAAACAAAACAAAACAAATCTAAGCTACCTAATACCCAATCACTAGACACAGAAAATAAGAGTTATTCTAGGTGTTCACGAGTTTACACCTCGGTCTCAGACCGCAAGCACAGAGAGGGCTAACAAGCAGAGTCCTGGGGAAAGTAAGTGCAGACAGAAGAAACAACATACAAGTTAAGTCTTGCAGAGCTCTTCCCAAGATCATTCACCTAGGCTAAGAGCCACCAAACACCCGCAGTTCCACTGCAAGTACTGACCCTGTAACTCCCAGCACTTCGTCTGAGGGAAGCCAGCAGCAGCACGCACGCAAGTAAGTATCTGCTGGGAAGTGCCCCTAAGTTTTACTGCCGATGCTTCAGCCAGTATTTTAGATACATTGGTTTAGCTCTTGCTCCGCTAATAATGTATTGATTTAACATAGAAAAACACAAGCCCCTCCTTCCTCTTTGCACGCTAATTAGTTTTACTTCCACAGTAGTGCAAAGGTGAGAAAAGGAAATTTTTTTTCTCTTCATGCTTAATTAACAAGGTAAATATTCACATATATTTATTGTGCTCTGTTATTAGTACGAGTTGTTAATACTTAAATACACCGTATAAAACATCTCTTAGGAGATGCCCCAGCAGCAATTTCCACTACCGAATCTTAGTATTTTGTTTATAGGGACAGCTTTAAACAGAACAGAGTATCTGGGAGGGGGATTATTTTATCATTATTTTTGTGGGGGTTTTTTGGGGTTGTTTTGTTTTTTAAAGAGGATTCTCTTTAACATCACATACAGATATCTAGGTAATATATTCACAAATTGAAGTGGAGAAAAATTATTCAGTAAGTGTCTAAGGTCACATATTCTGATAAAGAAATATTTAAAAGGTTTTGAGAAAAAAAGCCTGCTTCTCCTCTATCCCTGTAAAAAGAAAAAAAAAAGTTGAAATGATCTCCTAATGCATCTCCCTTCATAATTCATGCCGAAAAATGACATTTTCTCAGGATCTTAATTAAGATAATGATGAACACCTGTGTCGGCATTCTTTGGCAAGACAGCATTATCCATCATAATCTTTTAAGTACTCTCAAAAAAACCCAACCAAACCGTATGACGGAACCAATCTGTTGCCTTTCCTTGCACTAAGTTTTACATCTCAGACACACACAAGAACGATTAGATCTTTAAAGACTGCAATAAAACCAGGATCGTTAGATTTTAAAGTTTCAACAGAAAGTAGCTATTAAAGTAATTAAATTAAGGTGTATCATATTCAAGATACCCAAGTTTAACTCCATCCACTGCAAGCCACCTGCAACCAAACTACTTACAATTAGAGCCTACCAATGGCTGTGCTTTTAAAATACAGTTTGCTGTTATTTTCAAGATCACCCTGCCTCTTTTTCCCCTCCTGGAAGGAAAATATTCACAGCTGATCCTTATAATATGTTCATGCCCTAATTTATTAAGCTATTTTACACTGTACCACAGATATTTGCACACCCTAAATGAAATTATGCAAACGAAAACAGTGTAGAGAAACAAATACGCAAGTTCAAATATTGCTATATTTTGGGTCACCACATTTTGTGCAGTCATCTCAAATCCAAGTTCCTCTCATGTCAAAAACCCTACTGGAGTCTAACTACTAAAGTAAGCAAGGACCATTTTAAACAGCTTTGCAGGACCAGCCCACCAGACTGAAGGCTATAAAAAAAAGGGACCTTAATTATTTATTTATACTAGCTGAATTTAAATTCACAAGCCTTAACTGAAATAAAGTGAAGAGCGCACAGCCAGCCTGTAAATCCTACCCTATTTTAGGTAATAACTGGATGGTAAATGTTGCTTCTATTGCATTAACAGTTTAGCTCCCAAGAAATTATGATAAAAATATATAAAGTACAGAATTTTATTATCAGCTTGCACTTATATCATTTCACGCAGAGCAGTCAAACATCTGATACCAAGAACTTATCCACATCTTCAAATGCACATACCTTCAGCAAAACTGAAGGGAATAGCAAACGCATCCTCAAGCTTCACATTTGTTACCCAAACTGACAAAACTACACAAACAAGAGTCTTGAAACAAACTTATTTCCCTTTAATCAAGGGGCTGAAAAGTCCTGCAAAGCAGATTAGTCTTAGGCTTTCACATTTTAATACGCTTCTATTGGAAGAAAAAGTTGCTGTGACTTCATTCAGTAGAGCTATCAATGCACAAATAAAGCAGAAAATAGACATCCTTAAGAAACGAGTCTCCAATTTGATATAAAGTGAAGGTGACAACCACAGCAATAGAACTGTAAACTAAATGTTTCAATATCTTGAAGAATTATCTACAGTTCTTTTAAAAACTGCAAGGAATATAATAGCGGCATAAAGTAGTGAGAATGTCGGTTTGATGGACACTTAAGAACCCCGATGGCGCAAGAGTCCTATCGCTACCATTTATTAATCAGCTCTGCTATTATGTTGCAACCCATGAAAGTATGCATGAACTCACCACAGTTTCCAAAATGTCCACCTACAGAAGCAAGATTAGTAGAACATCAGAAATATAGATGGTAATTTTACATGACATTAACCTTACCTCCTCCTCAGTAAAGTCAGATGCCATGGGAAGATGGTTAGAACTTCTGCTTCTCCCTACAAAGAAACAGGCAGGGAAAAGGGGTTATTTATTCTACTCACATATAAAATGAACGTTTAATGTATAAAACTTTACCAGGCGATATCTCACTCCTCGGACAAGGGGTGCTGTCAGAGGATTACGACAGAAGTGCTTCTGAGTGGAAAAAGAAACGCGGTGCTCTAGAGCGACAGCTAAAATTAACCCCGGGCCAAACATCAGTGACACCGTGCAGCTGAAAACTGATGAAAGTGCACACCTGTGTGGATTGAGCATGTAAGAGAACGTGCGATCCGGCGTTAGACCCTTCCCGGTTACTGGGGGCAGAACCCGCATGGACTTTAAAGAGACGAAACACCACACACTTCCAGAGGAAAAAAAAAAAAAATAACAAAACGAGTTTTAGAAAGGGAAAAAAAAGAGGAGAAAGGAAGGAAACGCCGGGCAAAACGCTGCTCGACAGCGGCGCCGAGGAGGGCGCCCAGACGCGCCTCGCCTCGCCGGGCTTCCACACGCCGCTCCCGCGGCCGCCGCCTCCCTGCGGGGCCCGGCGCGGCAGCGCCCTCCGCCAGGCGCGGGACACCGCCCCGGGACCGCGGACCACCCGGCGTCAGCGCCGCCGCCTCCCCGGGAGCGCGCGCCCGCCACCCGCGGCGCCCGAGCAGCCGGCAGGGCCGCCGCCCGCGCGCGGGGCTGCGCCGAGGCCCGCCCGGCAGGGGGCGCCCCGGCGCGGCGGGGCAACGCCGCCACGGCGCCCCGCGGCCCCGACGTGCCGCCGCGCGGCGGAAGGCGCTGCCGCCCCGCTTCCTCACCTCGCCAGACGGGACGGGGCCGGCCCGCGCCGAGCCGAGCCGGAACGCGGCCGCCTCGGCCCGCAGCACCTCCGCCGTCCTGCCAGCGCCGCCTCCGGACTCCCCAGCAACCGCGCCGCGTGCCGTCGCCACCGCCCCTCCACACCCCCTCCTCCTCGCGCTGAAGGACAGTTCCCCAGGCCAATGGAAGAAGGGGAAGACTCACGACCGGCGGGAGAGCAGCCAATCATGCGTCGGGGGGGGCGGGGGCGGGACTGGCGGAGCCACGGCCTGCTGGGTAGTGTAGTGCTGGCCGCGCCCGCCCCGCAGCCCCCGGCCCAGTTGCCGCGATCGCCCCCCGAAGACACCGGGGAGAGAGCGCTCTGCCCGCACCGCTCCTCCCGCCGAGGCGCCGCCGGTCCCCGGCTTACCCCGCCGCGGGGCTGCTCGGAAGGCTCAGCCTGTGCCCCGCCGTTTGGCTGGGGGGGCTGTAGCCGCTGCCGCTGGGACGGACCGCCGGAGCGGGGGAGGGAAGGAGGGAGGGAGCGGGGCGGCGTCGGTGTCGCCTCCTCGGTGACCCGGGGAGCTCGTGCTCCGGCCTGCCCGTTTTAAAACACACCCCCCCTTCTTTGCGTCTCCGCGTCCGGCCCGCTGGGGCCAGCGGCGAGAGGAATTAGGGCCAGAAGATGCAGAACTTACAACATTTAAAAAAAAAAAAAAAAAAAAAAAAAAAGTAAATAAGATAAATCGAACTAAATCGCCCCCTCCTCGGGAAAGTGACGGCGGGTGACAGCCCGGGTAGCCAGGGCCGCGGGAGCAGCGCCTTGCCTCTGCCGCGAGGGAAAAAAAAAGCGAGAAGGGAATAAATCGGGATATGTTCCTGTTGGGAAATATATCTGGTGGAATCAAAGGAGATTACATCTCCTGATCGGCGGGGATTTATCCCAGTTCATATGGTTTTAATCTGCTTTCGCCTCGACCCTCTTATGAGCCGGGGAGGGGGAGGATACCTGGTGTATTCTTTAGATCCCCGGGCAAGCCCTCATGCTCAACGATTTCTGCAGACCCATCTCCGCCCCCACCGCTCTCCGTTCGGATTCCCCTTCTCCCGGGACTGGCGCTGGGAGAGACCAAATCCTTCTCGCCCCGCTCACGGCCCCTCCGAGCCCTCCGCGAAGCCAAATCCCACTCCTCGCCGAGGCCCGACACCCCGCTCCGGGCACCCCCCGCCGCCGCTCCGCTCGCACAGCCGCCGCAACAGGTCCAGCGGCGGGGCGGCCGCGGCGCGGCCCCCGCCCCGACGGCGTGAACGGCCGCGCATCCCAGCGCTGCCGGACTGGCCCGGGCTGTGGCGCGGCGCTTCCCCGCCGAAAATCGCATTTTTTGTTTAGAAAAGAAAAACTAACACCACGAACCCCCCCCCCACCCCCCCCCCCCGTATATTTCACCTCCAATGATTTAGTGGAGGGAGGGGCAGGAGGCAGAGAGCAAGAGGAGGGGTGGCTGCGCAGAGGGAGAGCCGGGCGGTTAATAAATCTTATTAAATATCTTTTTTTTTTTCATATACTGATTGGCTTGCATTCCGGCGCAGCGCGGCTCCGCACGGTATTTAGCACATGCAGAAAGTTACAGCTGATCTTAACTGGCTCGGAGGTGACTGCAATCCAGGAGCCGGCGCACTTGAGCCTCTGAGCGCTGGGGAGGGCCGAGGGAAGCGCGGAGCCCTCCCGCTGGTTGGGCCCGGCCGCGGCAGCCCAGCGGGGTCCTGCCAGTCCTTCCACTGACAACACCCCGCGAAGGAGGAGCCTCGGCGGGCCGCGCAGAAGGCGTCAGGAGCTGCAATTTCCAACTTAGCATCTTGGCAGGACCCTTCGGAAAGCGAGAGCGAGGAGGAAGGGGAAAAAAAGCCCCCCAGTGCAAAGGGGGAGAGAGAGAGAGCGAGGGGAAGGGAAAAAAAAAAAAAAAAAAAAAGAAAGAGGGGGGAAGCGGGGGGGGGGGGGGGGCGAGAAAAAGGAGGAAGCGGTGCCAGGCTGCAGGCGAGCGCGGAGCAGCAGCCCCGGCACAGAGCAAGGTGCCGCCGCTGCCCAGCTGGCGAGGGCGGAGAGGCGCCCGCGAAGCCCCGGCCGCAGCGACCCCAGCCCGGCAGCGCGGCGGCTCCCTCCCGGCGCCTTGGGCTCCCGGGTATATGTGTGCGCCTGGCCATGTCGTATCCTCAGGGTTACTTGTACCAGCCGTCAGCGTCGTTGGCTCTCTACTCCTGCCCGGCGTACAGCACCAGCGTGATCTCCGGACCCAGGACCGATGAACTTGGGAGATCTTCTTCGGGCTCCGCTTTTTCCCCTTATGCCGGATCTACCGCCTTTACCGCCCCTTCCCCGGGTTACAACTCCCACCTCCAGTACGGCACCGACCCGGCCGCCGCCGCCGCCGCCGCCTTCACTTCCTACGTGGTAAGAGCAACCCCGGGCAGCCGGCACCGCGCTGGGCACGGCGGCATCCCGCGGGCGCCTGCCCCCCTTCTGGGCCTGCACTTTGTTCCGATTTTATTTTTGAGATGCGGGGGACAAAAGGAAGCGCCGCTCTCCGCCTCGCCACCCAACTTTCCCGCATCGCCGCCCTGTGCTGCCTCACGCTGTTGCTGGCGGCAGCGGCGGGCAGGGCCGGGCGCAGGGGGAGCCGCCGGCACGGCCCGGGCGAGACGGGGCTGGGGCAGGCGGGGACAGATTTCATTCCCTCCAAAAAAAAAATTTTTTTTTTTTTTAAATAAAACAGCAGTCGTAATTCCGCAACAATTAGCTTGTTGTAATTGAAAAGCGAATGAACCCAGCCGCGGCCGGCGATGGGAGAAATCCGGGAGATAAACCTAGGCAACTTTTCCCTGCACGGCGATAATTAGGCTGCTTAAATATTGCAGAGCTCTAATCCCATGGCCGCGAGCTGCTCCGCGGGCGCTGCGCGGGGAAGGGAAGGGGAAGGTAGGGCACTGCGCCGCCGTGCGCGCCTGCGGAGCACCGCGGGGCCGCCCCAGGGAGCGGGGCATCCCTGCTGCAGAGCTGCGGCCGCCGCCAGTGCCCCGCAGTTCCCCCCAAAAGCCGGGGAGTTTTGCTCAGCTTCTCCCCTCTGTTCAGAGTTCAGGCAGAGTTTCACAGTTGCACTGTTTTCTTCTTTCCTTTTCCTGTCTTTCCTTCTTGTCTCTTTTCACTTCTTTTCTCCTCTTCTCTTTTCTCTTCTTCCCTTTACTTTTTTACTCCTCCGGGCCCTGGCCTGGCAGAGGACCGGCCCGGGCCGGCCGCCTGGGCCCGGCAGGTTGCCCGCCGCGATCGCAGCGCGGGGGGGAAGGGAAGGGTCACCCCGCCGTTGTCGGCCCCCACGCCGCGCTGCCCACTTGCTTTTCCGCGCCTGCACCTGGGGGAGAGGCGCTGGATTTGGTGGTGGAGGCGGCCGGTGGCCTCCTGGGGCCAGAGCCTCCCGGCCCCGGCGAGCCCCAAGGCCCTTCCTCCCGTTCTCCCGGGAGGGAGCCAGGGGAGAAGCCGGGCAAGGCCCGGCGCCGGGGGAGAGGCGACGGGGCGCGGGCAGGGGCCGCGGGCAGGCCCTGGCGCTGCCCTTGCCGTGTCATTGCCGCCCCGCGGCCGCCTGACCTCGCCCCGCCGGGCCGCTCTCCCGTCTCTCCCCAGGGCTCGCCCTACGACCACACGCCGGGCATGGCCGGCTCCCTCGGGTACCACCCGTACGCAGCGCCGCTCGGCTCCTACCCCTACGGGGACCCCGCGTACCGCAAGAACGCGACGCGGGACGCTACGGCCACCCTCAAGGCCTGGCTCAACGAGCACCGGAAAAACCCCTACCCCACCAAGGGCGAGAAGATCATGCTGGCCATCATCACCAAAATGACCCTCACTCAGGTCTCCACCTGGTTCGCCAACGCGCGGCGGCGGCTCAAAAAGGAGAACAAAATGACCTGGACCCCGCGGAACCGCAGCGAGGACGAGGAGGAAGAGGAGAACATCGACCTGGAGAAAAACGACGAGGACGAGCCCCAGAAACTGGAGGAGAAGGGGGACCCCGGGACGCCGGACACAGGTAAGGCAGCGGGCTCGGCCGGGCCACCGCGGCCGCACCCTCGGGGCTGCCCCCAGCCCGGTGCGGGGCGGCGGCGGAGCGGCCTGACCCCCCGAGCGGGCAGCCGGGGTGGGGGAAGCCGGAGGGCAGCTCGGCGGACCTGGCGGCGGCGGGGCTGGGGGGGAGGGAGGGTGGCGAAGTGGGTGGGCGGGTTTGGGGGCGCAGGGCGAGCCTGAAAGCTGCCCCCCTCCCTCCTTCTCCTCCCCCCCCCCCCCCCCAGGAGCGGCGGAGCCCAAAGCAGTGCCGGCCTGCGAGCGCCTCCAGGAGTCCCCCGGCCCCCGGGAGGCCGAGGGTGGCCTCAGCGACTCGGATTGTAAAGAGCCGGTGGAGGAGCGGCTCGACGGGCCGCCCGCCCCCCCCAAGGCGCCCGGCTCTTCCCCGCTGGGGCCGTGTCCGGCGGGCCGCGGGCTGCCGCCGGCGGGCGGCGAGGAGCCCCCGCCGTACCGCCCGCCCTCCGCCGCCGCCGGGCCGCCGCACGCCGCCGACCTGCACCCGCTGCTGCCCGCCGCCACCGGCGCCTCCGTCATCCACTCGCCGCAGCAGGCGGCCCTTGCCAAGCCCAAGCTCTGGTCGCTGGCGGAGATCGCCACTTCGGTGGACAAGGCGAAGGAGGCCGGCGGCGAGGCGGCGCCCCCCGGCCCCGCCGTACTGGGCGCCGGCGGCCCGTCGCGCTCGCCGCCGCGGCCGCGCTCGCCGGCGGCGCAGTGCCCCTTCCCCAACGCGGCGGTCCTGCCGCGGCCGCTCTACTACACGGCGCCCTTCTACCCCGGTTACACGAACTACGGCTCCTTCGGGGCCCTGCACGGGCACCCCGCTGGCGGCCCCGCCGCCGCCGCCCCGGGCGCCCACTTCAATGGATTAAACCAGACTGTCCTCAGCAGAGCCGAGAGCCTGGCTAAAGACACTAAAATGATCAGGAGCCAGTCCCAAGTAGACCTTTGCAAAGACTCACCTTACGAACTGAAGAAAGGTATGTCCAACATTTAATATCAGCTTCTCCTCCTTACCCCCTCCTGGGACTGTGGTTTTGTTCTTTTATATTTTTTTTTAATTTATTGAGAGAAATAATAAATTGCTTTGGCAGTTATTTTTCCACTACCAAAAGAAAAACAAAACAAACAGAAAAAGACCAGCTCCCCGCTCCTTCCCAGCACCCCCTTCAAAAGTTTATAGAGTCTATTGGAAATGGCTGGGTGGAAACTGCCCAGAAATGTCTTAACCAAGTGAAAAGCAAACAAGTGAAACGCTCTCTCCCACACACACAAAGAAGAAAGATTTGTATTAAATCTTATTCTGTATATTTAATGTAGCTTTTTGTATTTAAATTGATAATACAGTATCTTTGAAGTAAATTATGAAATCAAGACACCTGTACAGGCATTAATGTTGTTTTCGTAATATAAATATATACATTTCTGTGTCTTTTTCGGAATTGTTTCATAGTTTTAAAATATATATATACAAGTTTAATTTAATTTTTTATGCCTATTGTTTTTTTTTTTCCCTTGGGTGTGAGCTAAACTATAATGCAAAAAAAAAAAAAAAGGAAATAGGTCATACTTATTAGATACAAAAAACTGCAGCCGCCTTTGTAAAATGCAAATATTTAATTAAAAGAGATTTTTAACAGAATCAAAACCACTCTTTTTTTTTGCAACGGGCAGATACGTGCATAACTGGGGAAAAAAAATACACGTTTTAAAAGAGACGCGGGGCTCCCTTTAGGAGCTTACAGTAGTACCTGAAACCTTTTTCAAAGTGACTGACGATTTCTAAAAGGTCAGGCTCCGGCAGCGAGAGCCGCCCGCGGGGCCGGGAAAAGGCGAGCGGTGGCGGCACCGGGACGGGGACGGGCGCGGGAGGGACGCAGTTTCCGGAGGTAAAGGCTTAAAATCAGGCCATGCACAAAAGCACTTGTTAGAAACACCAAATCGAAGCGCAGTCCCATCTTTTAACCTAATTACTTCCAATCAGTGTCGTGTTTTATGCAAAGCAATCAGCTGGTGAACTTTGCTAATGAGTTCGATTTTCTGCCAGATTTAGCTCGCGTCGCGGCTGCAGAGGTGCTGCGGCGGTGTCGGGGACGGGGACTGCACAAGCGGACTCCTCGGTCCCGGCCCCCTTCCCCCCCCCCCCCCCGCCACCCCCCCGGCGTTTTGCACGGCTGCCCTCGGTTCACGGGACGGCGCGGTCTGGGCGGCCGGCCGCGGCCGCGCAGCCCCGCGCAGGGCCGGCCGCGGGCGCGGTGCTTCCCGGCGCCGGCAGGTAGGTGTCACACTCGGCCCGAGTTTCGCTCCCGCAGCCCGCACGCCTGTGCGGGAGCCCCGCGGGACCGCCGCGCCCCGCTCCGCGCAGCGCCGGCGGCGGGTGGCGGACGGCGGCGGCCGCGAGGGCTGAGGACGGGCCACCGGGGCCCTCCCAGCCACCGGACGTCCCCTGTGTACGGGGACAGCGAGCGCCTGGAGACCTCTCCGCGCGTTCCTGTCGCTCTGCAGCCCGAGCCAGCCAGGGGGAGAGTGGGTCCCTGGGCGAGTTAGGTGCTCCCGAGGGCACCCGGCGCAGAACCTGAAACCGAAAGTGGGTCCCCTCCGAACAAATAACAGCGAGGACCTGCTCCAGCACCCAGCTCTGGGGACGTTTTTTTCCGTGTTCAGATCGAGGTTTGTGGGTGTCAGTTGTACACGAGCACACCACCGCTGTTAACAACCCCTCCGTCTTGTTTGGGTTTTTTTTCTTTACGAGCCAGATAATTATTTTGTAATCTCTTCAACTTTGCCAGAGCCATTTACTAGCTGTAACAGGTTTATTCATGCACATTTACATTTTATGGGATTTTAAATAGTAGTTTGTATTTTATGTTTTAAAGATGCAGTCCATGTTCACTTGGTTATACGATCTTTGTCTATAATCTGGTTTAAAGTCAAAGTCGTTTCAAGCTGAATGTATAAAGAATCAAATATTCCTGGGATAATAGTATGTTATTTTGTCCCTTCATAAATTATAAATGAATTTTTTTAAAAACGCTCGAATTCCTCGGGTGGATCTTTTCTTTCCAGTCGGGGAGACCTGCAGGAAGGCATATTTTTTCGCGCAGCAGTGAGCTTTATCAGACTCACCTGCCTTGTTTAAAACGGCAGAAAGTTTGCATGGTGAGGGGCAGGGGCAGAACTGGCCCGGGCAGGAGCAGGTCCGATGTCCGGGGCTGAAGGCAAACCGCCGCGGTTCGCTTCCAGCCCAGGCTCTTCCCGGCACCTTTACTCCCGGCGGACATCGCCTCTGGCTGAACCCCGGTGGAATTCCCGAGCGCCCTTCGCTGTAGTGAGCCTACAAAGCCCCTCCGGACCGCGCTCCGGAGACAACAGGTCCCGCAGTGGAACGGCTATCTCAAAATAAATAGGTTTTAATTATTCATCTAGCTATGGATTTTTTTTTTAATTGTCGCTCTACCTTTCCCCAGCTGATCTTCCTATCTCTGAAAAAGCTATTTTGCAAAGCAGCTTAGGAGCTTCGCTCGTTCAAAAGCCCTATACCTTATAATCGGGGCTGTTTTGAATAGGTCTATCAGCTATCGCAATACGGTTTTCGTTTGATGTATAAATTCCTAAGGGAATTAACCGTTTCCTTTAGGTTACAGCCCGTCGCCTATTTTAAACCGTAACTATTATTGTAGCCCCATCGTTTTCATACAACAATTTTATTCTTCACCCTTTTCCCCTGCCACAGGAGATGCACTATACCGCCTGTCTTTAACATAAGCACAATTTCCCCGTTTCTTTTTTATAACAGAGCAGAGGGGAGGGGGCAGCATCCGCCTTTTTTGCCTCTGGCATGTTAATTTGTTGTTCAAAAAAAATTTTTTAGGATATCTTAAAATAAAAATAACGTCTGCTGCCAATTAAAGCTGCCGAAGATTACTCGGGAGCAGCCTCCGGACAGGCCAGGAGCGACACTTCACGCTGGGAGCGGACCCCTGCCGCGGCGCGGGCCAGGACCGCAGTCCGCCCTGCGGGGCCGCCGCTTCCGCGGAGGTTTGCGCCAAGAGGGTTTCGTTGCCGCTGCGGAGCGGTTTGGGGGCAGGCGAGGGGGAAGAACGTGGCTGGCGGCGGGGCGCGGCGGGCTGGGTCCCACCCGCGCACCCGGGAGCAGGTGCTTGCCCACGGGCGCAGGAGGGAACGGCCCAGCCTCCGCAGGGCGCCGCTCCGCGCCCGCGGGAAACAGCTCGACCCTTTCCGCCCCCCACGCTTCTGGACGCCGGGCGGCAGCCTTCGCAGCGGCCCCTCGTGGGGCGGGGGGGGTCCGCGACCCACTCTGCCGCCCGCTCCGACGGCGAGGGTCGAGCGGCGCAGGTGGCAGCGGTGTGCGGCGCACGGGCCGCCCCCTCCCGCAAGTGACAGTCCAACATCCTCCCCAAAATTCCGCACGTGTTGGCCCCGCTGTCCCGGCGGCGCCCACGCGTGGGGCCGCAGGAACAGCTCGGTCTCCAGGTCGCGCCGGCCGCGGATCAGGACCCTGGAGGGGCGCGCGGAGGTTCCTGCCAGAAAGCTGCAGCCCGCCGGACGGAGAGCGCAGCCCCCGTGGGAAGCCGGGGCGGCGCCCCGTCTTGGCCTAGCCCAAGCGCCCTCTCCCCGGGGAAGGAAGAGGTTTCTCCGGGGAACCCCCCCAGGGGCCCCGGAGCCGGACGTGCCTGTCCCGGTGGACCCATCGCCTCCCCGTCGCGCCCGGGAGGACGAGACCCCGGGCGGGGCCGGGAGCCCGGGGCTGCAGCCAGCCGGCCCTTTTACTGGCGAAAAATGGACGGTGCTGGGGGTGCGGTTGGCAGCCGGCACAGCTGCCGAGCTCCGGCGGGGGCAGCGGGACCCCTCTGTACTTCCAATCCCGCTTCTCAGTCGCGGAGGCGGAGGGCGGGAGAGGCGGGGAGTCTGGCGCAGCCCTGCTGCTTCCTCTTTCACGCTTAAAAACAAAACAAATCCTAATTTAGACCCTCAACACCCCGGACCGTGTTTACATCCCCCCCGCTGCTCTCCCCACGAGTGTTGCTTTTCCAATTGTCCCGATTAACCTACGGGGCTCCCGCGCGGCGCGGAGCCTCCGCGGCAGCCGGGACGGCGCAGTCGCGTCTAATTGGCTTATTGGGCTTCTCCCCCCCGCACACTCCGGTAAGAGGATCTGAACAGCATCTTCTCATGTCGTGCCTAGAAACTACTTGAAAGCCCCTCCGCCAAGAGAACACGGGAAATCACACGGTCAGCAAGTTTAAAGGAGGCGACTGAAAAATATCACGGGGTTTTGCAGCAGGGAGACGTACTGGAACGTAAACCCAAACCGTAGATTAATTAAAAAAAAAAAACAAAAACAAAAAACCAAAAAAAACCCAACCAAAACTCGGTCCCCCGGCCCGGCCGCCGCACAGCGCCGGTCCCCAGCCGCGGGTACTCAGCACCAGCGGTGCGGTGCGCCCAGCTCCGCGGCCACCGCCCGCCCCGGCAGCAGCAGCCGTGCCCGGAGCTCTGGGCAGCCTCAGGGCGGCACAGGAGTGCCAGGGGAGGCCGCCCGCTCCCCCCCCCCCCGCTCCCCTCTTCTGTGACCTGCCTAGATTATTAGTAAGGACATCTGTGGCTGGCAAGGGAACAAGTGTTACCAAAACCAGAACCGGCTGTTTTTCCAAATGAGCAATATGTTAATTCCTCATCCCCCCTCTGGTTTCTTTAAAACCTGGCACAAATACATCAATAGCGGAGAATAAGGCGCCTTTGCAGAGAACAAGTGGCAGTTTTGAATTTACCTTTTGTGTGCGCCTCAGATGCAATCTTGAGGCATTTTTTCCCCTCTCTCCCACAGAAAGAGAGTGTTAATCTGCCCTGTCTTGGGACCCAAAAGGATTGGAGTGGAGTAGATATTCACTGGAATCACATAGGGGAATAAGGGTTTTACTTTATTGAATCATCAAATCCCAGGAATGAAGCTCTTAATTAATTATGGGTGCTAAAAATTCAGGCCAGCTGTTTCTTTTTACTTGGCTCTGACAGAGAAAGACAAAGTCTACATCGAGATCTTCTAAGGCGCATTCAGCACAAATCAGCGCCCTCGGCGGCGCTCCTGGCCGCGGCGCGGCCCGGCAGTGACAGATGGCGCATTGTCCCCGCATTCCTCCACCGCGCCTCCGCAGGCGCGGAAGAGGCCTGACCGGCCCAGAGACCTTTCTCTGACGGGGAAAGGGCTCGTCCGGGGTCGGCGAGGGACGGGCCGCGCCTGGCCGAGGTGCCGGCCCTGACCGACGGGGCGGCCGCGGGACAGGGCTCCTGCGCGGGCGCTGCGCTGTCTTGCCCGACAGCGCTCCGCTGGGAGCCTCCTTCCTCGCCGACAGTCCCAAAGCGCCGCTTCCAGCTCCTGCCCCCACTCCCAGGCTGCGGCAGGAGCCCCCGGGCCTAACGCCCCCTACGCTCCCCCGATGTGGCCCCCGCTGCAGCCAGCACCCTCGGCGCTACCTCCACGGGAGCGCCTAACGCTGATCCGAGAGAACACGGGTCCCCCCAACATGGACGCTTCTACTTCTCCCCCAAAGCCAGAACCGTCTTCCTGCGCGGCCGCAGGACCGCCGGTAGGGCTGCGCGGGGCTCCGGGGCTGCTTCCCGCAAGGGGCTGCGGGCAGCGGGTGTCGGAAGGACGCGGAGAGCCGTGCAGGAGGTACGGCTCCACGGCCCGGACAGGTCAGCTCGCATCCCGCTCCCCGCGACACAGCCCCTCTTTCTGGGGTGGCCGCGTTTGGTTAGTACCCGTTACTCAACGGGAGCGCCCCGCATTATTTTCACGGCTGATTTGCAGGCGCAGGGGCGGGGGATGCCCGAGCCTCTCGCGTCCCCTTGCACGTCGCCAGCAGGGAAGTCTTTGCCGGTTCAGCCCGGCGGGGCTGAAGGCGGCGGGAGGCCGGAGGCGAGGCGCCCAGCAGCTCCCCGGGGTCCTGCCCCGCCGGGCCGGCCGAAGCGGCTCCCGGCCCGGGGCTTCGCCGCCGGGCGCTGCCAGCCTCCTCAGCCAGAAATCTCTCCAGTTCCAACTACCAGAAAATAAATGTCCTCCGCACGGCGTTACTCATCTGTTATAATTAGAGCATGTGCGAACTCGCAGCGTGCCGGGAGGCCGGCTCGGGCTCAGGCAGGCACTTGTGCAATAACCACCTCTTTCTGCCGCAGCGGTGCTGCGCGACCAGCGCGGCAAGGGGCCCGGCTCGGGGCCGCATCCTGCCCGCGGCCGGCGGCAGCGCTGCCCTGCGCCCGCCTGCCGTGCCCGCCGGGCTCGGCTCGCCTCCGCGCCCGGGACGGGACGTCTTGGGTCGGACACCTCTTTTCCAGCGAAATTGGCTTTTATTTGCCGAAAGCAAACCACAGACCTCTCCACGCTCATGCCTGACGGATGCAAATGTAAATGTGCACTTATTTAATTGGATCAGGTCCCCAGATAAAAGAGATAAACGGCTCCCAGTTTGCCAAGTTATTTCCAGAGGCATGCAGCGATGTGTGGAGGGAAAGTTAATGAAGAGGAGAAGAGACACACCGTACTTAAAATACCTCGGGTCTAGACTCGGGGAGGGGGAAGCCTCGGACTCCGCCGCGGCGGGCGGCGCTGGGTTCCGCGCCCCGGCCCCGCGCGGGCTCCCGGCACGGCGCGCAGCCCCGCTCCGCCCCGCTCCGCAGAGCCGCAGGCAACCGCCGGCCACCGCCTCACCTGAGCCGCAGCGGGGCGGGGGAGGGGAGCGGGCTGCGCCGCAGGAGGCGACTAATGCTCTGCCCCCCCCTTCCCTCCACCAAATTGTTCTCCGCTACTGCTGTCTCCCCTTGTTCCTCCCCGTGTTCTACACCCGTGTGCATGAGACATTAACAGACGGTTATTGATACAAACATAGTTTTTGTTGCTAAAGGCCTTCCCAAACAAATTCTCCGGATGAATGCCAATGTATGCATGTTGGCTGGTGACAGCTGATTAGTGAAATGATTTACGGCCAAGTTAAAAAAAAATGATACTGTCAAAGGCAGCAATTTGAAAAAAAGATAAGACAGCACAGCCTCAAGGCTTTCCACTGTAAAACCACCCAACAAATCTAAACCTACACTACAAATACCTGAAACACTCAGGGAATCAATTGGTCGCAGATTAAATACAGTCTCTATTCTGACTCGCCTTGGTAATCCGAAGCTCTCCATAGAAGCAGCCCCTTGATTTATACCTCCAGCCTCACCTGTGGCAGGGCCCACTCCTGCCCAGGCTGCCCTGCCACGCCACCGGCCTCCTGGCCTCCCCACAATCATAGACTTAGGCCTTCTTTTTGTTTCAAGACTTCTCTCATTAATTGATTAAAAATTCCCCCCTTTCCTCATTTCTCTGTAGCTCTTCTTCATAAAGAAAGCTTTTGCTCTGCAATAAAGTAAGAGACTTTGATCCCAGATCATCCTCTTAGGCCTTCCAGCTGAAATCAGTGGAGAAACTATGTGGAGTTATTGTTCGCACTTGCTGCACTTCTGATTCAGAAAGGGCTGATTTATTAGCTTGTCAAGGGAAGCATTGTTCAGGAAGGCAATCAAAAAGCACTTACCTAGCTAAACTAAAATTACTGCCTTTTCAGTGGCTAATTTGTATAACTCCCATGGAGGAACTTGGGAAGTGTTTGATGAGGCATAAAATGATGATTAATGAATTTATTGGCCTGCTGCTCATCAAATAGGAGTAGTATATCTTTCCTCTATTGGGCGTTGGGGCTAATGCTACATGTCTGTGTAAAGCAAGTCCAATATGATCTCCTTTTTAGCCCCCTTTTAACCCTCATGACCTGAAGAATATCTCCGTGTAACAGAGGCAACATCAGGGGACTGCAGAGACAAAGAGCCTGTTTGATAAAACGGTAAATGAGAAACGCGAGGAAAGTTGCTGCAGGGACAGATCTGCTCAGTTTTCGGCTTTCAATCACTTTGACTACTGAAGTGGGAAGAATGTAGAAACTAGATAAGGTGTGAGAAGCGAAAAGAAAATGACAAACCAATTTTAACTTTCATAAAGGATCCAGCCAAACAACTTCATTTCTACTTAAAAGAATGAAGGAGTGCGGGAAGTGCCAGGATTCCCGAGCGATCAGGCGTGCTGCAGCCCCTCACCACCCAGCCGTGCAGGGAGAGACGGGCAACATGCGCCCAAACCAGCCATATCCAGGGCCAGCCTGTAACCTAATCGGTGATCTGATTAGATTTGATGCAACCATTTTGAGCCCATAAATTTTATGTTCTTTTTCCTCCACTGAAATAGCTTGGGGCTTTCTCCTCTGATCAGTGTTTAATGCTTGAATCACTATTTTGGGGCTAAGGGCTTCTGAGAAAAATGACCCTCCTTTTAAAAGCCCATACTAAATCACTTGTGATTCAGTGCTCACCTGCATACATGTGTGACTGACAAGGTACCTTATGCTCTACACACTGCTGCTTTGAACAGGTTAAGCACCCCAGAAAATCAGAAACATTGTTGACATTCTCAAAAACTTGTTAAAATGAATTTGCCTGAGATTTGCAGTCAGAGATACTCCCAGGAATGAATCAATTTAGCTCTTAGCTTCCACGCACCGTTCCCTGTTCCCGCAGCTCTGAAGCTTGTTGAGGGATCTGCAACTTGCACATCTCCCAGCAAAGGTGCGCCTGCCTTAGCTGGAGCCCACTGCCAACAAGGCAGCTTCTCTCATTACCTTTTAGGGCTTCCCAGAAGTACCCTCAGGCCTGCGTGTCAGCAGCCCACTGTGCTGAAGACAAAGAAGGTGCAACAAGAATATTTTGCAGAACTACCAATGCAGTGATCAACACTCGCCAAAATTATGTGATATTTCAGGCTCCAATAAAGCTCAGAGGAGCAGGAAATGGTAGCGCGGAGGTGCCTAGCAATCGCAGCAGCCCATCTCCCCTCTCTGCATCTTCCCTTTGTGCCTCCACATGCAAAGCCAGGACACGGCCCGCTCCCTGCTCCTTCAGAGGGGAATCCAGAATTAAAAGCAGGCTCCAGGTGAAGCAGTACGAAACGCCTTCCCTTTGCTGTGTCTTTGTGTTACAAATCAGTCTTGTGTATTTTTCCCTTTCCATGACCCATTCTGTTCTGGGCTGCGTGAGAAAATGTCTCTTTCTGAAGACCTCCATGAGCTGTGTGGCAACTGTCTGAGCCTGGCCAAAACCTAACACTGACACCTTCAGACCAACAGGCCACTGAACGTGGTCTAGATCTCAGCCCTGGAAGGCAGGAAAAAACTCTCATTAACTTCAGGGGACTTTAGCTCACATTCTCTGTGAAGGGTAAATTTGGCTGCTCCATGCTAGGTATATTTTGTAATTTCCAACATTCTTGTCTGCAAAATACAAGGTATATAACATACCAAGAATGGTTCCTTTTCCAGATCTGTTTAGAAATGTTTTCTGGAATGGTAGAAGGAATAAACTCCTGACCAATCTTTCAGTTCCCGCAGTGGAGGCTGTGAGAACAAGTCAAAACAAAACTTTCCTGAGACTACACACTGGCTTCCGTGACAAAAGGAAAAAGGCACCCACCTTATGTTTACGAGCTCAGAAAACATTTATTTTAATGCTACCACACTGGTATTTGTCTGAGACACTTCTAGCTGAAATGATCCTCTGGAAAATAATGTTTATAAACATCCTCAAACAAATAGCACTCTCCCAACACAAGCCTACATCAATGTACTGCTCAACAAGTTTTATCTGCAAGTCCTTGACCTGTGACTGCTTTTACAAAGGCTCTCTGTTCATTAGCAATTTCAGGTCACTTTAAGTACTTGTGTCATGAACACATAGCACAGCTGTAAAATATATGTATTAAATACCAGCTGCATTAATATAGGGGCTTATTTCCCTTCATTTGGCTCCCAAAAGCAACATGATCTTACATGTTGATGAAAAAAGACATAGTTATATTTGCATAATTACAGCAATATTGTAGGTCTTTAGTGCAACAGATCTTAGAAGCTGATTTATGATTCAATATGTACGGCTAAAAGTTACCATGCTGGGTAGTGTGCATAGCATTAGACAATGACAGTTTTGGGGCATAATTGCTTTAATGTGGGCAATTAAGACTAAGTGCATGTGATTTTAGTGTCTGCCCTACATTCCTCTGAATGATTACAATGATCAATACACATGATTTGTAAGTCGCTTCCTATTGATCGAATGGTAAAATGTTTGACCTTCCTTTGAGGAAGTAATTTGCTAAATTATGACACCACGTAAAGTCTTTCTTGGTTCAGAGGTGAGGGGTAATGGTGTTCAGAATTACAAAAAAAAAAAAAAATCCTTTTCCCCCCTTTTCCTGAAAGTAAGTCTCTGTAATGTCCCTGCCAATGTGTCGACTTCACCTGTGGAGGGAGGAGTCTGGCACATTTGTCTTTGAAATTAACAGAGGGAAAAAAACTGAATTGCAAACTCAGCCCATCTCTATGAGAAACCCTCTTCATGAACTTAATCTGTTTACACCTCTATGCCAAATCATCAGGAAGTTTTTGACCACAAAATCTGTGTTGTTTGCAAGTAGCTGGAGAAAAATGTGCAGCAGCAAAGCTGGGGAAACGGAGCACTCTGAGTGCTGCAAGCAGCTGGGACACGTGGCAGGGCTTCCTGGGCTGCCTGCCAGGCTTAATTTTGCTTTGCATGCAGAGTACCAAATAGCCTTCGCTATATCACATTAGCAGGTACGAAAACAAAACCAACAAAATGTTCATGAAAATATGTTAGCTGATGAACAGTAACTTAGTTATGGCTGAGGCACCTCCTTCATGCTACAACTGCCATCCTAAATGTACAGAGTAGCAAAGTAGATCAAAATTAATAGTAACAATGCACTGAGACGTGTCCTACTCCAGGGGCTGTTCTGTGCTGCACAGGGGAATGATGAGTTTCCCCAACCCCAGCAAACCACATGTACAGGGCAGAGCTACCATGCCAAAAATTTGTATTACCTAAGGGATTCTAGTACCCCAGAAGGAAAGACCCATACAGACCCCCTTCTGCTTTTAGGAGCCACTTCATGTTTTCACACAGCAGCAGTGCTTCCTGGCATGCTCTCCACCAAGTATGTGTGCTCGACTGAATTTAGTGTTATAGATGTCATAGTTGAATATGAGAAATTTCCACAGTCCTCACCTTTTGTTTTTGAAGGTTCTGGGCTTTAAGCTTGTAGCACTTCATTCAAATGGGGTCTGGTAGCAGTGCAGCCATGCGCAGCCCTCCTCAGCCCAGACAAACTGAGTGAAAAAGCCTAAAGCAGCCAGCTGGATCTTGAGTCTTGGGGTCACTCGCAATAGCCCTCTTTTGACTAGTTTTGTACACCAATCCAACTGCACCACCCAGGCAAAGTCAACTGTTCAGCTAACAACTGTCCACAAATCTACCTTAAAACTATTCAGATTTCACCTTTTTGAACTAAACCGCAATGTATGTACAAACTTTCCAGATTTCATCCTTTCACATTGAACTGCTTTCTCACTCTCTCCACTGCGTTGCACAGACAAACCTTCACAAAGTAAGCCGCTCTTCCCACAGTAAGACTCCAATATCAACAAACACCCACAGGAAGGCTTCCACAATAACATTGCAACATCAATCAGGCCCTGCATCAAAAAATTCATGTTCTCCATAAGAGTCCACCCAACAGTAACAGCCGACAAATAGACACTATCCTCACCAAAGCCAAACACAGCAATGACTGGTGCAAAGTTAAAATCCCACACGCGGTGTGATGCTGTGGGTGTGAGCTAATACAGAGATGGGCTTGGAAGTTGCAAAGTGCACACCCTATGGTTTAATATGTCATTTTATTGGGGACTGGGCATTCTCCCTGGGAGAACTGTACAAGCAGAGCTGTTTAAGGACAAGCTTGGAACCGTTTTTCAGGTCTCTGACACCAAGAATAATAAATGGTACCTGTGTTGTGGCATAGGGTTTTCCTGTCCATTTCCTTCCGTGCCCAGTCAGGTCCTGCGGGAAAGAGAGAGAAATATTTCGGACAGGATTAACAACCTCAGTGTCCTGTCCCTAAGCACAGGTAGCCCAAGCCGGCAGACATGCTGGGAGGCCGCTCTCCCCCAGTTTACTGGGATGCGTTACCTCAGCAATTTTGCCAAAACACACCGTTGGCACATCCGGTGTGCTTCAAGGTTCCTACCCTACGGTCCCTGCCTCGAGGTACCTCGGCGTTTCCCGCCGAAGCGGCCTCGGCGCGGCGCGGCGGCGCCGCCCCGCCCCGCCGCCCCTCACGCTCTCACGCCCTGGCGGCGGCGCTGCCCTCGCTCCCCGCCGCCTCAGCGCTCCGCTTCCGGGGCCGGCGCCGTCCCCTCAGCCCCCGCTTCGCTCCCCTGCCCTGGCGTCACCCTCGGCTCCACCGCCACCAGCCGAGCCCTGTCCAACGGTCAGCCCGGGGCCCCCGTCCCTCCAAGCCGCCTTTGTGTTTCCTGCCTCATCCCAGCCCTGCCCCGGCCCCGGCCCCGGCCCCGGCCCGGCCCGGCCCACAGCACCCGGCACGCACAAGCGGCTGCAGAAGCCCCTCTCCCGCCCGGGGTGCTTGGTCCTGACTCTCCCCTGGCCGAAAGCAGCCAGCTGGATCTGGAGTCTCGAGGTCACTTGCAGAACCAAACTCCTGATTAGCTTTTCACAGCAATCCAACTGCCCCACACAGGCAAAGTCAACTTCGACCCCACGCCGCAGCTAACTGGTACCTAAAAACTGTCCAAAACCTACTTAAAAGCTGCTCAGACTTAACTCATTCACATTAAACTGCTGTCTTACACTCTGTACTACATCTCACAGACAAGCCTTCACAAAGTAAACTACTCTAAGCCACTCTTCCTGCACTAATACTCCAGCATCAACAAACTCGTGCATGTAGACTTGCACACTCTCCCTGAAGGTCTGCTCTACTCTACCCACTGGCAAAGACACACTGCCCTCACCATGGCCAAAACACCCCAGCGACTGCTGCAAAGTTAAGACTGCATGTGCAGATCAGCCTGCTCTTTTCTACCTCACCCAAAACTGAGGCATCCCCAATCTCCCACATGTGTGCTCAGCCTTCCCCTTCTTCTCGCCAGCTTCTGCCCTCCTGGTGCCCTGCACCCTGGCCTCAGGTGAGGAAAGCAGCTGGGACATGTGTGAACCTTGTGTACAACATGCTCGCTTCCACGCTGCTGGTGAAGGTAGTATAATGGACGAGAAGGACAGAGATGCTGAAATAATTACAATATGGAAGACAGAAGATGAGACATACCACAGATCATGTAGCTAGCGAAAAACATCCTATTTACTGGTTGCTGTGCCAAGCACACATACCATTACACAATGTCCCACCCTTAAACCCCTTTTGTCAGAAGAAGAGAGCATCAAAGAGTTCATAAATTCCCCAAAACAACAGTATTGAACAACGAATTAAAACTACAAAGCAGTTAGAATTCATGGTTAGAAAAAGTTCAGTCAAACAAAGGGCAGACATTTATTGAGAAACTTAAGGTAAATCTGCTTGCCAGACCGGAGAGGATAGCCTCTCCTGGAGCTCACCAGCCACTGCCAAAGCATCCCTTGGGGGAACTTCTTTTTTCTAGCCAGAGATCATGCTGAGACACCAGTTACAGACAGACTTTCAGGGATGAGCAGGACTACTCTGGAAACTCAGCTCTAAAAGTCCTCGCTTCCCCACCCTACCCCAGTCCTATGCCTGAGCACCAGGAGTGAAGTGTCCAGCTCTAAACCATAATCAGCTTGTATCAGGATTTTGAACATTCCTTTTAGTTTTCTTCCAGGTGCTTAATGACCATCACAGAGGTTTAAGGTTCCTCAGATGTCTTATTCTTGAGAAACCTTACAGAACAAAGTTACAACACTACACAGTATACTATCGTCACTCTTTGCTGCAACTAAAAAAAAAAAAAAAGACACAGCCATGGATAATCTGTAAATAAATTCTACGCCCGAGTTCCCATTTCCTTATTGTTGATACCGTTCCCATTTCCTTATTTTTGATACCATTCCCTCAGCAGTAATCTATTCTCAGCAGGTTCCCATGCAACTAGTATACAAGCATTTGGGTCCCATTTCTGGATGTTCTGAGCTGAGCTAGAGCTGGTGGTTATCACTGGGGATTGCATCAGGACAAGAGGATGGGAAGCTGGTGGTGGCAGTACTAATCAACTGTTTAACACAAGAAGGAAGAGTTAAGAGTCCCAGGCAGGGTACCTTGGTGCTGAGAAAGCTGTTTATGCTCCATTTTGAAAATTTTCTGAGCACAATGTATTCAGATGTGTTTTCATTACCTCTCATTTAAACTGATTCTTCTTTGGCTATTTCCTCTTTTTTTGCATCAGATAAGTGGATTTACTCTGTATTAGAATTACATGTTACCATTCTTATTCTAAGAATGCGCAGAGACATTTGTCATCTCATGAGAGACTCATTGAGGAACCAAAATGAGAAGGTGAAAGTTGCTATCTGCAGATCAAGACGTAGGAACTGTGTCAGTAAGCACCCCTATATGTCTCCAACCCATCAAGATAAATCCATCAGAGGAGGAGGAGATGGAGAGGGATAGAAGTGCATCTTAGACAAGCACAAATTGAAATTGAGCTATAGGTTGGCACTGGGGCTGCAGAAGGCCCAAAGGTGGTGCCAAAGATGGGGCAGAGCCCGGCACTTTGGGCACCAGTAACTGGGCATGAAAAGCAGTGGCCGAGGAGACTTACAGAGGGACTCCTGCCACAGGCACAAGGCCAGCAGTCCCCGGCACTGGCCAGGCCCTGGGCTGCAGGGGGAACCACAACCCACAAAGCAGCTTACACCACCATTGTGTAACAGCTAAATCTGTGCATAATTGCACAAATCGTACTAACCTGCTGGCTGGCTGCTGGCACATGCAAGAAACAGAAAGAGCCTGGTCTCTGATGGTTCATGGACGGAGGCCTTGCTCTCTGCCACTGAACACCCACCAGTGGAGAAGCCAAGAAAGCTCAGCAGAGCAGAGACAATAATAGAACAAGAAGATACATTCATGTTGCAGCATCGCCCTGCATGGGGAGACAGGAGGGGAAAAGAGACTAATTAGTCTCACTCTGCCTTTTCCTGTTGCTCCTCTATGGGCAGTGCTGAACATCAGGGCTTCGCTCGCCTCAGTAACATAGTTTTCTCCAATTTTTTTTTTTAATTCTTTTTTTTTTTAAACACATTGCAGTGGAAGTCTTGAACTTGAACTAGGAATCAAGCCACTGGATATTCTTTGCTTACTCTCCAGTTGGTCTGATGTCAGGCTTTTGACTTTAAAAGATAAGAGCTGCTGCTATAGTTTTCTCTGAATCATTTTCCTGGAGAACATGTTCCCAGGTTTTGTTCAGTCTAAACCTTCCAGGCTCTGAATATTCTCCATTTTCTCATGGGCCAACTACATAGGCTCCACTTGACCTGGAGGTACCACCTGTATCTGAGTTGGCATCTGGCAGGGATTCAGTCACCTAAAAAGAGCCCTCTATGGCATCTTAGAACCCTCTTGGTCACCCAAGCTACACCCATGGGACATAGGATCTTTGAGACCCGCACTGGGGCAGCAGCTGGTGGCCAGGGAGGTACTGCAGGGCACCTCAAATAAAAAGGTGCGAGTGAATCTCAGCCCTAAACACTTTTATCAGCAGCAAGAAAAGGCACTTTACAATATGTTTAATTTCCTCCTAAAATCAATGTCTAAAACTAATCAGAGGATTGACACACTGAAAGTGCTGACCTTGCTCTACTTCCTGTGAGGAAAGCCCAGGGGGACTAAATCAGGTGTCTGTTGTAGACGTCTAAAGCTAGGTGAGATGACTTCATCCAAAGCTATATACACATGGGCCCCTTCCTGCTAGTAACCTGCCTTCAGAATTACAAAATAAACTTCAGTGATGTGAATCTAACAAAACTCAGATCTATTTACTGTAAAACAGGTATAGTATGAATTCTTTTTACTGATTCTAGAAATCATATTAGTATTTTAAAATAATCACTTGTGAAAATCTTTGCAGTCCAAGTATCTCTACCACATAAATTTAAGTACCATTATAGTACACAATAGAATTGGATAGTAGTTGCTATAATAAATGGACAAGATCTCAAAATTCTTATTTACAGTGGAACTTTACCTGTGAACAATTCCATGGGTTTTTCCATCAAAATATTTATGGAATAAGATAAACCTCCGTGACCCTTACTCAGGAGTGTCCATAATCACATACTTAGCTTTAAACATAGAGCCACTGAAGTTGATGAGATGTGCATTGTTGAGTCAGGACAGTTTCCTCACACAGGACCATACGTAGGAGAATCTGGGCCAAAAATGTAATTATTTCCTTAAGGTGTGAAATATCATCAAATATCTGATGAATCAAATGATTACATTAATACTAGTATTTGCATAACTAAGTTACTAGTTATGATGAGAACAAAAAAGAGGAAATATTAAAAGGTGCCAATATAGGAATGGGAGAAGAGAAACTTTGAATGCAAAACTAGTAGCAGGATTCATGGGATTTTGCAAGTTCAAAATGTAACTGACACATTTCTTTGTTGCTGTTAATTTTGTTTTGCCTTCGTATTAACTGCATCACTTTGATGAATATTTTTAAAAATAAAATAATGGCTATCACTCAGGCTGCTTTGAAGTATTTCTGAGTTGAATGACTGGTAGCATTTGTTGATTTCATAGTGTGACACTAGAAGTTTTGATATGGGATTTAAAAAAATGAGATTTGAAGTTAAAAGGAGACATCTTGATTAAAGCCAGAACAAATTGTTTGGCTGAGATTCAAACTCTGGTTCACATGCCTTTCCAAGCTTGTAGATTCACTTGCTTGCTAGGAAAAGCCCATATGCTTTCAATGGATGAGTTAAAAATTCATGCCATGGAAGAGCAGGAAACTGCTTCAAAGTTGGGAACCAACAGAACAGCTTAAACCATAAGGGAAAAATATATTCATAGACGTTAGATATAAGAATGAGGTAGAAAGGTCTTATGTGTAAGGGGTTCCACTCTGAGCCACAGTCAGCGTGACCTTGAAACAAATCCCATAGTCTTCTGTGCATCCGTTGCCCACATGCAAACTACTGATAATATTGTTCTCATCTTCTACTTTGCAGGAAGCTGTGAAGATGAATAGCAGCTATACGATGCTGTAAGTCATACGGCCAGCTAGAGAGACGGTCTGTTGGGTTATCAGTTTAAAACTCAAAGAGATTGCGATGAATGCTACTGATCTGGTGGGTGCAATTGCTCATTGCCAACAGTCTTCTGGGTAATTCTAGTTCAAAAGGTACCTCAGAGACCCCACCACACAGGGAACTGGGCCTCTGTGCTGGACGCTTCTATTGAAATGCTTGACATACTCATGGCTTCTCAAGGCGAGGGGGGAACATCTAGAAAAGGACTGACCCACACCTGAGGGCTGCTCAGCACTTCATCATCCACCAAAGCCCTTGTCCCGGTTTGGGCTAAATCAGAACTAATTCTGTTTTAGTGCTTTAACTTTTCAGTTAAGTCTCCTCTAACTAACGGCATTTTCTGAAACAGCAGCCTGTTTTTCCAGGCAGTGACTGCTCCTAGCAGTGATAAGGCCTGGTGTTTATAGTTAGTACCAAGGAAAGGGATGCAGAGAGGCCCTTGCTTGTACATGTTCTTGTAGCGACCAAGGTCACTGCTAAATCTTGTACTCCATGTTGGGGTGCCAGGAGTGAAAAGGGTCACACCTGCAGGGAGAAGTGAACTGGACAGGTGACCCAAACCTGACCAACAGAGTATTCCATCCCATACACATCATATTCAGTATAAAGCTGAGAGATCACGAGGGTCTCACCCTCTTTCTCTCTTCTTCGATGGCCAACATCTGAGGAGGACTCTGTCTGTTCTTCTGTCGTTGATCCCGATCCGTGCATCCCTGAATCCAGTGCCTGAGTCCAGCTCCTGCATCCCGTCCCTGTCTGCTGCCGAGTCCAGCCTGGGACTGCCCCAGTGCCAGCCCTGCAGTGTGGTGGTGACGTATTGCCATCAGGGTGGGGGGAGTTGGGTTCGGTGTTGGTTTTGTATATATTTGTACATATTGTATATATTTCATTATTTCCTTATTCTTATCTTTTCTTTTATTGTTATGGTTTCATTAAAGCTGTTTTAGTTTTCTTTTCCAAACCATAAAGTCTCTCCCTTGTTCTCTTTCCCTTTCCCTTTTGGGAGGGGAGAGGGGTCAGTAGAGAGCGTCTGTCATTTGTTAGTGGCCGGCCCAGCCTCAAACCTTGACAGCCCTACAGCTGCCTCCTCCTCTCCAGTCCAGTAAACCAGGACACTGTCCTATGTGGCCCAAAGAAATAGGAGTGGATGTAGGAGTTCTTCAGAATGAACCAATACCACTAACTCTTCACAGAGATCATCTGCTCAAAAGCCCCTTAAGTCCTCATTTTTTTAAATAACTGACTTAAAGCACCTGCTCACAGGGCAGTTTCTGCATCTTGGGAGACCATCACTTCTTTTCTCGACCTTCTTCCTTTGGTAGTGTCACTGGGGATGAGACTGACTTTTAAAGGACACATTCACTAGTGCCATTTGGGAAGGTCATGAAGAAAAAATACCTTGTCAGTTTTGCAATGGAAAATGTAATAACTCACCAGCAGGCTATTGACCGAGCTGTTAAACTCTGGAGGGAAAAAAAAGAAAACCTGTTAGGTGAGCTGGTTAATATCAGGGCTCACCACTCACTCCTGCATACTACAGACTATGTCAAAAGCTTTCCAGTAATCAGTAGAGCTTAAGAAAAGTCTCTGATTAACTTTTCTTTCATCTTTCTCTTTTCCATCTGGTGTTAAAGATCAAACCTTCAGTTCCTCTACTCTTTTAAGCGTTGCCTGTTTGACAGCAAACTTCTCATCCATCTTAAATCTACTGTGGGCTAGAATGTCTTTCAGCAGTGGCTAGAGGGGAGATATATTATCAGATACTAACCATATTGCTCCTTCTCTTTTTACCTTAGCTCTATTTGTTATTATAGGATATATCTGAGTTTTCTGAGTGTTCAGCTTCTATCCCTCTACTGCAGGATAGTGCTGTGCTGCTAATGCTTTGCAAATCACTGCATCATCCCTTTCCAGTTTCGGACTGTCCTATCGGTGCTTTGCATAGCTTCTTCCAACTTTACCAGCAGCCCAGGACATCTGTCTCCTGGGACTTTCAGCATCTGTGCTCTTAAAGGCGCTATGATGTGGAACAATGGTGGCTTTGACAGTGCTGGGGCTGTAAAGCTTTAAACTGCACTGCTACTGATTGCTTGCTGGGTAAAGACAGCACCCTCCCCTTTGACAGAGACTGCAGTAGGACAGAGATGCTCAGCCACCCTTTAGAAATCCATGTCTTCTTGGTGAGATATGGCTAAAGACTGATGGAACCACTGACTTAGACCTGGCCCTGATCCTCCTCCCGCGGCACTCTTGCAGCTATTCCTTAGTAGCAGAAGAAAAGCAGCTGTAATTATTTGCTGCGTGGCTTACACAAAACAGAAAAGGAGAAAACACCTCCCCAGCACATTGAGGGTCATCAAGGGCCAGCAGTTAATCGTATAGAGTATTTGGATAATGGTAAATAGAAGACCATCAAGATGATTACATTTCTTATTATTTCAAAACTGAGTGTCTTTTCAGGAAGAGAAATTCTAGTTTCTTCCTGGCTCTACCACCTAACATCACTTGTAAGCTATGACTTCATAGTCATGTGAGTTATCAAATCCATTTCAATCATATTTATCAGGCTAGTTATTGTACCAGAGATTCATAAAATGTCTTCATGGATTTGCAGGGGGAGGCAAAATGTTTAAAAAAAGAAAGACGTTAAGAGATGTGGGAGGAAGAGGAAAGCTGCCTCAGGTAACTTGCACCAGAGTGGCAACGACCACCTTGTACAACAGCAGGCCTGTGAAGTCCAGATCTTCATTAGCGAACAGTGCAGCCCAGCAGTGGCAGATCTGCATACACTTGATGCACACACTATGTTTATCTCAGGGGATTTACTTCAGATTAGCTGTAGTCTGGTCCTGTGAACTGAATGAGTGTATTAGGTGTAGTCCTGGAGAGCCGTTTCTCATGTGATTTAAACAAAAGGAATAAATACAGTTCATGTGCCTTGAGACCACTCCATGATATGAACCCACAGAGCAGCAACTGGCAATAACAATTAATTTTTCTTCAGTGCTCTCCTGACTCAACGTTATGAACTAATTGCACACTCTTTCTGTAATGCCTAGCATAGGAGACATTTATTAAGCACCTGTGCTCAGTGGGCATGACACTGCATTGGGACAAAAGCTTTTTCATGCAACCTACCGCTCCCTCAGAAATGTTGGCCTGCAACTCCGTGCCTATGTAAAACAGGGGGATGTAAACATGCTTTGCAAAAGTTTCAAATCTTAAATTTATGAAAGAAGCAATCAGACTGAACTTGAGTACAGCCTGTCAGTGAGGAGAGTTAAATGGCGTCTTTGGGGGAAGAATGGTATGATGCCATACATTTGCAGACCTTTCTGCTTTGCTGTTCTGAGCCTGGACTAAAGAATTTGGGTGCTATCACAGCATAAGCAACATCTTCCTGCTAGGAAGAGTGTAAGAAAGCACTTTTGGAAATGACCAGTTCCGTGTCAGATCCAAAGTAGCTGTTGTCTGGTGCTGATTGGTACCTAATATGTCAGGAGAAATGCAAAAGCACATTACCAGGTGGATGTGAACACCCTGCTTTCATATCCTGCTCTCCAGTAGTTAGAGACTGATTAACATCCTAGAACACGAGGTTCAACATTTTTGCACTGTTTGTAGTATTAATTATAACATTAGGTATTTCTGATTTCCATATAAGCATCTAAATCTGAATCCTTCTAAATCTCTGAACAATTTGCTGTGGCAGACAGGCCCACAGTTAAATCATGTGTAGTGTAAAAAAGCATTTCCATTTATCAATGTTGAATTTCATACCTTTAACTATCAATTTAGCTGACACTGGAATTCACTTAAAACATTTCTTCACAATGTAATAGATCCTATATGTGTAAGTTCATGCTCATATGGTGAAACAGCAATCAATTGTATTTACATTTATAAACACAATTACTCTGCAGCATCACTGCTACAGTTCCTGCAGCTCATGTTAGTGTGGAGGCAAGGAGTAATATTAATGAGGACTGAGAGATGTGTGAAAATAATAATAAATGCAAACATTCTGATTAAACAGAACGAGGTTGTGAAACACTAAGCCAACTTTGGAAAGGAGCAACTCCTTGCAATTTTTGTTGGCTCATATCACTGAATTAGGGATGTGAATCATCCATCACTACAATATTTTAGTTTTGAAGCAGCACAGCTTTGACTGCGGGACAGTTTTGCTGATAGAAAAGCCTGAGGGACATAATTGTGGGTCAGACTTCCCATTTCAAAAAAATTGTTGGTTGTATGTTACACGCAGATTACAGATATGTTTTATGTTACTCAGTTTGCCAAACTGCATTTTATTTGCTAAAGGGAACTGAACTATGAAAAAAAATGAGCTATTTTGAAGTTAACGATGTGCACAGGCTCCTGTTGAAATGCTTGGAGAATACACTACCTTTCCATATAAAATTTAATTCTGCAGATAATACTTGCTTGGAAAATCGTGCCTTTTAAGCATGTATTTATCATCTCAGGAAGTTTAAATGATGGCACATACATCCTTTTTTGGTTGCAGGGTAAGTACTCATTTTGATAAATCTAAGTTTCTTGTAACTTGGTTACCATAGTAGCCAACTTATTTGCCTCACAGAAGTGTTTTCAAGATTAGTTGGTTAATAGTTTGCACAACTTTGATGTGTACAGTCCACATAGTCATTATGATTTATTTCACATGTTTGGTAAAAGTTTAAAATACTCTTTCCTGCAACAATACAAACTTTGATTTCACCTTTTCTTTTTAAAAAAAATTTCTAAACTCCAGTTTCAATTTAGGGAAAAACCACTTAATTCCTGGTTCTCTAAAAGCGCAGAAAGATGTAAAGCTTTTCAGCACTGCTGTTGATAGCAGGAAAACCAACACAATCTGCGCAGGATTAGCATCATCACAAAAAAAGAGTAATGTTTTGATTTTGTGCTATAAATAATGAAATAAGCACCTGATTTTTATAAAAAAAATTTACGATGCATAATTAATTCAGACATGCTTCAGGGTAGTTCTAACATGTGCTCTTTGTTCTCATGTTTTTTCTTCTATTTGACGTGGTTGCTAGGATGCTACTGCAAAATAATATGTATCAAGTTCATTATTACTGGGTTACATGGCTATGACGTGGTATCACTTTGTGAACTTCTTTTCTCCTTCAGAACCTGATAATTCTGCCAAGCTGGGTGTGATCCCAGCCTCCCACACCAACGTATTTTTTATTAGGTGGAATGAATGAATCAATGAATGAATGAGAGACTCCTGTGTGCCCAGAGGGAGAGCAGAGGCTCTGGAGGCCCCGTTATCCCCCGCATGGCGTGCAGCACAGCACGTCTGTCCCTAGCTCAGAACAGAGATGTCTCTCGGGCAGACATCATCAGGAAGCAAACGATGCCTATACCCCTCAGTGCATCCAGAAAGAAAAGCAGCTAGCTCTGTGGCTGAAGGACCAGAGACATTTCTCTTGATACCTTTAAGCTTCCGTAAAGGTCTACCCTTTGGAGAAGATGCTAGAGCACAGCCAAAAGCAGACTGTATGGCCTGGGTTGGGAATGTTGCTTAACCAACTTCAGTCTGTTCTGAAATATAAATACTTTACTGACTGTCTTACTCGAAGATAGCGGTTCTGCTCCAAGTACTCTCCGTTTCCCAAAAGTTTCATATTCCCTCCACCCTATGGATGCCATCTTTAGGTCAGTAAAAGTAGGTTAAACTCCAATTCCAGCCAACAAATTTCATTAATCTTTTCCTTTGCTGTTTGCCAAGTGAAGATTTATTATTTTATTAGCTTTTACTTATTTGCTAGCATTCACGAAGCTGATGAATTGGTTGGAATCTACTTTGACTCCTGCTTACTGGCAACTGCAGACCAAGTCCTGAGGAGCAGGAGGGACATGAGGCTTCCTACAGTCTCCACCATTAAGGATCTCTTAACTGATGACTTAGGGAAAAAAAAAAAAAACATCTGTCACTCATAGGCAATTCTTTTGTGGCTCTTACAACTAATTGTGCCAAGTCAGATTTACACAGATGAAGACAAACTATAAAAGTGTTTGGTTTTAACTATGCATCAAGGAAATTATCCTTAATGTAATATTCTAACTTCCAAAGCCGACGTGTAGCAAACTAAGTGCAGGATTTCAGAGAATCTACATAACTGATTATATTAGCTGGTTTATCCTAGTCTCAAACTGCATCAGATAGGAAACAGACACAATTTGTGTGATACAATTAACAGTAAAATTTAATCTCTCATACACGCACACGTATGCACACACATGCTAGAATGACAGGTCTGCACAAGAGCAAACAAAAGCAGCCAGGGATTATGGGGCAAAGGTTTCACCATCCTGCTGCATCCTGTTAGGTTCGTAAGAGAAAGCACAACCTCTCAGACGGCACTCTCTCCTGCAGCTGTATTGCTTTTAGCTGAACAATGCAGGTTAGAGCACTGCAGTTCAGTTACTGCAAATATGATCATGAGACACTGTAAAAAAGTTATTGAGTCTACTCACTTCATACCTGGTATAGCATTCCCACAAGTCATGTCATAGAAAGACCAAAGAACTCTGCTTTCATGCTCAAAATGCACGCACAGCATTCTGCCATTCTGAGCAAGTCTCTTTACCTACCTTTACCTCATCGTCTTTACTTTTAGAGTAACTTTCAGAGCCAGAGAAAGTTGAAAGCGGTGCCTTGCACCAGAAGGCCATTCTCAGTTTTTTCTCATAGCTTTGCCCCTGCAGAGCCACTAATCAAGCAGCTCCATCATGCACCAGGATGAGGCTCACCTCTGTGCAGTCGGAATTAAATGGTAAATAGGCCTTGTGTCAAAAACTTGATATATTTCTCCTGAGCATACAGTGTCTCTATTCCCCTTTAACTTACTAAATCTATTTTCCTTATTGAGCTCAAGCCAATTGCAAGGAGTCCAGTCTTAAACTTTAACCATTCATCCCTGCATCTGAAAAAGATGCTCTTTCCTTTGACTGCGCCAGTTCAGCCACACCTCTCATTCACTCTATCTGGTTCTCCCTTTGACCTGTGTTTTGTCTGTCATTCCAGATTCTCTCTGCATACAGCAAATACCCTGACATAGAAGCTCTGCTCTTTGAGCATGTCTGACTGTAGAGCAGAGCCATCGCAGGCAGGGTACGTTATCCTCCATCCTCCTGTAAGCACCCCTTTGTAGCTATGGGCAAGTTGACACAGTAAGCATACCCTTTGCCAACATCCTGGGAGTCAAACCCCCATAAATGTGCTACTAGCTCTCAATTTCTCTCTCCAGCATTGCTCTAAACTCGGTCTCCCAGTCTCAGGATAAAACTTCTCACAGAAAGCAATGTATCTTTATTACTTCAACCTAACTTTTCTTTGGTTGGGTTGAAAGGTTAAGTGGGAACTGAGCAGGAATTTAATCTGAGAGGCTTATTATACTGAAAGGTACCTTTTTTTTTTTTTTTTTTAAATATCATGCAAGACAGACTCTGTGTTTGCTGAAGCCATCTTCTTTCTTCTCTCTGCCAGACAATATTTTGAGCAGTCCAGCTATGGTTTAGCCAATACACAGTCATTAACATTGCTCTTTAAATTACAAGACACTTTTATGCATACTCTATTTTCCACTCTGAAATGACAATATAAACCTCTTTTGTGTAGCTGAAACATGCCCTCTTGTCTCTATGCTAACTCATTCAAATTATACCTGAATGTTTCAAAGAAGCTTAGGAAGGATACTGGTCTATTCTAAGACCCACAGGAAATAAATATTGTGAAATATGCTTTTCATTCTCTTTGTTCTGAAGCTTTATGACTAAATGCTGGGCTGGTAACACAGGTTTATCAGGCATGCCTGATTTGTCCAGATCGTGAACAATAATAAAATTATTCAACAGAGCAAGAAAAGAAAAGGGGGAAAAGGGGGAGAAAAGTGAAAAGTAAAAAAAAAAAAAAAAAAAAAAAAAAAAAAGAGGAAAAAAAAGAAAAGAGAAAGAGTAAGCCAACTACAATATGAAAAGTTTAATTGATACTTGTAACAAGGTCAGTGTTCCTTCACAGCTGTAATTTTAAAAAAGCTGATGTTGAGCTGGTAACATCTGCTATGTATCTCATGATTTCAATATTTCTGTTCACACTAGCTAAGGCTCTGGCCTTAATTATTTAGGCTTGGATCCTACAGGTTTTGCCTTTTTCTCTGAAGACAGATTCTCTGATTGAAAAATACATTTTGCAAAGTTGATTGACATGGACAAATAAGGTCCCTAAGATTCCTGCTACAGAACACAGTCCTTGTCTCCTATTTTACAAAATATGCAGAAAGACATAATTTACAGTTGAAAATCAGTAGGTAGAATATATTTCTGATAGTGACTCATTAATTACAACAATTTGCAACAAAATCTAGGATGATGGAAGTCTAATGCAACCTGGAGCTTTATTTAACAGAATACCCTGTCAATGGCCAAGCACGTCGAAGCCCTCCCTGTATGCTCCACTGTTCCTAAAGGACACAGTATTCACTTCTGAAATCTCAACATCAGAAAGGCAGCAATAATTTTAAAGGAGCTCAGAAAATAATACTGCAGGCAACTAGGCTGAATGTACATAAATAAATACTTAGCATAAGCAGGTTCAATTGCAGTAATAACCAAATTAACTAAATTGAAGAGTGAACTCCCAAGGTCCTGTGTGTGGATTAAAAAATGTCATGCTGTGAACATCTAATTCACCTCCCTCTCTTCTTGGTACCTACAAAGTAGGCAACAATTAAGGCTGTGTTTATAAAGCCTGTCTGGTTACAGGTGCTGCCTGAAGAAGTGCTCACCCCATCCTCCATCTGCTTGCCACTTCCCTCTGCTGCAAGTTGTTATCCCCTCTCATCTGCTGCTTTGGCTGCTCATATAATTGCTCCTTAACTAATTTCAGCCACAAGGAATCACGTTAATAAGGACCTAGCACTGGCACTGTTAAAGCAACCTGCCTTGTTCCAGCTAACAGAGGTCGAGGCAGAAGACAAAAAGTTCGAGGTGACAAGAACCTAGGGGAGGGGGCAAGGAAGGAAGTACTGGACAGCGGCTGAAGACAATGTGTCCATACACTCTAATTAGAAGCAAAGAGATACATGGCTTTGGGTATGGAAACAATTTTCTCCCATTGGTCTTAGCCTACTAGAAATGAGAGAGTGAATACGTGGGTCACCAAACACTACGTAAGACTGTTTACATAGGGTAATTCGCAAAATGTATCAAGCCTGGGTACGTATCTTAAAATGAAATAAAACAGTATCTTCGCCGTCCCTAACTGACCTGTTTTAGTTATATGATCGACTGTTACTAGAACAATGTCTTTCGATGCATCCGTTCTGCACGTAATCCTGCATCCTCCTCTGAATTTCTAAAGTGGTTAAATTGATTGCCAGAGGAACACTGGCCAAGAGCAATACATGTCACAAGATCACTGCATCACAAAAAAAAAGCATTCGGTGGGGACAGACTGTGAAAACTAAATTAACAGCTGGGGCATATTTCAGTTAACATAACACTCCTAAATCTGCAAAACTGCTAAAATATAAACAATATGGATTTTTTTTTTTCATTCCAAGTGTAAGAGTTCATTTGGTAAGGAAGCCAACCCGAACAACTCCAAGTAATAAGAACATACTCTTCTGAGATGCTACTGACATATCACAAGTTGGTTTAAAAACTGCTACCTTTTTATTGCATGAGACATTCAGAGCATTTAATGAACACATCTCAGAGAAACTTGGCAGAGGCTTTGAGAAGCAAACAGAACATTACTTGGAAATCATTAATGACCTTTATAATACCTGGTGTTTGAACCCAAGATAAACTTTTGGCAGCATCCATCCCTCAAGTCTCCAAGTGCTGCCAGCAGAAGATAGGCAGATGTGGCAGGGTTTTCTCACGTTGGGGTGCCAGGCGGTCCAGGTATGCTCAGGGAGGAAGAGGGCTGGCCTGCATCCACCACGCTCCCAGGGCTAAGCCTTCAACAGCTAAGCACACTGGTGCCAGGATGCACTAGCCAGGGCTGGTGGGACCCTGCTGTTATGGCTGCTGCAACTGAGCAGGAAAGAAATAACAGTGTTTCATTCTTGCCTGAGGCTGTCATATTTCATGGGACTCTACCTTAAAGACCCCATTTTACATGGTTCACAAGGCTTGGACATGGAAACAACAACTTCAGATGTGTAGGAAAGGCCAGAGAGCCTCTGGGAGAACACAAAACTTGGGAGACTGCCCTGTGCCTGGCACTGGTGGTACTGAAGCTAGACCAGTATTTGGAGAGAAAAAGATGGATAGTAGTCCTGCAGGCTCCCTTATGCCTCCCCACCATCCAAAGCCCAAGTACAAACAAGAAATCTGCAATAATAAATAAATCTTAGATGGACAAGTCCTTGGTAGAGTTCAGGCTGGCTCTCTATCCTCCTAGACCAATGATCTGCTGCTAAGCTACAGAGGTGTTGTTCCAGCTCCTCAGTCTGGAGAACTTTCTTATTACCAGCTACACTTCCACCATGCAATATCTTGTCATTACTGCCCTACACAGAGAGGGTGAAAGGCTACGGAAATTGAGTGGAAGTCACATGTTCAATTGCTTCTGAGATGCCTGTACTGGGACTTCAGTTCCCATTGTGAAGCAGAGGAATCTTCTACAGGCAATCAGATGTACTGTTCACACCAGCTAATTGTCTCCTTAGCACATTACTCAAGGGCCTGTATGCTGTATCGCATGCCTGATGCTCTTCAGCTCAGGAGCTGCCTCTTATACCATATGCTGTCTCCCGTAGCTTTAGGCAAGACGTAGTCCAGGAAAATCCACCTAAAGTAACATAGCAGAAACCACCCCAGAAATTTCTATACATGTGACTTCTGAAATTATCTTCCTGAAGTACAGAGCTGGTTTAAAACAAACATGTTTTGTCTCTGCAAAACTCATCCACGGATAGTAAATCAATGCATTTCCATTGCCACTTGGTGTCCCCAAACCTATTAGCAGTGAGTGCCGCTTGCACAAGCTTGGTAGGACAGGTACAAGCTGGATGCGTAAATGCAATCTGATGCTTATATTTTGTTTTGCCAATGGACTGTGCTGACACCGGCTAATCTCATGATGTGTGCCAGGGCGCTGAGCCCTATCCTGCTCAGCCTACACCTCCTGCAGAGGTTGCTAGCTGCAAGAGGAGTACACATTACACAATGTCTTTGCACTGTAGAGCCTGTTCCCAGGTCCACCAGATCTCCAGGGGAGAGGAAATCACTAAATGCCAGGAATGCCTGGGCTCTTGTGTTACAGGCCCAAAAAGAAAGCACAGCCTTTGAGCACTCCTTCCTCCTTGCCCATCTATACTGCGGACCTAGTTAGAGCAGTTTTATCATTTCTGGGAGTAATCCTTATGAGATTGATACATTTTACAACAAGGATGACCTCTAATCAAAATCTCTAAACTTCTCCCTTTCTACTGTTTCCCAGGATCTGCACTTTCTCTCTGCACAGCTTCAAAACATCATAGCGTTGGAGTCCTTAGTGCCCTGAACACCAGGAAGGCGTGCAGTGGGACTAGCGCTCTGGTACTTAACAAGCATTCGGGCTCTAAATTCCACGACGAGTCTCACGTATCACACTTCCCTCAAGAATGTGAGTAGGCAAGTTGGCCAGACAGCTCTGGCATTTAAACATGGGTATGGCCTGATCGACAGCTGAATGGAGTCAGAGAGACTTCTGTTTGTCACAACCAGTTGTAGAATCGGAGCCTGCACTGCACAAAAAGACTTAATCCTATCTTTGCAGCAATCACCCCCACTTGCGTTAGTATTCATCACCACACATCCTCGGTGACTAATTATCAATTCTGAAAAACACCACTAAGTGTGTATCTCATCAAGTGTGAATTACCGAAGGCCCCCAGCCCCACGCTCTCCCACCCCAAAAAGCCCAAACCAGCTGGAGCTACCTGGTGACTGGGAGAGGGAGGCCACCAGCCAGCCCCTCTGGCTATCCCTCATCCTCTGAGTTTCTAAAGGGCCACACTTTGCCTCTCATTTCTCATGAGAGACACACACCTCCATGTGTAAAGGGAAACACTAAGCAGCAGCCATTATGGAAAAGAGAGCAGGGAGGATTGTTTTCCTTTTATTTCCTCCTGTTGCTTATTTTGTATATCTGGCAGCTTCACTCTGTATTTTCACTCTGCTTTCACTTTGGTTCTAGCACTCCTCTCTCTCGTGCTTCTCCCTGATGCACAGTGACAGAAAAGGCTTAAAGAAACAATAATTTGTGACTGTAAATTATCAGGAAGCCTACAGGTAACATGCTTTTGAAACTGCCTAGAATGCAAGTTTGAATGTGCTCTTTTAATACAGTAAACTGCAAAACAAAATCACAGCTGCTGTACGAGCCTATAGATTGTTTTCTATAAGGCCGTATTAATATTTTATATCACTGTCATCTCTGAGCGTTCTTAGCTGACTTGTTATCTTGCACAATCTGGAAGGAGCAATTTGGCAATAAGAAATATCAGTGGGGGCAATGTGGAACAGTACTTCAGCAAGAGGTATTGCACTCGCGATGCAAATGAGTCTCTTGACCTTGAGCTTCCCTAAGTGTGTGGTGTCACCGAGCGGGTTCATTACAGTATAACACTACAGACAGAGCAGGGCTGTGGAGGTGGCTGAACAGAAATAATCTCTCCCATATATTCTTTATGCGCAGAAGCCTATCTTATAATTACTAACCATGTGACATTTTTAAAACAGCCCTGGCTCCAAAATATGTTATTCTGAGATAACATAATATGACTCAACACAGCAGCATGAGACAGAGGTGACATGAGCAGGTAAGTTGTCAAGATAGGTGACAGATGGAGTTGTGCTAAAAAACATTCAAGATATTTGCTTCCTAGTTTTTCTCCAACATGCATCTCCCACACAGTTTTAAAAATTTACCTTGAAGTGCCTCTACATAATCTAATGTGATGAAAGAGAGAGAACAAGAGTGAAAGAACGAATTGCAGAGTTGTTACAGATAATATGCGACATACAGCAGATACCAGCACACAGCAAATAGCCCTTTTTGCTGACAACCTATATTGCTTTTGAATAGTTTGGCACAAATTGCCTATACATGCATGATGTGTACTTTCTCCTTTTTCTTACAGCTCTTGTGATTTGAAAGGTAAACTCCTCAATGATCAAGCTAAATGAAATAAATTAGTCCATTATAACAGTATGAGATTTGGCACAAATCAGCAATGCCTGTTTTCTTGTAGGACACACTGTCCCTCCACCCTCTAAAAGGAACTGACATTACCTCCTGTTCATCTGATTGACATATATTTTGATATATATATTTCGTGAACTCACTGTATTACGCTATTCCATTTTACTCACACATCAAAGACAGATTGATGCTTTTCTGCATTTCTTCATATCTAGAAAATAAATACTTTGCAATGGGATGTTACATCACCCAGTAATGTTTGTCGCTGTAATAGACCATTATTTGTTCTGCAGAAGCATGTGATACTGTAACAAACTCCATCTTGACAGGATTTCAGCTGACATCAGGAAAGCAACTATCACAGGACCAAGGCCCAAAACAATTCAAAGTACCTGAGTTTGAGAAACTCAAAGGGTTTATCAAAAGCTCTGTTTAATCGTAGATCTATTTAATTTATTTCTTTATTTAAGAACTGTAAAAAGAAAATGCCCAGCCCAGGTTATTTATGGATTTCAGTACAGATTTTCACCTACTAATGTCTCATGTATTTACAAAAGTGAAAGTGGTAATTAGGGAAAGTGATATGTCCCTTTAAATAATCCACCAGCTCTTTGCAGGTTCTCACAATGTGCTGTATTTTGGGGACCTCAGTTACACACCAGCACAGCAGCGTGTATTTGGAAGCAGCCTTACTTAGTAGTTGCATTTATGAACACATCTATTTGGAGCCCATTTGTATATAAACAAAAAGCAATAAAGATGACATCCTAACTTAGAGGCATGGTGAAATGGAAAGTCTATTTCCATTCAGAAGACGAAACACAGAAGTAAACCTGTAAGTTTATTGAGCAAAAGACATTGACTTTGGAAAGAAATGTTGCACCTCTAGGAAACAGTACATCCTTGGCAATGACAGAAACAAGAAGCCAAAGAGAGGGATCCTAGTAAAGTCTGTGTGCTCCTCTCCAGGTGGATGTGTATCTGTTCTGCGCATCCTCGTGCCCTCCCGTCTAATGTAAATGCTGTGCAGTCACGTTAATACAAAATAATCTAAGCAGGGCTAGGCTCAGTTTTATGCTGACCGTGGCTTTCTGCACAACATTGGGTGGCATCTGGCTGGCTTGGTGCATGGGCTAGTATAACCAGTGCCTTCCTGCAAACACCATCCAGAGGTTCCCTCCACCAATGAGCAGTCAGAAAAAGCAAAAAAGTGTATGGTTTGATAGACCCTGTTTTAACCAACGCCGAAGGAGCATTACCTGGGATTTGGTAGCTTCTAGAAAATTACCTGTCCCCAAAGCCACTGGCAATAGCTGTTGCCAGTGAACTCTTGCTACTACAAACAGAAGCAACAGGGATAATACTGCAATATAATTTCTGATATGTGGCTGGATTATGGAACATAACAAATGCTGCAGAGACCCATGAGTGTGCAGTAGGCAAAATGAAGCAATCTTAGAGCAATTACTGAGTGGTTGATATGATCCTGTTCCTGCACGCTGCCGTGACAGAGTGTATGACTGACAAAAGCCCAGGAAGCAGGAAGGAAAAGGCAGTTTGTGCAACATCTGCCAGGATCCCATATGGCATGTTCCAAACTCACTATTGCCTGATGACAGCACGCAGATTAGGGCATCAGTGTGGGTTGAACTGGAACTGATCTTTCACTGACTTTTGAATAACTTCATGGCGTGGATTAAGAGGGGCGTGAAATTCATCTTCACATCACTGTTGATCCCTTGCCCATAAAAGTTATTCCAAACTCAAGAGCATTAACAAAAGGTATTTTGAAAACATACATAAGGAATTGAAACTATTTAGAGCTTTTATTTATACAATTTACACTTAGCATAGTGCTAGATGCATAATTTAGCTCTTTTGTAACTCTGAGTCCTTATGGTACATTATATAAACATGTATTTCAAGCCTTGGATAAGACTACCAGTAGCATTTTTTAAACCTTGTAGCATGATTAAATCCCTAGCTCTCAAACAGTTATTTCCAAACAACTCTTTGAGCTCAGAGCACTCACAAAGGCTGGGGAATGTTCACCACGCTGGCTGGGGAAAACAAAGAGCAGAAGGTTGATTAGGAAACCAAGCCCCCTGGCTTCAGCACCACGTCTGCAAACGTCTTTTTTATGGACATTCTGAGGTACTGACCCCAAACCTCGATAACATAAAAGCTATTTACATCTCATGTTACAGCTACACTTTTAGTACGATTGAGAAACTCGCAACACCCAACAGGGGTGCGCAAAGCTAGTCTGTCATCACACACGTTTCCCTCAATCTTTCATTTAACTTTCCCTTGCCTGTGAGATTGATAACTGGTATTTGTGCCGGTCCCAGGGACAGAAGTCACGCAATGTTATGTCAGCCAGGGACAGGCAAGCTTGCTTGGCATCATTTGGTACTCAATGAAACTTTGTAAGTTGGAAAGTTTCATTTGAACTCGAGCATAACTGAGTTTGTCTTCCCTTAAATAAGGGCTGATAGAGGGAGTAAATGGAGGGAGAAGGGGCGGGGGGAAGAACAAGAAATAAACCACCTAGTCTGCAGACCTGCTAGTCCTGTTTGGGTTTTTTTAGGAATCTCCTGTCAAGACTTGCTGACAGATGAGCTCTGTTGCGTCTTACAGTAGTGACTTAAGATGTTACTGCATCCCTTGCTCCCCCTATGCTTCTGCTAGAGGTTACAGCTCACATAATAGGATTGCCAGAAAGGAGCATTTTCCTCTGTCTCAACCATTCAATTTTAAATTCTGGCATACTAGCTTAAAATACTTTGATATGAGGCACAGAAGGATGGGACTGGAAGCACCATGTAGGTCACCAAGTTCATGCTCCTGCCTGAAGGCTGGATCAACTGTTGAGTGTCACACCTGACAGATACTTGTCTGACATCTTAAACACCCCTGTGTTGGAGATGCTACAGCCTACATGATCCATGTGGGAAATGAAAATACTGAAGAGTACAGGGCCTGCAGCAGACTCCCATGAAAGCCCACTAGTTTTAATCTCCCCTTCCTTTTCCTAGCAGCTATGGCTTTTCAACAAATTTCCTAGATTTCAGATGCAAATAGCATGTGGGATGATGTCAAAAGCCTTACTAAAACACTGTATGACTCCTCTGGAAAAATACACTATATTAGCTATGCTGTAGCCCTGTGACATGATCTTTATTTCCAGAAGCCCTGTGATTTCTCCAGTTTCTTATAGGAACTGCAAGGAAATGTATCAGGCCAATGATGTTCCAGTTGTGTCACAATTTGTGCACACACTGGTCTGTCTAACTGTATCCCACTACACTTACAAATCCTTGATCTTAAGGCTACTCTCCCCTTCTCTTCCTACTGTTTGAAGTGAAAAATTTGTGATTTAGCTAAACTGGTTTCTTACTGTTCTTCCTCTCTCGTTTGCACAAGAACACTTTGCACTTGTGCTTTTAATACTGTTTCTTGAAGGATCTCCTAGACCTGTATAACACTGTTTTTCCTTGGACAAGATTTCATGAGCATGCTGCTGTCTGCCTTCCTAAAACTTTACTTTGAGGCTACATGAATGAAAGACAGTTCCTATCTGTTGGATACTGTGGCTGTTCTTTTCCACATCCTACACACACAAAAAAAAGTTTCAGTGTGTTTCAATGACTGCCTAAACCACATGCGTGCTTTATTTTTCAATGGATGTCTAAGTGTCTTACTTCTTTGTTTATACCAGATCCTGTGCTCTAGAAGAGTCAACTGATTGCTCACAAAGGACCTTAGATCCTGGATCTTCCTGGTTGCCATTGCATGCTCACATGATAATTGCATTCATATTCTTTTTCCCCCAGCAACTTCAGCAGAAGGTCTCTCTCTCTCTCTAACCTGGCCCTCAGAGCAGCTATGTGCAGCCTTGAGACCCACCACTTCACATCTCCCCACGCTCCTGCACAGCACGAGCTGAAGTGCCAACACATGCTCTACCTTGCCAGCTCTGCTGCGTAACCTGGAGCAGAAGCACAGCCACAAGCCGCTGAGCAGCTGGCTGGGGTGGGAAAGTGAGCCAGAGGACTCGCACCCCTTTCTCTGTAAAAAGCATGGGGCTCTTTGAAATTAAATCTTCCTTGACAAAGACTGGGTTAGATTACAGGAGTGAGATCTTGTCAAGGACAGCAAACAGAGCCAGGTTCCCACGCAGCGCTTCGTGCCTGTGCTTCAATAGCATGTGGCGAAAGCGGGGGAATGGGTGGGTGGCTGGCAGAGCCTGGGTGTGCTGCACGTCTCTCCCTGCGAGAAATGTGCCCAGTCCCGCACTCAGCTCCCTTCCTGCTAGAGACCCCTATTTGGGGTCATGCCAAGCACCTTCCATTGCCTCTGTAAGTAGACCTTTAACATCATTTCAGGAAGCATCCTGTCCCAGGGGTGGCTCTCAACTTGGATGTGGCAGTCCGTGGTTATTTCCCAGGCTCTGGGAACTGCTTAGGTGATTCCCAGGTATTTTGTGCTGCCGCATCTTGGGTTTTTATCAAATGCCAAACAGAATCCATCTTCCCTGGGAGATGAACTAAAATGATCTCTAGAAGTATTGGTACGCACAACAAAACTTTTACATCACCACTAGCAAAGCAGAATATTTCTGTTCCCATTATTTCAAGTTGAATAATTTAATGTTCACCCTTTTTAAATTTACCACTTTTAAATTAAAAACTCATTAAAATGTTTCAATAACAGTTAATATTACCATAGCAATAAGACATATCAAGTGGGCATTACCAGGGGATAATTGACCTGATCTGTAAATTGGTGCCCTTGGCTTTACCTCTGGATGTCAATCAATTAAACCAGTCAATCATCTCCAAGTAGTGCCTGCCTCAGCAGGTCTCATTGCTTAATCATATAACTGTTGAGATAATACCATTCATATTTCTGGACAAGAAATTCCACTAGGAATTCCCATTCATTATCACATCAAAATTAACAAGATCTTGAAATGCATATTATATTATTCATAACATAATACTCTGCCAAATGGAAAACATCAAAATATATATCCTCTTCTTTCTTTCCTTTTTTTTTTTTTTTAAGCATGCCGTTGTTAATTAGCCACTCTTCAGGATGATCAAGTAATTGAGATACAGGTTTTAGATCAGGTTCACAGGGAGTATGTGGTCAAGTTAATGAGTCATGAAGAGACTAAAATGTCACTGTGTAGCAAATGGACTTCTGCTCAGCTGATATTAACTGCAGTGGCACCAGTGAAGTCAATAGCTGTATGCCAATTTACTTCAGGTGAGGATCAGGCCTTATGTTTACAAGAGTGTGGAATTTAGTGAATGACGTTTAATCTTCTGTATAATGAAATTTAGTACATGTAATTTTTTTTTAACTCTTCGGATTCTGCCCAAAAGCCTTTACTTGCATGAATTGTTCTACTTAAGCTAATGACTTGGCAAAATACCACATGAATAGATAATTAAATGGATCTGCCTGTGCCATTACAGCTAACAGACTCAGACCCTTTGTGAGTTGAAAGCTGACTATATATATTAGAAAAATCCTTGCCTTCAGGATAGCAGCGCAAGCAAATGGAGCATGGGACCTCAGTCCTGCACATACTTATTCATGTATACTACTTGCTGCAAGGGGCTTGTAAGTGTCAAGCTAAGCACATACATGCACATTATCAGGATCAGGGCCTTAGCTTTCTTTTTAGATTCAGGGAAGTAAATGTGTCATTTTGAACATTAAATAGGGTGTAAATCAAACAGGCTTGATCATTACTGAAATGCAGAAAAGTTATCGTTTTGAAGGGAAGCATCTTGCTACTTTCCCATAATGAAGCAGCAGACACAACATTATTAATGACAACTGTGTCTGGATTGTGCATTCAACCAAGATAAGAGTCAACATGTTTGGTAACATCAAAGAAAACCTGATACCTTAAGTATAAGAAGATTAGTATTTACAGTGATCTGTAGGGTTGGCTGTTCCAAGTCGTTGAGCAGACACAGCCAGGAGGGACAATTAGTAATAAATTGGCACTGGGATTCTCTCCTGTACTTGAAATCTGGCACTGTGCATAAACACGCATTTTAAGATTTTGTTTAAAACTTCCTACTGCAGCTAGCAAGGCAATGGGGTCTCAGTGGCATTAGGCCGAAATGGAAGTTGTTACAACACTCTGGGAAAACAGAGACGGGTTCTCCTATTGCCATAGAAAGGTGTCAGGTATTTTGTACAGAGGCTTCAAGGACAACATCTCAAGCATGTTCTGTTAGACTCACCCAACCCTTTTGGACACGCCACTGCAAAGCCATTGTGTGAAAGTTCAGGGATCTAGAGAATACTACATGTAACATACGTTCTTGTCATAAACCATCTTATAAACACAAGATGCACCCTCTCAGAATAAAGGACTCTTTATGTTAACCCACCTTTTTTTTTTTTTTTTCAGAGACAAAGTACAATAAAAGTATCTGTTTTATTGCATTCACATTTACTTCTAGTACTTTTGCATTGACCTCAACACCAAAAATATGGACAGACCCCAAATTACCTTTATGTGCAGTTGCTTGAATTTACAGCTTGCTTGGAGACTGGCAATTAGCTAAATACCACACGGTAAACATTTTTTTCCTCCTTTTGATTTTAAGTGGCAATAGCAATGCTGAACACATGAAAATAACTTTTAAAGTACCCAGGAAAACAGGAAAGAGTGGAAATTTTCTACTCCTGACACTCACCTCAAACGTGTTTGGCATAGCTCATTGTGAAGGAAGTCAAATCAGTAATCTTTACAGGTTGATAAAGGAAGAACTAATCCATTGGAGGTAGAAAACGAGCAATATTTCGGCTAAATTTGACATTTGCTTCTCATATTATCACTAGATGCAGTGTTACTTTCACTGCAAACCCCACTGAAATCTATAGGAGGTATTGAGCCCTGGAAATTACCTTTTGATGGAACATCCTTGCAACATGAAATGGATCTTCACGATATCTCTCTGCAATAGCTAAGTGACACTAGATCCAGTTACTGATGAGAAAATTGTTTAAGTGACATGGACAAGGTGTGCACTAGAGGTAATCCAATGCATATGCTAGAAGCCATTCCCTTTCAATTTAAGTTTACAAAGATGACTAACTGGTAAATATATCAGCATGGAGTCTTTTCTTCTGCTGTTCATGTCTCCTCAAAGGTACAAGTCCAACTATGATGAAAATGTGTGTCACTGTGAAAGCTCGAAGCCTCTAAAAATACTGGCCACACTATTAGAAACCCATATGTACCTCCTAAAATCCCTTTCATTTAGGTCAATATTGTCAAAGTTTTTTAGTACAAAATCCCCCATAATGTGAGGAAGTGATGTTTCCATGAGGGTAACATAGTAAGGGCCCATACAGGATCACGGGTCCCTACAGGAATCCTATTAGAGGAGAAATGATGTATATAATTGCTTTTAATGTAATTTGCAGACAGAAACAAGATGACGACTAGCTTGCCAAAGGTTGTAATTCAAAAATTAGAGAAATATTTTAAAAATACTTCATGAAGAGCCTACTGATACTTCCTTTTTCACTGGCGTCAGAGCATGGAGAACTGGAACAGTTCATTTCAACTCTGGCATGACACAAACTTCAGGGTGTTTCAAAGGTTTATTTCCGCTTTCCTAGATTATATAAACTACCAAGCCATAACTGCACAACTCATGGCTCTTTCCAGAATGATCCCAGTTACACAGTTGTTACAGTTGTGTTTCTTTTTGGTGGATACACATTAAATATTTGTCAGCGCAAAAGTCTGTTTATATAGGAAAACTGTTGTTCTCGTTATTAAAAAGAAGAATAAAAATAAACCAATCATTCATAATGATATAATCCTTTGCCTACAAGTAAAATACAAGATTCTGAATCTACATGATTAAAATGCATTTCGAGGAATTTCTTTTGAAATACTGGTGTAACATGTAAGTTTTTGGATTTGAAAGTCATGCATCAAGATGTGGCTTCATCATACTGTACTGTCAAAAACTTCTGGGAAATGCAATATTATCTGCATCACTGCACACCATAACATATTGGTCTAGGAGTTGGGGGGTGATGGGTCAAACCTTTATCACAATTCAGATGTTTGGGTGTACACCCCCCCAGAATCAATATGAACATTTGGGCCATATGTGAACAAAACAACATTACTTCATTTGCAAAACTCAACCAAAGGAAATCTCAAGAACAGCATTTCTCACATGAGCTTTCGGAAATTCTGCCTTTGTTATGGACACCGCTATAACAGCCCTTTGGTATTCGGGCAGAAATCCGACTAGAGTGTTCAGAAATGTGTAGCATTTAATATGAGTCAAAGTACTCTGATAAAAAATTTGGCCCTTTGCTGCTTCTTAGGTTTCCATCTATTAACTGACCAGGTTTCTCCAGCTGCCAGCATGAGTTATGTTCTTTAAATACAACAGAGCATTTCTGGGGAAATCTTGTGCCACATATCTCAGCAGATGTTAAACCTCTTCGCTGGGCAGTTTAGGAGCTCATCATGTTTGATCACTGGTTATCAAAGATGGACTCAACATCAAAACATGGAACTAAAAACTCCTTTAATTAATGAGATAATATGAATCCAACTCTGAACTTTACCGCTTGAACCTTTCTCCATGGCAGGGCCAAACCAGAACTCAATTCAAACATCCTCAAATTTCAGGAATGCTTGAATTCAGCTCTGATTTTCGATCTAAACTTCATGGCTTTGATCCACTTGTTATGAAGTCTGATCTCATCCCGGATAAGAAGCAGGATTACTCAACAAAGAGAGTTAACACTACATCTGTGACATTGGGAAAACCTGCTTGACAAGCTAGCTTGTTTAACCAACAGAAATAGGTTTCCAAGATCATGAGCCAGGAAACAGTTTAACAAAAATCAATGAAGAAATTACAAGTGACTAATAAATTCATACAATGAGTATAAGCAGCTCAAAGTAGAGAAGAACCAGAGATAAAGACTGTAAACAGTCTGCACAGAGGGCGGCATCTCGCGACGGCTGCACTGATAAAACCACAGCCTCATCACCTCTCCTAAAGTGATTTGGTTCCACCTGGTTAAAAACCAGGGGATTTAACAAAATCTGCTGTAGGTTGCTTTTGATGGTTTAATTGCTAGTCTACTTTTCCCCACTGTTTCAAGTTTAATCTGTTTATCAGTTGCTCACCTAAATAGAAGTATCTGACAGAAGATCCCTCTTTTTAATACCATAATTGCACCACATGAAGCCAGAGCTTGAACACAGCACATCAGCTTTTCTGGAGGAAACAGATGTCCTGATCCCAAGCAGAGAGGTGATTTACTAGAAAGGTGTTACATAGACCAAGAAGAGAAAAAGTCCCCTTTTCTTTTGGGCAGTTTGAGGTATTCACCTTCCCACAAAGCTCACAGCACTTATGGAAGCAGATGAGGAACAGCTATGGCATGAGGTCAGGAATTTTTTTCTTTTGTTTTTTGTCTTTTGTCCTGTAGGCAGGACAAGGTGTGAGCAGTGTTTAAAAACACTCTTCTGTCCTAGAGCTGTAACAACACAGTAAGTTTAATTTAAGTTTGTGTTCCTGACCCTTATTTCTCCAGGCCGCCTGTCCTGGTTTCAGCTGGGATCGAGTTAATTTTCTTCCTACTGGCAAAATTTGCCTTGATTGGAAGGACAGAGAAGATCACCACAACAGGCACAGATTTGATCACTAAAACAGTGTGATACGCAGAGCCCTGTTAAACATGAGATTACTTTTTAATACTGTTTGTGTATCCACTGCATTCATCCTGCTTCAAGGCTCACCAAGGCTGTACTGTCTGCAGTTACTCTGCACCTCACTTCACCTGGCCTGCAGCATGCAGGGGCCTGCACTGCAAAAACCCCACTGTCTCACCTGGCAAGGACACAGAAGCTGAACAGTGATTCCCGCTAACCTGTCAGGTCAACGTTATCCCTACAGCAACAGAACTGCTGGGATGGGGTTGTGTACCTTATGCTCAGCAAGCCACACCACTACAATTAATACAGAAAAAAATCGATGAATAAAACAACTGCAGGTTGAAGGTGGAACAGGGTAAAAAAAATGGCAATCTGATGGCAGCATCCTCGAGCAGAAGAAAAATGTTAGCTACATTTAAATACGTTATGTTTAAATTGCCCAGCCTCTGGAAATTCAAATGAGCCTCATGTCAGCTGTTTTCTGAAAACTCCTGACAGCATTAGATATACCCACCATTGCATGCTCTCTTTATCTGGACACTATCATCTCACGTACCCAACACCATCTCTGGAAGCTTTCCCCAGCTGATTTAGTAACAGTTGAAACTTGCTGCCAGCCATCAGACAAGTTAGTTTGGATCACATGGCAATATAGCAAAGCATGTCTCAGAGCTGTCTGAAACATGTTCAGGGATGCATTGTGCCTGCAGGCCCTTTCCCCAGATTGCACCGAAGGGCTGAGCAGCACTGCCCACTCCCCGAACGGCACCATGCGGCATACGTGCAAGGTCACTTCAGATTCAGAGACAGCCTGAGACAAACAGCTCCAGTCCATGGTTGCTTCTCCCCTACCCTTTCTGAAAAAAGTGTTATCCAGGGTTTCTGCTTCTCACCATTGTATCAGCTCTAATAAAAATGGAGTTTCCTTGAGTTTTTCAGCAAAGTCTCATTTTATAATAGGAGGGGAAATATTCTCTGCTTGGGATGTTAGAGTGAATCAACTGCAAGCATGTATCCAGCTATAAATTTGAATCCAAAATGTGTTGAAAGGTTAGATTTGTAAAAATGTAGGCAATTTGACACCTCTAGATCACAGCAAACACAAGGCCACAAAATTGAGCCTCCAGACTTTGGTTAATTCCAGGCTCCCAAAAGTGTCTCTTGGAAACTATTTCCACAGGGAGCAAAATAACTAATGTAATTAGAAACACTGGAGAAGCAATGGGGAATGAAAGAGGATAAAGAGAGGCGGAAAATACACACCAAGACGCGTACATAGACATACAGTATAATTAGCTTCAGTCTATTGTATAACAGAGTCATAACAAATGAGTCAGCTCCTTAGGTGGTGTAATTACACTTCAGTGGACCAACACCAATTTATAACAGCTGATAATTATGATACATAATTATATGGACTGACTCTGATCTGTATAAATTGTTAGTAAACTTCAACGAGGGCAATAAGGTCAATCCAGTGAAAAAATTGTGCAAGTGAGATACAAATCAGATGCCCAATAAAATAATAAAGTATCATGTTCACACAGCTGCTCTTATCCCAGCCAATTTTTTAGATGAACTTTACGTAGACAGGAATTGCTTGGGGCACCATAAAATGTGGTCTTTTCTGTAATGCTACTCAACAGCCCTTGAATAGTTGCAGGAACTCTATACACTAGCTGGGAACGGCAGGGCAGGAAAATGTTACATCCGTTTGAAAGTGCAGGGGAAATACTGACTGGGAGGAAGAAAGTGTCCATACCTGACTTAGGATGGGGTACTGGATCTGATAGCTATGTGCTTTCAAAATGCATCACCTAAGAACACAACGGAGCTCAGTGCCTTTTGCCAACAGAAACCGTCATCCCCTTAAAAAATCAGAGGCGTGGGTAGAGTTGTCTGCAGTTCTCTTAAGATCTCCAGTATGAAATGAGTGCAGAGGCATACCTTAGACCCTGTCTCCAATAATTATGTCTTTCAGTCTACTTTGTGAATCTTGCCTATTAGTAAAAAACCAAAGAAAACTCCAGAATAAGCTGTTGGATTTGGTATATTGCTGGCTGTGAAAGCAAGCCAGGGTTCCTCTGAGAGCAGATAACAAGCGCATCAGGAATTGCTTCTGATGTCAAATCCATGCCCTTATAGCTGACCTCATTAAAGGCTATATCTTGCTCCCACTGAAACCGATGGTAATGATTTCTAGTTTGCTATGGGATGTCTACGTACTAGTCAGCTTTGAGAGTCAAAAAATGATTGGCTATTTCTCTATCTGCCACTCCACCATACTTCTTGATGTATTTTGGGGAGGGCCGAGGTCTCTGCAAGTGCAGATGTAACTTCCGGGAGTGCCCTGAGGTACTACCAGTAAATAGGAGATGTCAAGGAGATGTGCATTCTCTCTCCCTCTCCTAGGGGAAAAGTGAGAAGGGACCTGGTGCAGGTGAACCACTGCGAACACAGACCCAGGGGCTACCCAGCTCACACTAGGGCAGCTGCTGCAGCTGCAACAGCGCTGCTGCTCTCCAGCTGAAACGCTGCATTACAAAAGTAACACCGCTGGAATTGCTAGGCCATTGCCTAACACTCTCACTGCTTTCAGAACAAACTCTCAGCATCCTTTAATTTTTCACCCACTGTCTGATATCAATGCTATTCCCCATCTAAGGGTTCAAACCCCTAAACTACACCTCACTGTGGAACTATACTCCGCTGAGCCAGTAATGCTTTGCCACTTGGTACATGACAGCTTCGCATTTCCTAACACACAGCTGCACCTCTATCTGCTTTGAGGGCTTTTGCACTTTGAGTTACAACATGTGTGCCATGCTCCCTCCTTCCACCTTCTCTCTCCTCCAAGCAGGGTGCCAAGACAGGTAAGAAGACACAGCAGAGAGAAATTTCTCATGCTTGATGAGAAAGAGAGAGTTAGGAAGTCAGGAAATTGAAAAGAAAAAAACATCAGCAAAGTAAAGTTGCTGCATCTGCCCTTGGCTCTCCTGTCCCCACCCAAGTGTAAGGAAGCACCATGCTGGGAAGGAAGCTCAAATCTCCTGATAAATCAGAGTTTCTCTGGAGGGAGTAGAAGCAACTAAAAAGGAATGTAAATGATCTTTGACCAATGACTTTTGTCTAGTTGTGGTTTCTGGTACAGTATATGTGGTTTCTTTTTTTGGTACGGTAATGAGTGTGTGTACAGCAATGTGTTCAACGTGCACAGTGCTGAGAGATTAGAGAGTGAAGGATGGCATGGGACATGTCAATATGGATCTGCAATGATCAAAGGAGACTGTCTCTTCTGGGCACAAGTCTGGGTTGGGTTACAGCAAAGGAAAAATGTGAAGTGCTTCTTAATGTGTTTTCTCCGTATTCTCTGCTCTAGGATCACTGTAAATGGAAGAACATCTTCTTTCCTAATAATCTATTTCCTGCATGTGGCTCCCCCAATAAATATATTAAAGTTTTGTTTGAAGTATACGGTTTGCTAGGAAAGCAGACTTACAATTGTTTAAAACAATAATAATCACAAGTGCTGTTTAAAAGCTGAAGTAAGGATATGTGCATATCTTTGCTCTGACTAGTTATCAGCCATGAATCTTGTACTTAGGTAATTATTAGAGGTTTCTTTTTTAAAGGGATGATTTACTTACCCTGTATCCCTGCCAGATTTTCTTTCTTTTTTTTTTTTTTTTTAATATTTGAATTTTACACATTAAGTAGGGCATGCTCATTTTTCTTTTGCCTCTGCCCTCTTTTGAGTTATGAATCCCTTCAGTGAGTAATGAGCAGTTGGCAACTTTTATGCATAAGAAAGAAGATTCAATGAATTCCAAATACGCTACATGGACGCTCCTTTTCCTACATAAAAAGTATAACATTTTTATGAATTGGGCCCATGATGATCTGGCATTAAATCACTGCCTCCTTTCTTCTCTGTGCTCTATTTATGCTCAGGGGACGTGCAGTCACAACGTGTTATGAATTCAACAGAATTACTAATTAAAAAACCTACCGTACAAAAATAGAACAAAGAGTGGAATTAGAGCCAACAGGATCTGAGCCAGTGCAGTGGTCCTGGGGAAATGGTCTGGGCTGCAAGGCAGGTGATCCGATCCTCATCTGGGATTAACTAACATAGCTCTCTCGCTCCAGATGATTTACAGTCCTACAAACCCAGCCCCTCTGCAGACTTTCAGCAGCAGGCACCAGCAGGGCTCCTGGCCTCCTGTTTCCCATTCTTTCCCCAAAGGGGATGAGCAGCTCCCATCGGCACCGTGAGAATTAGAGCCCAAAGGAAATGAGCAGCACTTCTTGTCTTGCTCAGCGGCTCAGCAGGGCTTGGAAGGACTACGGAGGATTTTCACTCATGGAAAGGTTTTGCACCATTCAATGGCCAGCATCCTGGTTTGCCAGGGAATTGGGCTGCAAGGCACTGAGCCCTCTGCAGCACTATGAGAGCACGTCCCAGCTAGCACAGATGTCAGGGAAAGGATAGCTCAAACAAGCAATTCTTAGAGTCTCAGCAAGAAAAAGTGCTCTTTCCCTGCTAGCTTTCCTAACCATCTACTCTAAAATGTAAGTGTTCAATATTAGGGTGAAACACAAACTCTAGAAAAGCAAAATATGCAAGGATGCACTGAGAGGTGTATTCTGCAGCAGATGAGCTCATTCTCCTTCTTTCCCCACTTCCAAGTATAAAAAGGTGCTCTACAAACAGAAACAATAAAGGCTGAAAGATGCTTGCAAGTTGGCTGGTATGTATATTAAAACAACACATCCTCAATACTGCCTGTGGGCAGACACCGAGCTAACCAGTGGGTCAGAGAAAAGTATGCCTTCATTCTGCCAAGTGTCTTTGAAAAGAATTATACAGGAGTGATATTTACAAAGAAGTGTCCCTGGGGTGCTCTAAGCTTTAATAGAACCAGGAAAAATAACTTATTAGAAATCCAAAGTGGCAAAAAAAATTAATTTACCTTGTAACTCACTCTGCATGGCCAAATCTCTCACCCTTGGTTTCTCTGCTGACTTTAGTGGGTTCTATGGTTGCACAAAAACCCTCCCTGCGCTGGGGAGAGGTGGTGAATGAAATGGCTACAAGAGCTCTCAGGAGAGGGACAGAGCATACGTTGTGTAGGGCCAAATAGAAACTATAACAAGCTGTAAGAGCCTAAATCATTGTCTCAGACTGCACAAATAAAAAGACACCTAGCATGAGCTCTGCCTGCTAGATAAGGAGTGTTATTGTCCTATACTGTCTGTCCCACTCTTGCTACAGCAGCATCCAAACCACTTCTGCATCATGGTTCGGCTTCCGAACTAGCGCACAGGTTAACCATAAACAATTTCATCCCACTTTAAACCTCTGTGCTATAGGAATCAGTGGCTCAGCAGCTAATTCATAGATGGCTCAGTTGACCATGCAGTGGGGACAGAGCAGATAGCTGAGGGCAGTGACCTCATCACTCAACCTCAGCTAATCTGTCCCCATTTGCCAGAGGCAAGAAAGAAAGAAGACAAAAAAGAAAGGGCTACTGTCTGATGTCCCTTACAATTCAGCATCATACATTCAAAAATAATTAGTCCTCCAGAATCAGAAGATGAGTTAAAATCACAAAATTTAAAAGCTTTTCTGGATTCTTAGCTAAGTTCCGTAAGCCCACAGGTTCCTTTACAGAAGGGTTTTGCTACAGCTCTGAACCAAAAGCCTGCACTCTTCCTGAATTGCCTGACCTGTCACGTAGCTCAGCCTTTGGCAGAGGAGATGCTGCTGAAGCCAAACAGCACAGATCATACCCAAGAGTTTGTTATGCAGTACATACACAACCCATTTCTGCCACTGCTAAGAAGATTCACTTACACTCTGAACTCATCTTTCTCCATGTTTTCTCTTTTTTCCATGTAAGTTCAGACCAGAAATCTAATATATTGTGATAGAAGTGACTGGACAAAATCCTGTCAGAATTACAAGAAGCATGCAGGCATAGGGCTTCTGCACATATAAAACATGCAGCTCATCTGGAAGTGACTCTGATACTCAGCACAGGACATGGGGCAGTGAGCCCTTCCCAAATTAATTTATTACATACTCAATGGAGCTTTCCTAATGGGCAGAAGCTTCAGAAGGAAGGCAGCAGAGGTGATCCTGCCACCCAAGTCTGCCTCTCCTATGCTTTATGACACTGAACAAATCCCTCCTTTACTCCTTGTGGGCATCAGTCCTCCTAGATTTGCCCTGTTTGCTCAGGCCATGTGTTTCTGGGGCAGGTACCCTCGCTGTATTCAGGTAGGTGGTACCTCTGAGCAGGCTGAAAGGCAATGTGCTGCACAATACTCTTGGTCACACCTGTATAAACCGGGAATAGCCAAAACCAGTGGAGTTTCTCTAGGTCTCCATGATCTAGACTGAGATCTCCATGATCTAGACTGAGATCTCCATGATCTCCACCTCTAGACATCCATGATCCAGATCTCCATGACCTGGATTCACCATCCAGTCAACCTCCAAAGCCCTCTGCTCAACCAGCCCAAAACTGCAAACTATCTCAGAGAAAGAGGTTTCCAGGACACTACTATTTATTATCCCATTAATAATACTATCTCTTTACCACCTAAATTACCAATCTGTCATCAACCTCTGCACTCTCTTATGATACAAAAGTCAGTCGCTGTAGCACAGGTGAGCCTTTTTGCACAAGCTTTTATCATTTCAGTCTCTCCTTGCTAAACATCTCCCCAGTTTGTAGGCAAAAGCCTGGACAGCAAGAACTCTGTAATTTGGAGAATTATGCCCTTTTGAAAACCCACTCTCCCATCAGTAAAGCTTGGAAAAGCCAGACAGCTGGACTCAGTTTAGTGTAGTTTAGCTGTGATGTTGGCCCTCTTAAGAAGGAAAATACTACTCAGTGTGAGTAGAAGTGGCACCACCTAGTCCAAAGCAAAGAGACCTTTGCAGCATGGCCTGAAGGTCAAACCCTGTTGGACTCCGAATCAGAAAGTACTGTAGCACACATGGCTGTAAATGGACAGTGCTCTAGCAAATCCCTCTGTTGAGTGCAGCTCCAGGACCTGCAGCCAATAGCCCTAATTGAGGATTTACTTAGGCAGCAACTGGTCTTCTGGAGTGACAAGAGGTGTAAGGTTTTTGAAGGAATAAAATCTCTCTTCTCCCTATTGTGACCAGCAGTTTCTCAAATCTCAAGCATTTATTCAAGCGACCAACCTTCAGTAGCAAATGGCTTGAGTTTTGATGTTTAATGTTGCAGGGATAGCAGTAGGCAGCTTTTCTTGTTTTCAGCTCTTTTAGCACACTGTTTTGCCTAAAGCAAAATATGGTTTCAAGCAGTCTCACTCCACCGGTACTTTCTCCTTGCCTCAGCTAACGGCACTTGTGTATGTATTAAAGATGTTGCAGCAGAAGTTGATGCTACAGGGCTTGCTCACTTATTTCAGATAGTCAGCAATCCAACTTTTAAAAAATGCACCTTTTATACAAAAGAATTATTTGTTCCTTTTTTGTTTTACAACCCAATTTCAAAGCTTGAGAAAACTTGGGGAGGGGGGAGGGGAGAGTCATGCACTTGATTGAGACATCAACATAACATGACATTTTGCAAAGACTGTCAATATGCCTCCTTAAAGAGACACTGCCATATTAGTTTAAGTGACTGGGTTTGCCGAGATTTCTTTAAGGTTGACTTAAATGTCAGATGCCATTAGCTCTGGAAGTTCAAACAGTCTACCACTGTGAGCATCTTGTGCAGCGGAGGTTGAAAGGGTCACAAGTAAGCAAAGCCACACTAAAACAGTGCCTACCATGCCTATGTCGGAAGTAGCACCACAGTGAAATGCGGAAACCAAAGCATTGCAGATAGAAGATTTATGTTAATGTCTTCTCGAATACAACACCAGGTCTAGATTTGTACCTCTGCAGATTCTAGCTTCCTAGCTGAAGTCTTGCTGCTCTCCTCATCTACACGTAAGGGGCAAATCTGCTTGCATTAAAACCTCAGAACATGTGTGTGTCTTTGAGGATAAGAAAAGTGAACTATTGATTAGCAATTGACAAACGCAATAGAAATTTTATATAGGCTGAGAAAGACCCATACATAATTTATAGCTGTGCCAAATATGAGTGACAGCAAACAGCAGGAGGCTTGAGCACAATATTGATTACTTTAAAAAACTGAGAAAGGCACCGTGCTGAGGACTGGGAGGATAAAGAGGAGAGGCAACAAGCAGAGAAAACAGGAGCAAAGCCATTAAGAATGTTGTGCTACCAGACACTGCTAGACTAGGAAACTGAGGAGACGGTCAGGTGGAGAGCACTGCTCTCTCCTTTCCAATCAATAATACCATGTCAAAACATAAAATGCATGCTTTTGCTCTTAAGTAAAATGTGTCTAAGATTTTTAAAAGCATTGATTCAAGATAGATCAATGAAAATCTAGGCGTATTTTCCTGTGCAAAAAGGGGGTAATAACACTTTGTAGATAATCACACAACAGAAGAGATTTCCAATGCTGGTTGTAAATGTCCTATTTATATTATAATCTTTTTGTCAGTTAAGGTTAAGAATAGTAGGTCAAGGAGCCTTGAACTGTTGAATGGGGGAAGGCAGACATGTAAATGGGGGAGCACAGGATCTCTTTAAAAGAAGAACACAAGCACAGGACTGAGCTTGAGCAGGAGAGGCTATCAAACACACACCCTCCCAGCTCCACTTTTAAAGAGCTTCCAGGTGATTTTCTCTAAACCTCTTTGCAGGTTCAAACCCCCAGACTCAAGAGCAATGCCCAGCCAAGAGGCAATGAATGAATGTGCTCTTCAGGGCCTGTTCCTGTGGGTACCAGATTTCTTCAGCAGCTGCTCAGCTGCAAGGTCCTCGCAAGGCTGGGGCTGGTGTCTAAAAGGCTCTGCTACTGTAACTATTCCAGAAAAATTTGTTCTAGCAATTCTCATCTCCCAAAAGTATGTTTGGCGGTAGAGTATACAATGGTCCTCTAATTAAGCAAGTTATATGAGGATAATTGCAGCTACAATTAGACTTTTGCCTAACAAGGTTTTGGCCATCTTAGAAATGGCATTAAAACCAAAACAGAAACACATTTATAATTGGCATCATCTTACCAGTATGGAGGAAGACAGCTTTAAGAAAGAGGAAGTGGATCTAGACTCCTAACTGCCCACTTCTCCCTCAGAGAGAACCCACTTTTTGTTGCTGAGGATGAGCAGCAAATTTAAGTGAACAAGAAGTGCATTTCAAATGCTCAGAGGGAAACAGAAAAATGAGAAACGCACCTGCAGAGGGCAGCTGGAGATGTGAAAGGTGCCTCCTCAGAGATGGATCTCACTACCCTTGGAAAGCAGTCCTGGTATCAACATGGCACACTGCAACGTTACACAGATACCTGAGCAGGGTATTAGTGTGCCTCATTCGCTGCGCAGACAGCGGCTGCTTCTGGTTCCTGAGCTGGCCCTGGGATCCCTGCGCAGACCTGCACCACGTCAAACGCTGCCCTCAAGGGAAGATTTGTGCTGCTGGTTGCAAAGCAAGGCACTGGGTTTGTGAACATCACGCAGCTTGTGCCAAGGGTTCCCTCCTTCACCCATCAGGAAACAAATGTTGGCTTTTGCTTACTATACTGGAACACTGAAGTTCTCCTCTTCATGAAAACAAAAAACTTTGGGATATTTTAGAACACAAATTCCTCATCCTTAATCACTCATTCTTCAACAGGCACTGACTGTTGGGGGTTTTTAAACGCAGGTGAAAAATTATCTTTTTTTTTTTTTTGTAAGAGATATTCCACAGATATATGCAAATGCCCTAAGAAGAAGGACAAGAACTGTCCACAACCCACTTGAGCAATAGTATGTTTCCACATCACCTAGATTTTTGTAGAAATAATGTTGTTACAACATTTAAGTGCTTTTTTCTCTCTTATTCAAAGGTACAATTTTTCCATAACAATACAATATTTCATTGTCCCGAACATTTACATGCCCCTGAAGTTCTAATGCCGATGCAGTAGTTCCTTGGCATCAATAAAATATATTCCTCTTGCGAACTCCTGCTGTTTCCCTCATCATTGGTAAAAACTAAAAAGCCATACAAAAATAATTATTTTGCTGCACACTGTTCTTCATTTTTGATAGAATCTTAACCACAGACTTCTCTGAATGTACATCTAAGAAAAACCTTGTCATTATTTCCACTGACCTGAGTAATTAGGTAGGAGCCAGAACCCCCTGCCTCCTGATTGGCGAGATGTACTGCATAAAGCACACTTATCAAGTCTCCCCTCCAGCAGCCAAACCACACAGGCTATGGAAAGCAGAATGAGAGAGAAGCATTTGGAAAAGCGAGGGGCAAATCTAATGGACTGCAGCTAGAGCACCAGGGTGGGGACAAACGGCATAGGGTGGGTCTAGATCTGGCCCCTCTGGAGAGGACAGCTCCAGCGGGTTCAAAGCGCATCATGTACACCAGTCCTCCTCCTGCACTCGCCATGGTCACCTGCTGCTCGTGCTCCCTCACGATTCCCTCCAAAAGAGGCAGTTTCCCCCAGCCCAGATATTCACAGGGAGGTATCTGCTCCAGTCTCCGTGCTCCTGGATCCAGCAGCTGTGGGTTGTGGCCAGGGAGCACATCTGGCCTCTACTCCTCAGTTTTTATGCTAGTGCTATGAAAATGACATTTACCCATTCCCTTTACAGGGCTGTGGAGGAGACCAATCAAGCAGCTTTCTGTAATCTCCCAAACTAATTAACTCCCAAACAGATACTAGCCAGCAGGTCAGATCCCACCAGCTTCACCAGTAAGAACAGCAGGTGGAAGAATAGCTCCACACACGTTCTCTGCTTGGCCCTTTTCTAAAACTGCTTGTGACACTAATTGATCAGTACCAGTAGTGATGGTGGCTGAGATGCACACAACCCACAGGGAAGCTGTTCAAAGCCGCGATAATGAGTAACCTATTGCTGTTTGAAAGCACAACGATGGGCTTTGAATTCCGCTACTGTTACCTGGGATAGCCAGACCTCTGTCCCCTCCCAGTGTTAGAGAGATGAATCATATTTAACCAATTTGAATTTTACCCTGATGACCTGGGGGAAAAAAAAGACGATGACAACTCATTTCAAACTACTTTGTGTTCAGAGGTATGGCAGAGGGATTTCAGAGAGAGCCTACCTGGGAGGAGGCACAGTCAAGTCAGCACACAAAGGTTCTCCAGTTTGTTGCCAGTGGGGGACCTGGAAATTCTGCTCCTCCAGCAGTGTCACTCTGTGCACAAAAGCCTGTGCAGGCAGAGAGCCTCCCTGGCCCCCGGCAGCAGGGAGCGTCAGGGCACAAGCACAAGCTTCTGACGTTCTGGCAACCTTCGGCCAAAAAAGTAACCCCTCAGGGGCCTTCCCTGAAACAGCAGCTACAACAGCCTTGAGATTACTCCAAACTGTGCTGAGGGCTGACTCTCAGCTGCCCCCAGCATCAGGGGAGAGGATAAAACCTGGCACTCTTTGGAGTTTATCGAGAATTTCCAGATTAAAGCGGTAAATTTAAAAAGCTGAGGAGACCAAATTGAATGGAAACAGTATCACGGGTGCAGCTCTTTTCTGGTCACTACTGCTCAGAATTTGCCATTATGCTTAAAGTTGATGCAGCTTTCAAAAAAAATACATGGCTCTGTTGAATGATTTGTGTAGCATGCGTTGCAGCAGACATTGACATTATAAAAAACTTCTCTGCAAACTAGCACAGTGACTGAAAATAGAAACAAAAAATATACAACACCACAATCTAGAAATGAGCCAGCCCACAAGTATCCTAAAACACACCTGCATCACTCTGGATACCTCCAGCAACCACTTGAAAGTATCACCATTCCAGGAATTACTGCACTTTGGAGGCAGAGGCCTGTGATTCTGGAAAGCTTTGCAAGACCATGTCATCATCAGAGCAGGAGAGAAGTTGTATTGGCTGCAGGAGAACATCAGTGTCTCAACTGCAGCAAATACCTCCACACAGGAAGTGTTTGCATCGTTTTTTGCCCTGCCTCAGCAAAAGCTCAGTCATAAAAAAACCCACCAATCGTAGCTGAAAAATTACCATGAAATGACAGTCTACACTCAGTACTACGCTAGTAGTTACAGGCTCTACTTCAAGAACATCCTAATTTGTTCCAAGCATGAAATAAATTGCTTGCTTAATTCTACCGCCAGTTAATAAAACGAATTAACACCTAATATAATAAGGCAACTGCTGTCTTGCTTCAGCCTCTGTCCACAGAGGAAGACAAGTCTGATTCCTGGCCAAGTTCTCAGTCTAGAGAACACGCATACAAAGTTGGGTCCTTCATGTTCCCCATGCTCTACGGATTTGTGCAAACACAGCCCACCAGAACAACTTAGCATGAAGCCAAGGCAGTTCAAGCCATGGGGACTGTCAGGACCCATAGAGAGCTTGTACAGAGCTGAGACATCCCACCTACAGTCACGTTCTCCCAAAAATGTGTTTTCTGCTCCCACCAGAGCAGGTGACACAAATCCTCTGCTACCTCACAGAAAACACCAATTCCTTCCTCATGGAGGAAGCTTCAGTTAGCACAGAGTAGGAGCCAGAGCTGTAAGCTACACTAAGCAGGCTACATCTGAGCTCAGCATGGTGCCATTTGCTTCTGAATACGATTCAACTCAGTGGCTTTCATCTACAAAGCCCTCCAGGTCCTCTTGGCTCGGCTCTCTCAGAACCTGATCTGCTCGATAGCCGAGATCAGCGGCTGCATTGTTGCAATAAGCCACAGTACTTCTGTTAACAACACACAATAGCAACCTGGGGGAATGGGCGGCTGGAGGACAGCACAAAAAGTCTTAAGACTAGTTTTCTCACCACTTGGTTGCCTGGCCCTTGCTTGATGCAGGCGTTGGTATGAAAGACCAGGTGCCTTCCCTAGGATCATCTGGACAATTTAGTGGGACTTTGACCTTCTGTCTCTGATGCAGTTGCTGAAGTGCCCTTACAGATCGCATATTCTCGTTAATTGCTGTAAGGATTTTATATTTACTTCTTTGAATACCTAAAATGCTGCCAGAGGCTTAAAAATGCACTGTCAAAGTTACACATGTGCTATCAGACAGTAGTTGGAAACACATTTAGGTTTCACATCAGTTAAACCTTTACCTTAGGAATATTTAGATGTACCCATCCTTGGAGCATTTAAAATGGTGACAAGACTCAAGTAAGTCTATGAGATAATAAATACTGGTCCTTTTCTCCTGATAGGGCAGCAAAGACAACGAAAGTCAATTCTGTTGGAGGACCACTGCAAAAACCTGGGGTATGCAGGAGGCACTGGGCAGCAAGAAATCTGGATCTTATTTTCTGCTCAGTGGATTTTCTGCTGGTAGCAAAGCAATGGTCAGCCATTTTACCAGTCAGCGCTTCTGTTTCTCCTGTTTTTGACACTTTTAAATTAAGTTTTTTCTCCCTTTTAGTTTACATTGTCCAGGGCAAGGACTCTTTCACTCTACACTGGAGCTCAGTTCAACAGAGCACCAAATCCATTTGGGACCTTGCTGTACTACTGTAACACAAACCAGTCAGATTAGAAACACAAAGTTCTGGGTACTGAAAACACATGTTTTTCAGACTTCAGAGTTTAGTCGGGCACTAATAGTAAAGCTGTTGAACAGCATATTTAAGACTCAGATGGAAAACAGAAACTTCCACAACCACAAGTTGTGTGAGACAATACACATAACTCATTGAATGGAAAAATAGACTGTCTTTATCATGTCAAAGATGATTTAGAAAAGCAGATGTTCCAGAACCCACCAAACATTTTATTGCCACTTCTATTCATTTGTACACAGCTTTAATGACGTCTTGCTATATTCTTGATTATTTTTGCCTCCACGTTCATTTGTATTCCTGTTACTGTGTTAATTATCGTAGGCAGATTTAAGATTGGCACCTCTCTGGTTAAACGGCTCTGGGTTTGCTTCCTAGATGAGAAGCTTTAAGAAAAAAAAAAATCCATTCTGGAAATAGCATCACAGCAGTGCTATCTGTAAGGATCCCTAGAATTATTCTGCCTCTTATTTAATTAGCTCAGACAAAGGTTGCAGAGTGCACAGAAATCTATCAAGGGATCTGCAGTAATATTTGGAGATCATTTCTTTTACTGCTTTATCATTAAAGTTGTATGTACTCTTGCAATTGATAAAAGCAATAAAACATTCCTGAAAAATACAGAAGAAGAAACAAAAAAGTAATATACATGACATAAAACGTTCTCATCTTAAATTCCACTAGCACTGCACCCACAGCATCATTTAACAGTTTGCTAGGTCTGGTGTACAGACTACACTTCACTGGATCACGACAAAGTACTTAGATCTAAATACATTTCCTCTATTTAGCCCAGCTGGAAAATCTAAATAGAGCTGTTTGAGTGAGAGTGAATATATCACTGTTTAGTTCACAAAAAATGTATCTTCCTGCTTCTCAAGAGTTTCTCTGAACATGAATCTAGAATGTTAGATAAAAATATTTCAGTGAGATACATTGCATTCAAGAAACAGTTACGGTTGAGATTATATATGGATTAAATCATCTGTTGAATTTTTTCAGCATTACACACATTTCAAGTGACCTGAACTGAAATCCTGAGTATGGTGAAAAGTAAAGTTTGTTGTTTCTTAAAGAACATTCAAAGTTCAAGCCTTTCTGCAGGATCCTTCTGCAGTCCTCACAGTCAGAGAAAACCAAAAGAAGATACATCATTTCAATGGCATCTGTTTCAATTTGAGTTCTGTAGAAAACACCATGGCATGCAGCACTGAGGTAGTTAAATGGCTCATTTAATTTTAAAAACTAGTCTCTTCAGGGAAGAGATTGGCGTTGGGTGAATGAGAAGTGAATCTGATCGGTAGGCTCTTTATTTTCAGGTTAGCACACCCCAGAGAGAGCCCAGCTTAGTTCTTAGTTCCTAGGCTAAACTCAGCTAGTAAAGGCCCATCAACCCTTTTTCTACCCTGTGAATTGGATATAATGTCATTAAAATACTATAAATATAGATCTCAGCTTGGCCTTTTTAAGGACACACACGTCTTGATTCATTTTATTTTTAAGTATATAATTGAGTAATAGAACATGCTAAGTTCAGCATCATCAAATGACATGCTGCTATGCTAGTCAGGAAACTTTTGCCAGTAAGTATCCACAGTTTAAAAGTAGTTCAATCAAATACTAAGATCAGATACAGTAGCCACAACGCATAAATGACAGAATGAGCAAGTTTTGTTGTCCTGGGAAGTCAGAAGATATCCTACAACCACAGCAGGAAAAGCAGGAAAACTTAAACAGTGCATTACCATAAGTAAGCCAACTAAATGTATACATGTGAGCAGCAATGTTGCATCAGGAATGTCATGATATTGAAAGATAGTAGGGACAGAATGAATCACTTGCCAAACCTTTTTTAAACTCAACATATTTGACAATAAGCAGTGAATTCCCAGCACCAACAATTAGCAGGCTCAGTAGCATTCAAGACTTTCTCATGCTTATTCCAATGCCAAGTCACTGATTACAGCCAGTATCCCCACTCTGACATATAAATCAAACTAAGGCCAATACGTACATATTACAGAGTGAGCCCTCCACCCTGACTACAACATCAATGCTACTTTTCTTACATGTTTTGATTATTTTTTTTTTTTCAACTAGAAGCCAGCTGTTGAAATCTGGACTCAATTCATCTAAAGTGTGAAAGATCATGTCAAGTGCAGGCAATGACTCACACCAGGAAGAAGGAGACTTTGTGATTTCCCAACTATCTGACCAACTATGGGCTTAGGCAAATGACTGTTAGATATTGGATTATGTCTTTTTGAAAGTGTGCCATAACCAAGTGTAGCTAGAAATTGAACACACGGATGAGTAAGGACATATGGTAAAGGACTTTGTGCTCATTCTTTCTGGAAAAATCATAGCTGAAGAACATGGAAGAGAAAGAGACAATGCTTTTTCAGGGGAATCTCTTTGCATTTGGTGAAAAAAACCTTCATGACATCCAGAAATGGGGCTTGTAAGTGCTTTTGATTTCTTTTTAAAAGCTGCTTCAAGGCAAGAACATGAATCCATATGCAATAGAGCAGAAAAAGGAGAATTCACTTTTTGGCTATAGCTGCCACCTCTGCTGGAGAAGCCTGGTGATGGGGCCATAGGAGGAGACCTGGGTTACTTTCCTGTTTCATCACTTTTCTGTTGTGTACAGGACAACCTGCACACAAGTTTTGTGCACAGCCTTAGGCAACTCCTTGTGCTCCCCTGTGCCTTTACTGCCATCTATATCTTGAGAATGATAGCACTTTGCTTTGTCACAAAGATGTCACAAATCCATTAAAGATAGAGATGCATTTGTGTACTGGAGCAATGGGTTTGCTGCAAGTACCCGAGTGAGGTAGCCAAAGAGATTCAGAGCGCTCGCTCTGTGTACATGTCGGCACTGCAGTCACTTACAGTAACTTCAGGACAAAGACTGACTTAATGGCTTCATCACTGGCAGAAAATGAGAACACAGTTGAAGGATACTGAAAACCTTTTTTTTTTCTGCACTGATACAAGGGCTCCGTGGAAAAAAGAAAGTAAGCAGAGAAAGTCCAAAATAAAGCTACCCTGCTGCACAGGTGATGTGGCCTAAATTTCTTCTACTTTCTATATAGAAATACATATAGAAAAGTTTGCCTAATGCAAAATGATGCAGTTTACATCAAGAGACCGTAGCCATATGTAGGGCAATGGTCAACAGAGGCAAAACAGCTATCTAGAAGAGACAGGACAGTACCACTTTCCTGGAGTTCAGTTTTTGTTGTGCCTTGATGAAATACTACAAGGTTCACTCAGTTCACTGCAAAACACCTGAACTGACTTAGAGAGCTTGAGGCACTGCAGTCATAGAATTTCCTGTTTTAAATTTGCAGTAAAGATCACTTAGCCTCTCCTCAGTTTTCAAGTGTTAGTATCCACGGTCCAAAATAAAGCAGATACAAGAAACCAACAACAACATTGGTATAGGAAAGCAGCAGTAAGGAGTTTACAAGTAAATAAAATATTCTTATCAGCGTATATCTATGTGCTCTTGCATCTGTACTTTATTTATCTGTAACTCTTTAAAATTGTGGGAAAAAATATGGGCTTTGTTTAGTTGGAGAGACTGGTTTATCTCTGCTCCTGACCCTTTAATTCATCATCTAGCCAGCATCTCCTTGGTGAGAATGTTTCTGGCACTCCAAGGCTGCAGTTAACTTAATAAGGAATGTAAGCACAGTTAGATAAATTAATTTCAAGGTCAAGCACACTGACAATGGAAAATGGATGCAAGTGGCAGGTAACAGAAGAAAATTCACGTGCATACTGATACACTGTTAAAGGCAGATGTTACTAGATAATTTAATCTCAGATGTAACTGATGTTTTCAGTTGCCCTTTTCCATTAAAAGAATTGTATCAGATGCAAAAATCAAAGATTATTCAAAGAATTAAGATATGAAAAGCATGTTAGATCACTAAACGCTAATTAGTTAAATTAAATTGTATACCATTATCTACCTGTAGCTTTATTGGTAGCTAGCATTAGCACTCAGCTTGAGCAATAATAAAATTAGAGAATAACACTTTAATTGAATTGCACTTAAAAGGATCATGCTGACAAATGTGATTGTATCTGGCTGTAATGCACACCTTTTCCAACGATCATTAAATCCAATGAAATGAAAGTCACAGGATCTTGACAGCTCTCTGAAATAATCTGTGAACCATGCTGTATCTCGCAGTTCCTAATCAATTTAGAGAAGCCTCATTAAGGCTCTGCAGCTAAAGAACACTTAAAAATCAAAATAAATTACAACATGTTATGGATAACTAGCTAATCATATCGATACAACAAGGATGTATTGTGTTGCAACAATTCATTTCCTTTGTAAGGCGTGTTTGCCATGGATGATTTAGGAATTGTTATTCATAACTGTGATCAGCCAGCCCTAATGTCAAATTTTTTCATCTTCACTCATAATAAACATTTCTTATGCTCTGTCTTCACTGTATTCTAATACTGGACTTTATGATTGCGTGCCTGTTAATTATTTGTGTATCTGTGTGTATATTTGTTTCTCTCCTTTGCTGTTTTTGCCTCTCTCTTGAGTATGCAGAAACAATGATGTGTGATTGTGGGAACAAATTAGACATTATCAGATACCCATGTGAATATTTCTTGGCAATTTTTGTTCCCCATGAGTAAGTACTTTGTTGCTGGATTATTTAACAGCCAATAAGTCACCCCTACTCTCTTTTACTTTCGGTGGCTGTTTCCTTTTTATATGGCAGCTAATACAAAATAGTTTACCTTGATATAACACTTACACATAAGCAATTTGAGCTGGGTAATTTAGCAGATTAATGAGACCAGCAAACAGGCATTTAAAACTGAGGCATATCTGTGCCACTCATTCCTGATCTACTTAGTCAGCATGGACTTGGCCAGTCACCTTTCCCAGTGGACTATTCCCAATCACATGATAAATCATTCCTACTCAAACGTTTCTTTTTAAAGATTCCCCCTCAGCCTTAGTTGATAAAAGTCCCAGGCATGAGACGGAGTGCATGGAACCAGATACAAGCTCCTTTCCTCCAACACGGACATTATATTTAGTCACTTACTCTTGCTGTTGATTAATGTTGCTTTAGCTTTGAGCCTTTGAGGGATTGTTACAGTGTGACTTCTGCTCTCAACAAAGCATAAAATTGGATATAACACTACAGAGCCACTATATAATACCATTCTGTTTTCTGTCCATCGGACTGATTTGCATGGACCACTCCAGACCGACATGGGAACAGAGCTTAAAATGCAAAAGTGGATTAAGACAGAATATGATACTGATGTAAAAACAATTTATAAAGCAGAGGTTAAGCTATCTGAAGAAATATGGCTCTAATAAATACATGCTGTTTCTTCTGTTCTCTTTCTGCATGAAAATCAGTGCAGGATTCCAGACAACATATGGATTTCTAATACTGTTTAAAACAGTTTTTAATGCTTGCCCAAGGTATGCAAAGTGGCTATTACACATGGAACATACTGGTTAGCAAAGGCAATAGTGTGTCAGCAAATATTTGAGAGAGGGTTCCAGATTTAAACATAAAGATAACAAATCCAATAACTGACCAGAGGTTTAACACCAATTAAAGTTAATATTATTGGCATCATAGTAGCATCTAGAGGTCCAGTCATGCCAGAATCCTTTTGTACAGGGCAGAAAACAGAAACAAGAGACAACCCAAACATCTCCTGATATTCTTCTCCAGGAGTGCAAGGAGGGTTTGGGCCATCAAAAACACCAAGCACCCCTAGTCCTAAGGACCCAGCTTTGAGCAACTCCCACTGCTGTAACCCCCTTCAGCAGAGGGATGTATGCTTGCCTCCATGCAGCACGGAGAAGACGAGCCCATTCAGTGGGTTAACTCAGCAGCTGAGTGTTTTCAAGGATACCCTTGAAAACCATTTGGTTGACCCTCCACACCCCTGTGGCCAACGTGCTGTACCTGCCCTGACTAGTTTCACTGCCTGACCTCCTCTGGCATAATGCACTACACACACATTTCCACAACCTGGCAGATATAGGGCTCTATCCTGCACTTACCCTTACCTCTGACAGCCAGGACAAATACCATTAACTGCACCTGAATTACAGTCACGGCACAGAGATCAGAATGGGAGGCTGTAAGTCTTTGCACCACAAGTTCAGCTAGATGGCTGGTGCACAGCAGGGAGCTGTGTCCTTCCACCTCCAACTGACACCTCTGCCCCTGCAGAAGGTGCTTTAAAAGACTGGCCATTGTTTCTAATGCATAGACTTACACTTAGTTTTCACTTTTCCCAGGCATAAGTGACTGGCACTGGATGCTAAATGGATACAGGACTAGGAGCACACAACTTGAGTATGGGTCTTATAAAGGAAAGAAACCCTAAGACAAAACCAGAGATTCTGGGAGGATAAACAGTTGTATATGCAAACACCAGTAAGTTTCTCTCTCTCACTCTTCCAGGAGAAGTCTCCAACCTCATCCTCTAGTGAGGTGTTGAAGGGCTAATGTTGTGGAAATAAGTATCTGTTTAAAAACATCTGCACTCTGAAGAAATACAACCATCCACTGAAACCAGGACTCGCTGGGACAAGAGCAGCTATTTGAGACTGGGAGAAACATGGGGAAAGCTCAGCAGAGTAAGCGAAAGAAAACCTGACTGCTATGTCAAGCATCCCACTCCATTTTGCTATATGGAGCACTCTTTACATAACCCAGCAATTAATTAGAAACAACACATTTGCAGTTCCCCTTGAGGCAATGAAAAATAACTACTGTACATGTGCAATAACTTTCCTTTTAGCAAGAAATTTCATCAGGCTATTTCTGTTTTGAGCCAAAACACAGCATGTGTGTTAGTTGGCAATAGCTCTGAAAGTGGCGAGACTGGACCCAGTAACAAATGGACTTTGACAATGTTTCTAAACAGGAATCCCGTCCATATTTTGAGACCTATATTAGAGAGTGAATGACAACTAGGACTGCCAGAAAATGTATTAAGAAAAAAGCAAATTGGCCCCTGGGATTTTCCATCATCCGAATCCCTGTTGTCACCAACTTAGTGCCACGGACACACCTCCCACAGGGTCCTTCTCTGCCTGAATCTGGTGACAATAACTTTGAGTTTCTTCAGCACTAGGAGAGCTGTACCTACCAAAGGCTTTCCTGTCTTTTTCGGGTGTTTCTGTCCCACAGAATTAGCAGTCATTCAGCAGATGACCCTGCAATACACGGCCCAGGCAGAATTCAACAGATGCACACAGTGCCTCTTCATACGTACAATTTTGATTCACAAAAGGCTGAGTTACGATGTCTGCTAGTCCTTGACTGCTGTACAATGCCAGTTCTAAGCACAAAGTCTAAACATAACCCAAAACTTAGGCCACCAGTATTGCCAAACACAAATTTTCAAAAGCCTTAGATAATAACAAGCAAAAAGAAAAATATTTCACCTTTTTTCTGCATTCTCACTGATTGCTTCTGTAAAAGCCCTTAGTGTTCACCCTAACCACAATATGAAATATCTCTCTGTGATCATGAGGTCTAAGAACTTTATTTTATAAATGGAAGGAGAGACTATCACATTTTCACATATTTCCAGAAATAAAAGTACTAAGAAAACTACCAAATACTCATAGATTGCCGATAAGATCACTGCAGTTGGCAACGCTGAAAAATTATAGAGTTGCACTAAAAGTCAGGCCTTGGCTCCAGGCTTGCCTCTGGCTGACCTTGCGAGTTTACATCTCAGGAAAATCAGACTAATACGAATCACACTATCAGGAAACGGGCTGTGTACTCTCCACACACCCAAGTGCGGGACGTAGACAGTGCTAGATATCATTTTAAGCTTGAATCCATTTGTAACGCCCATAGCTTAGTACAGAACTGCTCTGAACTGTTTGCAACTTTTCTCTGAAAAAAACATTCCCTATGAACGGGTTAAAAATGTATGTCTATGAAATATAATCATATACATTTTTCATCTTCCACAATTTCCTTTTCTCTCTCCCAACTCATTTTCAACTTATTCCATCTCATACCCATTCTCAGCACACAACCACCATCCCTCTGAAGCTATTTTCCTGCTTAAATGCTGCTGGAATAATGTTAACAAGATTTTTTTTTTTTTTTTTTTTGATTATCAGATTACAGTTCACATGTGAATCAAAATTGCGTTAAGGGTCTGATCCTGCCACCCTTGAAATCAATTGTGGTTTCATCCAATGAAACCAAAAGGTCTTGCTTTCAGTGAGCTCTAACTCCAGGTCTAGTGACCATTTATTATTCATAACTACAGTCTGGGACAGACTGATAAATGAACCCTAACCATCCCACTCAGTTTCAGAAGGGGAAAGAACTGGAACAGACGGATTAATGGCTCCAGTAATCTCAAGTCTTGCTAACCTTACCTTTACAGGGATAGGGAGATGCCTGATGGGTATAATATTTATATAACAAAGCAATTGTAATGTGAATTGTTTCAGGACGCATTCTCTCCAGTTCAATGTAGTGGGGCTGTGGAAGACATTGTTTGACACAGCACGTGAAATCGATAGATGCAGGGTTGTACTGCCTGGTTTGCTTGCTAAATGCAAGTAGAGACCATCTGAATGACAAACTTTGCACCAGTCAGGGTACAGGTAGCCTTTGCCACAGACAGCTGGGCCCAAAGGGAATTCATGTTCCATTGACTTAAGTGGTGAGTTGTGTTAAAGCAGCAAGAAATGGTGAGATTGCTGTCCAGGATGCAAGAAGACCTGCTTAAAACTTACATTGAACAAAGTAGGCTGAAATAACTGGATCATCCATACCTTAGTTAGCTGGTAGAAGCCTGGATCCAGAGCATGCCTATCTGTCTGGGCAGCAGATGAAATGTCCTGAATGAGGTTGAAGGAATCCAATAAAGCCACAAAATTACTGGTGAGAGGGCATAACTCGAAAGACACAAATACAGAAGTCAATGACTATGAGAAGCCTCCAGGAACTCAAATAGGCTGCTAAAAGGAGATTACTAAATTCAGTAAAAGAGGGGGAGAGCAAAGAGAAAGGAGCTCTAATCTGTAGAGGACAGCAAAGCACTACTGTTGGGAGCATGCGAAGAGGAAAGACAGCACTGAATGAAAAGCAGGAGCTGAAACACCCCATCAGATGCTTGGCTGCAGGAGAAATGCCATTATAATTTGGCAGTATCTGGGTAGTGATACAGGGCAGCGTCAGCTTTCAGCACAGATGAAACGGTGTTCCAGCACAGCACAGCTGGGTGGCCACTGACCTGCTTCTCACCATGGGCTGTGGGGTGGGTGTCTGCAGGGAGGGGGCAGCCTTCCCTCTCAAAACTTGCCTATTCATTTTGCCTGTGTTACCTGGACAGCTTTCAGCTGGCTCTGAAAAAGGGAAGGTGGTGGAGTGGGGCATGGCCAGTCCAGCTGCATATGGCATTTATACCCTGGGATCCCCGAGAGCCACCAGTCCAATGCTTGTTCCCATCCTTCACACTGCTCAGGTAATGAGAGTGAAGCAGATAACAGCAGTGAACTACTTCCAGCCTCCTTCCTCAAGGAAGCTGCCCCATCAAAAGATCTCTATGAGCCCAGTTCAGCCTCAGAAATCCAAACAAAGCAGGAATGTAAGATGCCAAATAGCGGGCAGGTTGCTCTGAACGTCTGTGAGGGGTCAACAGGTACCCGAGTGAAGTGGGCCCATTAAGAGATGAAGGAGACAGGACGTTAATTTCACAGACTGTCTCGGGAAATCCTGCAAGAAGAAACTGCTTCTGCTTCTGCAGGTAGACCCCCGTGGACACAAACAAGTACTTCACCCTCCATCAGCTTCATGCTGGACTGACATCTAGCACAACAGAAGTTGCAGCAAAGCAGGTCATTTAAGAATTGCAGCAAATCTGGCCAAAATCAATAGTTCTGGATTTATGGCAGAGAATCAGTGATAGTAAACCAAAGAGGAGAGGTAGAATAATAAAAACAGAACTTTCAGGGAAAAAAAAAAAAACAAATACACTTTTAAGTGATCTCAGCTGCAACAACTAACACACACCAGCTGTTACAAGGTGCAAACTGAAAGTCTTGGGCAGACCAGCAACTTGACCAGTTCTAGTCAATTACAAACAGGGCTGCACCTAAGATGTGTGCCAGTAGATGGTGTGTTTATTTTAACCACATAGTTACCTGAACCTAGCTAGGGCTCCCTTTAGCACTGCTGCTTTGGTTTAAGCCCATATTGCTTGCTGAACATGCTTCGATTTTACCCTCTGAAGTTTTCCCTCCTCCTATTTTATCCCCTTGTGAAATGTCACAAAGAGGATCACTCTGACCATCATGATAGGAACATTTGGATCACTGAGTGTAATATGCTATCCATATTTGCACTTCAAAGCGTTGTGCTGTTGCAGTTAAATATAATCGTGTGCCATCTTTTATAAGATGAGCAATAGAAATTCTCGGATCTTTCCTCATATGCTGGCACAATACATCAGCTCCAGGTTTACCTCTGCTGGCTTATCCAGGTCCTGATTTACCTTAACAAATGTCCATGTCCCTAAGACCAAGTGAAAGCAGCTGGAAGCCTATGGATTTCAGTGTCCTCTTGACATGCATCACTGTTTCAGAGACATGTTGGCTCAGGCTCCAAGTTCCTGCTTGTTTTCATAGTAGATTTCAAGAATTTGTGAGACATCTTTTCATTTGCTTTTATCTTATGATAGCTTGTTCAGCCCCCTTCACAATTAGACTCTGACATTTTTATGGCTCAAAGTGGCTGCATTTTTTTTCTTTTTTCTTTTTTTTTTAAAGTAGGTCATGTGAAATATGAATGCTTTGCATTGACACATCAAGAAGGCTTGGAGTATCTCAGTTCAGGTGCTTGGCATTTGATACCACTACTCTGCAGGCTATCCACCCATCACATACACTGGGTGCCCACCAGCTCACCTTGCACTCCTTCAGAGAGAGATGGAAAGAAAATGATTCTTTCTCAGAATTTATGGGAAGGGTCAATTTATGGGAAGGGGCAACAGAGAGGAGCCAAGAACCAGCAACTCTAGACCTCATCCATGACTGCTGCGTGTCACAACCTAACACATCTCCCACCCGACAGTCACAATAGGTCCAAAACATTTCTCCTGACAGGTAAGGTACCAAATGATGGAGCCACTGACAATATATCCATTTTCTTCTCCTCTATCAGAAAAGAACAGCCCACTTCTTTAAATCCAGAAGTAGTACGACTGATGCACACCTTGAAGCCCAACCTTCAAAGTTGATTGGTGACCCATGAGAAAAGAAGGTATGTGATTAATTCTGTAAGATAGTTCATCAACTGATTGCATAAAATGCCTGAGAAGCAGCAGCACAGAACTTGAAAGCTAAGGAACATGCTCCTGCAACACACATTCAGAACTTCAAAACACACATACGTGTTGGACTTAAAGGACCGACAACAAAATTATATGCCAGAACACTGAACTACTTGACTGACAAACAATTAAGCATTCTTTCAGCATAAATTATGTTTTCTGGGGTTATTTTTTTTCAGGCAGTATATACAAGACAGTGGATATGCTCACAAGCCTTTTATCAAACTTTTAACTTTCTGCTCCCATAAGGTTTGGCTAGTTTAATTCCCTGAATGTAGGGAGATGTGGGCTGGATCCCCAAACTGCACTCAATTAGATCTGCCAAACTGATGCTGGAGACTTATTCTCTGGGACAGCAGGGGACTTTTCATCTCATAAAAAGTGGCATTGGGTTGTATGTTTTTGGGTTTCCTAAATTCAGTATATGGTAATTCCCACTCTTACTATATCAGGCGGGAAGGAAAGGTGCCCATGAACGACAAACCCCTCTCTTATTTTAGACCTACCTCTCCTCCTCTAGCACTTTTGCAAAAGAATTATAATTGCACTCATATATTTCAAGGTTGGTGTCATTCAGCTTCTGAAGCAGTTTCGCAAGTCCTATATTTATGGGGCATTAAGGCTGTTGTGAATTTGTAGGTAACTGATCATACTCTTAAATGCAACAGCACTCAAGATTTAGTACTACCAGCTACACAACTTCGCCTTTGCTTCTAAATGTACAAAGCAATTTTTCCTAACATCGTGTCCAACACAATTCTTACGCTTGCAACTCTCTCAGTACCAGAAAGTCAGCACAGACTCTGAGTTGCACTCGATTTTCTGATCACCTATAGCATTAGGGTTTCACATTTACCTGAATTGTGTGTGTGAAAGAAACAACTCTAAGACTGCTCTATGGAGTAAGAGTTCCAACATGTGCATAGGCATGGGATCGCAGTGCTGGTGTGTTATCATTATCTTACAGCTGGTTTCAGTCCTAAAGGCGGCAAGACTGGAAGGGTTTGTTCACATCTGGTTACAAAAGATCTTACAAACATGCCTGATGTGACTGAGGGTTAAAACGGTATCTATCCAGGATCTTAGTGTCTTCTTTAAGTAGGTTTCTCATTCTGTTTACTTTCAAGCAACATTTTTCAATCAGGTGTAGCAACAAGCAGAATAAAATAGCCTCAGGATCTAGCCCTTAATGCCCAGTTCACACACACTGACACTCAACTGCAATTATTTTCCTTTCCTAACTTAAGATACAAAATGCCCTGTCTGCCAAGAACAGCCTAGCACAGTTATGCCTGTCTTTGCTTGATGCAGAATGATTTTCCACTGTAGATTCATTATGTCATCGAATTCAGTCACGGGAATATTAACATTTTCACACATGTGAGAACCCATCTTGTGAATGCAAAGCTCATTTATTACAGTGATTTCTTCAGAGGCTGTAGTATGCTCATTTTATAATGGAGTTTATAATAGAGACAGATTCTGAACTGGTGAAAGTATGCAAATTTACCTGAAAACTGAAGTTTACGGCCAAGACTGTTTATTGCTGGTAATTAGTGGGGGTTTTGCCTTTTTTTCTTTCTTTTTTTTTTTTTTTTTTTTTTTTTTTTTTTACCTAGTGTCTCGAGTAGTTTAAAATATAATGTATTAAGGGAAGCTTGAGGACTTTGTAGCAGAGTGGCTTTTGATTGTTTACCCTGAATTCATCAATGACTGATAAGATTGAGAAATTCAAAGAGAAGGGCCATCTCCAAAGCCACACTGCAAGGTGTGTTAACACCTTTGAATGATGCTTGGACTATTGCACTAAAGCCTGAGGAAAGAACTGACTACACTCTCTCTCCCTGTATAGCAGAACGGAACATAATTTAGACATAAATGTTAACTTACTAATGCTATGCAGTTATTGTAGCATCATAATTAGAACACATTTTTATTTTGGAACACAATATTAGTATGCTTAAAAAATGCAAACCATTCATGTTTATGAAACGCTCACCCAGTCAATGCTGCTAGCTGTGATTCTGAGCACAGAAACAAAAGGAGTTTTGGTCAGATATTCACAAATCTGTGCAATAAGAGAAAATGACAAGAAATCAGCCGTAGTTTTGAACACCTATTTGTAAATTCTTTTCGTTAAAACATCAACAACTAATTATCTGGGTCAGCAGAAGAGGGAGCTACATTTTTATTGAGCAGTTTAATAACACTAGCATCTCCTTTCACAGATGTCATAGCTATGGTTGGTATTAAAATAAATAATAATTAAAAAGAACTTTCATTTTATTGAAATAGTAAGAGATGGTCTCCCTGGTGGTTGAAAAGAGAAAGGCCAGTAAAATGCTGCTTTAGAGTTTCCTGGAAATGTGATGAATTTAAAGTTTCATATAAAGCAAATGTACCAGTTCAAATAAATTTATCCTTTTCGCCATGTGAAAGTAGATATTAAAGATATAATTCTCTTAAGTTTTATACCTATGCTGTCACTCATATGATTGCAAAGAAATGTTATAATTTGGCTTAATTCTTCTACATGACAAATCAAACCCTATGTATATTTGATTATCCTCTTAATTGAGCTTATTTTAATCTCACTCTTATTTGCAAGGACAAAGCATTTAATTGCATCTTTTAACTTACATTTTAAAGCTATGGGGCTAGGTTTCCTGCTCAGTGAAAGCTGTGCCTTTTCCCTGAAGTAGCTGTACACTCCTGAGCACAGGTTAGGAATGAAGTTGAGCACCTGAGGGTAGAAAAGATGGACTGCTCAAAACTGGTTGCACATGCACCACACAATACCTGTATCCTGCTGCTAGTAAATACACAGGAGTGCGCATATAGTGGCAGGAGGAAATCGCGGCCAAACAATTAGCATGCAGCAGGAACACGTGAGCAGGTAGCTAAGAGCATGCTCAGGCTCTGACTGTACGGTGGGTTATGCTGTGCAGCAAGAGAAGAGTAAACTACCCCATACCTACACAAGACAACCACTGAGTAATACTGTGCATTTCTAGTTCACATGTATATGAGTTTGGGGGGGGGGGGGGGGGGAGGATAAAGGGCTTTAAAGTCTAAAGCAAATACAAGTGCTGACAGCAGCAACAAGAAATATCATTGTTGGCCCCATCATTGTAGAACAAAGATTTAACACACGAAACACATCCAACCTAACCGCTGGGAAGCTAAACACCCAAAATTCCTAACCTATCCATACAGACCCTCACTATTTTCAAGCAAATCTCATGATTTCTGAATGTCTGAAATTTACATGACTGAAGTGGAAACAAGAAAAAAGACCCTATAGGTGCCAGTATGGATCTTCAAGTTCTTGAAAACATAATAAAGGAAAAGCAGATCTACAGTTTACACTCCGAATATGTGTCAAGTACATGCAATGAGGCAAAACTGCATGCTAAAGGGTTAATTTGGCCCTAAAAGTCACATGTCTGTCATTTCTCTGTGCAAGCAGTGAATGAAATTCAACCCCATTCAGTCCAGGGATCTATGCACAAGGGTCATATTTTCTTGTAAACTCCAGCAGATGAGTACACACATCTGCAGAGGGCTCTGCCAGTGAGCAAAGCATTTTTCAAGCCTGCACCCAGAGCCACAGATTGGGGGATAAATGATGCCCAGTCAGAATATCTGACCTCTGCAGAAAAAGCATGATTTTTTTTTCTCGGTACAGTCATCAACATGTGATCAGTACATTATCTGGTGCCAGATGATCTGTTTTGCAGACATAGTCTAATACAAGTACAGGCACCCCAACATGCCTGTGTGCAAAACACCTGGGCAGCCCTGCATGGAGGCAGTGGGCTGCCCATGGCCCGTGCTCACCTTTGCCAGCCCCACGCTTTCAGCACAATACCTGGGATGATTCTATTCCTGTTTGCAAGGGGCTTGTAGGCACAGACTGCACTGTCCACAAGCTCTACAATTCCAGCTTCAAGCTGGACTCGTGCATGCATGAGGTGCTGCACCTGAGATAAGAGCCCTTTTGCAAACAGCTGCAGCAGGGAGCAGCGCAGGAACCAGCTGTATCGGTGTTACCAGGGACTTTCCATTATCTGAAGTGTTCCAGCTCCACTTTACCTCATAAAACAAAGCTGTCTGTGTTGCTAACCCTCAGCATCGAAAAAACATAAAGCAGGAGTCACACACATAAATCACACCTAAATGCCTTCTGGGTTTTGAGCCTTTAAAGTTCGTTTTTTCAGGCTCTTCTCCATAACCATAAGAACTAAAACCTCTCTTTCTACAAGAAAATTGAGATACTTTCCTCACCATTGGAATCCACAAGCCAGAACTTTAAGCAAATAATGCAAGACTGGAGATGAGCTCCTCAAGGCTGACGACACTGTGCTGATTGTGCACTGGTTTCTGGCAGTCTGTGGGAGAGACCAGGTGTGAAGCCCCATAATGTTCTTTGGGGCGTAGACCTGAGGTCCCCTTTATGCTGGGGTTTGTGCGCGCTGCCAACAGCCTGAAATTCGCATCTCCACATGACACCCAGCACCAGCCCAGAGGGTCTAGTCTGAAGGCCAGTCAAGCTTTGACACAGATCCCTCTGTGAAGCATATAGTGGTTATTTTGTCCACCCTACACTCATCTTGTTCTTGTATGATTGAGCAAACCCCTCCCATTGATTTTAAAATGGCTCTGTAATGAGAGCCTATAATTCATCAAAAGTTCCAATTAGGAACTACTCTTTGTTGCCCTGTGAAACTGTCCCCGCAGAAAGTCAAGAAACATATCCCACAACGTATGAGGCTCTAACACTTGTAAGCAAATGGTCGTCTTTTGAGTATGCGTCTGGGTCATTATATAAACAAAGCATAAGCAACATAATAGGGCCAATGCCTTGTTGTCTAAGAGATACTTTTAGGCAAATATTTCAGCTGCAGATGGTAAATACAGCTTCAAAGCATAATGATATCTAACTGTGAAATAGCTGAGTCAGGTGCATTTACTAAAGTGTGGTGAGCCAAACGCTAATTACAGTGCGGTTGCACCAAGATTTGTGTTACATCTGACATATTTTAAAAGTAGGCTTAAACCAGGGCCAAATGAATTCAATGAACCTCCATGAGCTTCATCCATAGGCATTTTATTGTGGCTAAAGAAGAAAGCTGCAAGAGATGCAGAGCATGTTAGAAGACCTGCTTCTCATTTCTGAGAATCAGCACCAAGTTTTCCTGGAGCTCTGACTAAGTTGCTGAAAAGTTTAGTCACTCACAGGTGTTTTGCTGCCATCTGTCAACAGCTGATTATTGCAAACCTGTTTACTCAGTCTAGCGCTGTGAGAGAGAATTTGCTATCTTTGCTCAATCTCTTTATACAGCTCCTGAGCATCTTCCCCCAGAACCAAACCACCCCAGGGCTTTGGGAAATTGCAATCCACATCCCTAGATGAGCTTCACAGCTGGCCCCTACCTCTATGAAGTTCCCAAACTTCAATTCTGGCTCAGAGTCCTGAATTTGGAGACTTAATTATAGCACTGTCATTCAGACGAAAATCTTCACAGGCTTGGGTATTGCCATTACTTGCCAGATGCATCCACACCCTGGTACTGATTACATGCATTACTGACCTCAGCTGAACCATGAGAACAATAAGGCTAGCCCTGGTCAGGAATCTTTCTGACAAAACCTGGTTTCACTAGAAGAGGCAGATGAGAATCTAACGTATTTCACAGTCACTTGCTGAATGCACTGAGCTCCAGACAAATCACCAGCAGGCTCCAGCTGTGCCAGCTCAGCAGGACCCTCCCAGCCAGCTGCCAGGCAGCTCTCAGTGGCCAACCGACAAGCCCAAGTGTCCAAGCTTCCATCAGCCTACGGAAGAAGCCAGGCCAGGCCCAATATGGAAGCTAATTTTTGCCTGAATTGGAAGAGAACTTCAGCATATGCCAAAGGACTTTGGAGAATACAGGAGCAGGCCCAGAGTTGCAGGGTTTGCAGCAGAACACAGGTCGCCATGGCCTCCTGCTGCTGTAGACAGAGGTGGACGCTACATGTTTTTACCTACAGTTGTAGATACAGAATACTTGAAAATCTTCCTCCAGCAGATTGCTAACCTGGCCATAACGATGCAGCCTCCTGTGTCTGACCATCACCACTGGATTTTTCTAATGTGAGCAGGATTTTATTAAATACATATTTATAAGTTTCTATTAATAAATATAAATTTTACAGGTGCTAACTGCTAATAGCATATTTTTATCCACAACCTTCAAACAGGGTATTCTGCCTTTTGCTCCTAAGTACAGGCACCACAGGGGCTGTTTCAATCTGATTACATCTCTTTAGGTAGAGAAATTCTAATCTTGCTCAACAAGCATTTTGCAGAGTGAATGGGATGATATGCTGGCCATCAGTCTTGTCAGAAGATATACATGCTAAACCTAAAAAGTTTCCAGGCTTTTGGTCTCTCTGCCTCCCTGAATCACCTTCCTCATCAACAGCATTAGAGTAAGTTAGCCATAAAGGAACAAAAAGCAGGAAAATGCTTGATACCAAATCGCCCCGTGTTAGAAACCAAGGTTCAGCGTCACTGCACCTTCCCATACAGCACTATCCCACTAGGAATACTTTCATTTGATTAGACTGATCCATTGGCTCCTAGTCCATATTACTTAACCCTCAAACCATTATGCCCTATTGAAAATAATTGATAATGACAGTTTCGGGTTTAATATTTAATACAGTGGTTAAATGGAGTTGTACTGTTTGTGGTTATAGTTTCCATTGACTAATAAGCAAGTTGAGAGCAAAAAGCATTTTTCTTCAGCTGTTACATTAGCAGAAAGCTGAACACCACGTTACTCATAATAGCCTTAAACATTTTGGGAGAAATAGCTCCCAAAGCCAAGTCAAATATTACATTGATTTGTGGTTTACTTGTTTTCCTTTTTATTACTGGAGGACTGTCTTTTTAGTAGCTTTAAGGAATGCTGCAAGGTGGATGGATGGACTGAAAGGCATTTCTTCGCACATCGGGCCAACTTTCAAACACTCCTTCACACAGCGCCTTGTGCACGGGCTCCTCCTACCTGTGCAGCTGCAGGGGCAGGGTGCAGAGTCCTTTGACTCCCACTGCCCATTCCCACAGCAGCTCCTCTGGCACTCGGCCATGCTGGCACCACCCTTCATGGGGCTTTGCTGCACGCCAGTGACCCGGGCTGGTTAGAAAAACCTGCAAGGAAAAGGAGATGGGACCTTCTCTTCCTCATCCAAAGCTGCCACATTGTGACACTGCCATCTCAGAGGAGGAGCTTTCTGCACATTGCTCCCTTTTCTGCACAACAGAAGTGGAAGGTTGTGGAAGAGCACAGCTTGAGTGGCTGTGAGATATCTTAAAGTAATGACAAACATATGGAGGTTTGTCCTGCAAGGGCTCGCCCACCTGTACAAATTTTGGGTCAGGTTACCTGGTGTCTCGCCAGTAGGTTCAAAAGAGTTTTATTTATTTACTCTAGCCAAGAATTTGGCACTCTATTTTTTAATCTGCCCACATCTTTCACCTCCTCATGTAGTGCTTGTTCTCCCAGGGCTTTTTTTGCCATTAACACTCCCAGTTCTGGATGATTATTACATTAACAGGGATTCCAGCTGAGGGTGGGGCTCACTCCCAGCAAATTAGTCAGTGTGGATCTCCACTCCCCCATGGCTTGGTTCCCACCAGTATCTGAGCGGGCTTGTACATACTGCAACCACTGCTGTGATTTACTGGAAAGAGACCCCTCATGTGTCATTCATAATTGAGCAGATGAGACAGAAATGACACCCAAGTATCTGAATTACAGAAAGAAAACTGACATTGACTAAACACATTCTGTATTTTACCAGTACTAGATGCTGTTTCTGCAAACCTTTCCTGCTTGCTCCTATGAGCTGAGCTTTTGTATGGTATTACCTGGAATGCATAAGACTCCAAAGACTGTAGATACAATCTGATGAACAGTCCAAGGACCAGATTCTTCAAAGAGCTGAGTACCTCCTGAAATGCATCAACTATCCATCTCTACAATTTTATTTAGGGCCTATAAAGTACTCAGCCTCAGACTCTGAATTCTTAGAAAAGGATTTACCATTCTGTGTGATTCGCCAGCAGCAACAAACTAGTATTTGAATTTGGTCTTCAAAGTTCTTCACCACAGAAACAGAGATGATTGAGAAGGCCTACAGCAGCACACACCCTTTCAGAGACAAGGCTCCTAATTTCCTAGCTCACATTTGAACTGGACCTCAGATATACTGACAAATAACTTACACCACTTACAATGCAACTCTCCCTTATCCAACCTCCAGTATAAGGATACATTCAAACTTCCTGAACTACAATGGTCAAGCAAGATTAGCTTCACAGATCCCAAGGTGGGAGAGGAAAGTAATTTTTCTATCATTGAAACTTCTGAGGCTGCACATTATAACAGAAAGATCAATTTACCAAAAAAGGAAATAAGATTGCTGGGTGGACCCGATGCTTAAAATGGACTTAGCATTGTTTTTGAACTTATTTAGAAGCATGATGGAGAAATACAGCTTTTTTTCCATTTATAAATAACCAAAATGACAATCTGAATTTAGGGCTTGACAAGTGCCAGGCTGACCTAATTGGTAACAGAAGGATCATATTCTTAGCTGAAACATAGGTACGCCATGGGCAGCAGTCAACCTGCCCCAGCTGACCGCAAAGCTGGCTGGAGAAAACCAAGATGGAGAAATGCCTTATTAGGCCTCTTTGGTGGTCATTTGGGGCATGATTCTCCCATATCTGTACCTAACCGGTGATGCCCACAAACCCACGTTAGAGTAGCATTTTGGATTTATTTTGCCCTGATATCAAACAATGAATAGCCCTACCTAGAGTTCTCAAGAAGGAAAATAAGAGACATTTGAAACTATTCCTTCAGTATCAAACACACTTATTGCAGATTGAGATAATTTAATCAGCAATTCCGAATAGTTTTCTTCTAAATTTCTTCTAGTTGGAGCTATGTAATTCAATTGCAGAGGTTAAATGGGAAAAAATGTGAGAAACCACCAACATTTCTCTTTCAGAAGCATTGAGAGAGCAGCTGCACTTGCTTCCCTGAATTCTGCTGAAAATTGAGGTTTCTCACTGTCACCTGCCCCAGGGTGTGTGTTGTCCCAAGGGAGCCCAGTGAGGGGCTAAGACTGCACTCCCCTAGATCAGTGCATGGGATCTGGGCCTTCGGTGGCAAGCCCTGTTCCTGCTGCTCTCTATTTGCTATGAGCACCTGAGATAACGCAAGCGCTTCCACGTTACGAAGCATGGCGGCGGCAGCAGGGGTGACCAGCTCCTCTTCAGGTGGGCTAGTGCCTCCATGCTTGCTGGAGAGCTTCTGAAAGCTGCATGTAGTTAGTGACTTGCTTCTTAAGAATTCTCTCAACACAAAGACATGTAAAATAGATCCAGTCAGGAACTGAAATCATTACTAAGTATAAATTAAAATTAAATCTTTCATTTTTACCTATTCACAGAGGGAAATGCACCTTGTGCATCATATAAATCCAACCTAAGCTCTGAAAATAGGCTCTAAGTAGGACTTAAGTAGCACAGAGACCATTAGGCTGACCCTCTACACTGGGGTTAATTTCATGCAAAAGCTTTTCCAAGAGATAAGGAAACAATCTTTCATGGTCAGTGCTTGAGGAAACCAAGAAACAGTAAAAGAATCTGCCTGCTTTGAGGGCTTTGTATCTCACCTCTACACTCAATAGAGAGATGTGTTGTGTTGACGTACTGTAGATTATACCTTAGCCAAACGGTGAGGTTAAAAGGAAACAGGATCCCTTGACACTGTTTTAGACAACCCATAATATAGCACTATCATTAAATGAAGTTTACAAAAGGCTTCTATTTACATGTCTGCAGAAAATAGAACAGGGCGCAGGATGCTGATTGCAGTGTAAATGTTAACTGAGGGGTTGAATGGCACTTGCCGGGGGTGCCGAAAATCTAGTGCAAACAAAAAGAGGAGAAATGTTCTCACTGTCCAAGGCAGCCCTGCATCTTGACAGCAGGCTGGCTTTTGGTGGAAACAGAGCAGCCCTTATTATTAAGCAACTCAGTCATGCTACAGGAATGGGGGGCAAGATCAGGATTAATGGGAGGTATGTGATAATTTAAAAGATGTCTATGAAAAGTTATCTCAGTGCTGAAAGAACAAGTGACTGGCCTAGACACAACTCAGCATTTCTGCTGGCTGCTTCCAGAAAAGGTCTCTAGAATTCGTGGTCAGAAGTTAAAAGAGTTGGCAATGCACATCTGTACTTTGGGAATGAAATGTTTTCATGGCAAAATCTCACTCTGTTGTTCACTCCTGGGCCATTATAATGTGTGTGAAAGTCTGCAGAGTTCACATTGGAAAGGTGGGGCTTGAATATGGGCGAGTGAATCCACATCCATTTTGCCTCTGGAGTGGTTTGGAATTGGGAGGGGAGAAGGAAATCCCAATTCTACACACATTTCTGGATATAGAAGAAGAAAACACCTTTCTGCAAGAGACAGATGAATTCAGGTGAATATTAATTGCTTTTAATTTCAATAACAAAAAATGCAAAAGGAACAAAAACCTCGGAATAGTATTGGTGACCAGAATATGATCAGCAAGTATCAAGACACCAAGCTCAGATTATTTACAAATCAGGGTTATTTTGGGCAGAGCTGTGTCCTTATTTTCTCTTGCTTCTGAAAACATTTCCAACAAAGCTGTACATAAGGACCCCTGTAGCGGTGAATGCTATTTGTGACTTTGATGTTTGTAACCAACTGGTTTTACCCACACACTTGAATATCCCTAAAACAACCTCCATTCACGACTAATCTAGAGACGAACTGAAAGTGGTGCCTTTGAGGAGAAAGCTCTGCATCACCCAGAAACAGCAAGTACCAACCTGTGCTTCCCCACTGCAGTCAGTAGAGCCAGGCCACTCACAACCACTTCAGCTCTTGCTCCCTATTTATTATACGGAAATTTGTAATGCTGGGTTTTGTACTTCACCCAAAATTTACCAGAATTTGACCCATTTGCAAGTTCAGACATCACCCTGAGAGGTCAAATTCAATGTTTAATTCTATTATGTAGCTATTAAGTGCCAGCCCTGTGAAGATCTGCTGTGAACAGCTTTCCTCAGAGGAGCACTTCCCTGCAAGGCCTTTGCATCATAGATGTGCTGTGTCACACACGCTCTAGTATCATGTGTAGACACACATTGTCATTAACCACCCTTTAGTAGGTAATAGGGTGAAACATGTCAGTGAACCATAAACCCAGACTGATTTAGAAGATAAATTGTAATGGCCCAGAAGTAGCTGTTACAGTCTTTTCTGTCAATACTTCACCTTTAAAAAAATTCCCTAAATACTTACTAATACTATCAGATGTAATGGCTGTCAATAACATTTTATGTCCTATCACCTCTGGTACACTCCCGGGAGCAATGCTTTTTCACATTAACCCTTCCTCACCGCCTGATCCACCTCTTGCTGAACTTTAAGGTGAGGATAAGACGTGAGAGGCAGAAACTTTGGGTGTAGCTGCGTGATGAATCAGGTCCAGTGGCAGAGCTGGTGTCAGTTCCTCCTGCTTCCTCCCCTACAAACAAGGGCGATTTCTGAGTGGCATCATTTTGGCGATGCAGGCTGCGGTGTGGCCACGTTGACAGCAATGAGCCATGAAACCAGGGTGGGAATGAATGGGAAGGAGCAGTCCAATGGGGTAGAGACACCTTACAGCAGTTTCTTGGCCCAGTAATGTGTGTTACGTTGCTGCACCTGCAGAAGGACAGCAGCAAGCCTGAATGGAGGCTGTGCCCTTGCTTTGTCCCATCTCTCAGATCATGATTTTGTGTTTTAAGTAACAGTACCACAGTACTGCCACACGCAAGCACCTACTTGGCATGTTGACAGCTGGCTGAGCTGGGCACATACGCAACCCTGCGTGCATTACCACCACTGAAGATTACTGTTGGTTAGAAGGGTGAATGAGTGGCACATACTGCAATTACGCAAAATAGGGATCATCATAATTACTGGATAGCTTCAAGAGGGAGGCAGGAGGAATCATTTTTCACATCACAAGTATTAACTGTCAGTGTTAATTATCAGTATTTATGGCTGCCACTTCTGGGATTAGCCAAGTAAGCATAGTGTGATGAAGTAGGGCATCGCTGCCGGAAGTGGAATCACGCTCCTTGGGGCAACGGTGGAGCCATGTGATAATCCCATGTGTCTTTCAGGTGTCATCCACCTCCTCTGCCTCTCTGGCAAAGCAACACATTGCAGTTTTTTAAGTCAACAGCACCGAGCAGAAAATATCTTGGCTAAGACATCTGCAATTTTTAGATTTTGCTCAAGCAGGGTCAACAATCCACAGACTCCAAAGAAAGTGATGATCCTACATCCATTAAAAAAGTGGACCTATATATAAATATACTACATATGAAAGAAGTCATATGTCTAATCCTTCTCTTGGGAGTCAAGATCTAGACTTCTGCAGCATTTAAGGGCCTGGGGGTAATGTAGCCCCGTAGAGGGTAAAGTCCTCTTTGTTACTAGTGCAGCCATTTCAAACTCATCTGGATGCACTTCCACCTGTGTGGGAGGGCACAGCAGGAACAAAATCATACTGCCTGGATACAAAACAGGCAATGCTGTCAGAAACATCACCCTTTACCAGGGCCATTTCTAAACGAATCAATAATCTGACTAACTCAGAAGACTGCATTTCCAAAACCTTGCAAGTAGCAATGAGGCAAGTTAAAGAAGGGTGTGGAAGGTGACTTGTTGCACACCAGAAGCAGGAGACACCGAAGTGTTTTTAGGAAAGGTGGGGAGGGTAGTTCCGGCTGTGGACAGGAGCTTCTCGTGAGGAACTGCACCCCCAGGGATGGGCACCCTTGGATGCCATCTACTGGTACCTTACCTGCTCACTCAGCTTAGGTACCTGAGCTGGTCTCCTAGTGCGCTCCTCTGCGCCAAGTCCACGGGAAGGAGCTTTCTGAGTTGCTAACCCGTACACATGCTACTAGAGATGAAATTGTGTACAACTAATTGTATTCACATGCATGTTTACAGATCAAGGCCCATACATGCTCTTTCTTTCCAGACTAAGTCTACAAAAACAGACTCTTAGGGCTGCTCTGAACCTCACGTGCATCCACCTGCAACGCCAAAGCTTAGCAGCTCAAGGCCCTGACACTTGTGACATGTCTCTAGGTCACTCAAGCGTTCAGAAATGGCTATGCTGTACACAGTTCTTGAAAAAGGGAAGATCAGAGACAGAACAGTGCCAAGAACTATCATCCCCAAAAAACAATTCAACAACAAAGGTTTTGAAATGCCACAAGTAAATGCTGTGTTTTATATTTCATCTTCCTAACATACTTTAAGTAACAGCAGGAATGCATGTGGTCCCATCTCTGCAGTAAATGCCCAACATCAGTGGTAGCTCTATAATAAAGACCAGACATACTGAGTTACCACCATAAGACTTGTTTTGGGAGATCTTTTCAACTCATATTTTTTAAATGGGAGCATTTCAAGTTATATTTTGAGATATTCGAGTCATCCTGGCAAAGCATAGTTTGTTGGCAGAGGCACTGTCTTTCATTGCACTGAGTGACACAACCTAAAAAACTTTAAGGCACAACAGGGATCTTGGTGAAATGGCAAAAGAATCTTCCATGGACTAGAATATACAAGGCAATGTATATATATTTGCACTGCATCTGTGGGAACATGATGAAATTACACCTCTTCCACTGTAGGCAGTGATAACTGCTAGTTTGAAAGATGCCTGCTAAAGCATCACTAATTGTAAGCTTGTAATATAACAAAGGTGGTACTTAGAAAGCTTGGATGACATTTCCTCCCTCATCTAGATCTGAAAATTCTCTGTTACTTTAATAAGCTAATTAATCATATCTTATCCTGATAACTTTTGTTTTTCTTAGAAATGATGAATGTTTTATGAATCAGTCTCCTGCAAACTTATTGTTTCAACTAGCATATAAGTGTCTTCTAGCATCAAGGGACTGCTGGGAATGAGGATGCACTTCCAAAAGAGTTAAATAAAGCAGGGTCAGTTATCACTGGAATGTTAACCAGAACTCTCTAGGGCAAGATAAATCAATAGTAAATACAATCTCACTAGGAAAGTGTGTGTCATTTTCAGTTCAGTGTACTGGAGAGCACATTGCTCTGTTAAATTAAGTAAGAATTGTCATAATATCATGCCATGTAGTAGAAATAGCAGTAGGTGAAGTTTCCTCCATGAACCCAAGAAGTGATGCAATGGCAGCTTGTATGGATATAATTGTGTATTTTGCTAGAATCAAAAATAAAGGTTTTAATGTATTATTAAATTACTTGCTTGGAGGCAGGCATTCGCATACCTACAATTATTTTAATTGCATGTTCCAGATTTTTTTGTTTTTCAGAATTTTATGACAGAAGCTGAAGTTAAAATGAATACCTCACTACGTACTTTCCTGAGTTTCAGTAAGTTTCTCTTTGGGTAATGGAGCCGTTTGTTCAGTGTGTCATATTTTTAGTTTTATGGAAAGGTTTTTGAAAAAATTGTGCCAAACTAAACAAGTGTGGTAACCAGTATGCAAACTACTGTAAATTAAGTAAGTTTGGAGAGCAGAAAAGAACAAGTTTGGAAGCTGAAGACTCCACTGCAGTCCAGGAAGAAGTCACAGTGGATTCACACACTGCAGCCTCTGAAGTCCTTGTGAAATTGCACCTCTTAGACATAGTGAGAAAATAAGCTTTCATCAGGAGGATATTTTTCATATTTGCAGGTGAACTGCATTTTAGGAAAGGTAAAATATATTTCTGTTTGAAAGAATGACCTTGTGACTATCTGAGAAATTTCACAAAAGAACAAAACATTGAGAAATTATGCTCTTGTGGTTAAACTGCAAGTAGGGGGCTGGCTATGTGAACTTGGTACCTCCGCATGGCATACTAGTGTATGGGTTTGCAACATATTCTTACTTGGCAGTAACCTTTCATATATGTTCCCAGTCAGCGGGATGTAGCTTAGCTCACTGTCACAGCAGGATGGTCATGGGAAAGACAAAATCCTCCTGCTTGCCACACAGTGCTCTGTGGGATTACCATCATCCAACACACTACATACATCCCACCTGAGCGTCTGGGAAGGTCTGGTGGAGCCTTTTACTATTCCTTGGCCTCAGTTCTTGATTCTGCCACTGAATTCTTCCATGATCTGGAAAAAAACAGGCTGCCCTCTCCCCCCAAAGCGTGCTGCTGGGTCCCCCAGACCAACATTTTCCCAGATCTTACCAACAGATAAGATCTTTCATCTCCTCTACATCTGCAGATCACAAGAACTACCAAGATCAGTGCAATTTCACTGGTGTCAGTGGTATTTCTCCTGATTTATAGCAAACTAAGTGGAATGGAAATTGGGCCAGAGCTCAGCGAGGGGGTGGGGTGTGTGGGGGGGTGTGTCACATTGCCATTTGCCACCCCTACCCACTGGGGCAGGAGGCTGGAAAGCGAGTGCTCATATCCTCATGGCAAGAGCACCTCCTCTAAGAAAAAAAATTCATATATACCCAAATCTTGATTTTCATTAAGCTTAATGCATTTGCAGCCAAATGAATTTGATAGAAAGCTTTTCCCAGGTAGTATTTAAGCTCATCAAGAACACTAATCAATGGTCAATGGCCAGTAGTTAAATGCATTCTTAACTTTTTATGTGCATTGTTACGTGCCATGTGCTGTGATGTCTTTATAACAGGATCATTAGGGAAAATCACAAAGATTAATAAAAATATAAGGTGAATTGGACACAAGGGGTTCCATTAAATAGAGCAGTATTACAGACAAACGAGGCTCTGCAGTATTTTGAGCTGTAATATTTTAAGTGGGTTTTTGCTGTGCTCTATTGTTGGCCTTTTTCTTAGTTCTTCCTTTTACAGTTGTATGGAGCTCATATAAAATATGTTGGTCCCAGGGCAAGCCTAGAGTCGGGAGGAGAAAAAAAGCTCATTTGCCCAAATTGTCATGTTTCTATTCTCCCTCCTGGAAAGAATACGAAACGAGGACTTAAAATAAAAGGCAGAAATTCTAAACAACCCCTTTCACTGTTTTTATCTAAAGGCAGAGTTTATAGCTGAAAAATTCCGTTGATCCATCGATAAGTTTCTCAGAGAGGAGCGGGAGAGGAGATTGCATTTATTTCAGGAAGATTGGCTCTATTTAACTATTCAGCTCCAGGCTGAGCTCCACACCCTGACTCTGCCCATTACAGGATGTGAAAGCTCAGCAACAGGCAGTTGCGTCCCAGCTCCCTTCTAGCAGCACAAGCAGAGGAGCAGCAATCCCTGGTAGATGGAGCCTTTTGGGGTAGCCTGGGGCAAGTTACCAGTCTCCCCATGCCTCAGCTTCTCAGTGTAAAACAAGGAATGATGGCTTCATCTTCTACCCTTTGTCTTTATTCAAAATGCTACAACATCTTTTGTCTCTTGCCACGTATTAGACACAGCACCTAATATAATGAGGCCAGAACTAGTTTGCAGCCTGTAAATATCAATGTAAGTATGATACTAACAATTCATCATAAAGGCCAAGTGATAAGGACAGTCTGGGAACCTAGGAGTGACAGGCACCTTGGTCTGGGCTGAAGATTTAAGAATTAACTCTTTCAGCACTATAGTAAACTCTACGGTTTTCATTTTCTTTATTTTTCACAGAAAATCCCCTACACTATCTCTTTGTTTTAGTGAAGCCTTAGCTAGTCTGTTCTAGTTCTGCTGACCTGGGAACAAGCTTCAGCAGTCTTTAAGGCACCCAATATTAACACGAAAGTCTGTAATCACATCTTCACAGCTGTTAGAGCCCACAGTGTCACTGGGAGTTTGCATGGCTAAAACAGTATTTGCTGTATAATCCATGTGCTGTGCTGTTCATGCATGGTAATTATGTATAACAAAATCCATAAGGAAGGAAGCAGCTACATATAGTCTGCTTTTAAAACCTGAGGGGAAAGTTATTTTTACTTTCCAAACAAACCAGCTTGAAAGAAAATAATTTCATACTTTTTTGATGACCAACAACCACTAAACCATCAGTGGCCTCAAATTTCACAATGTGCTTTCTGAGCATCCTTGCTATTTCAGCTGGTCAGCTATTAATCTCTTCTAGCCAGAACTTACAAAGGTCTGTATTACAGTTATTTTCTCTAAAGAGCAAATCTTTGACTACACTCATAAGACAACTAACAGGCCCACATGCTGGGAAGAAGATGGCATAGAGAATGACCTCCATTTCTGGCTACCAGCATCCTGCCACTATGGCATATCCATTCCCAAGTAATCTGTAGACCACAGAAGAACTTATTCCCACGCAGAGATATATGAACAGCTTTCCAATTTGACATAACTTATGAAACACTTCTCCACGGAAAATTTAGGCAAAACAAAACTGTCACTGTTATATTTCCCACACCCTTACCCCTGCCTTTTCAGTATTTCATGGGATTTGTAATTTGGGTGCCTACTTTAGTTCTGTGGTCAGCATCTCTTACAGCGTATTACTTCTGAGACAATAAAAGCTGTGCAAAACATGCCCTGCCATAGCAGCGGAAACCTGAGCACAGCCCCCAGCACTCTAAAGACAATGGACATAAGAAATAAGTGAAGCAGAGTTTCCACTAAGCACTGAGAGTAGGCTTATAAAATAAAATAAAATTCAGAAGAAAAGCGAGGCTCTGGGGCAAAATTTGGTGCCCCTACCCTCAGGAAAAAAAAAAAAAAAATCCACCAAAAAATGTCACAAAAACCCACCCAACATCCAAATCAGATTTCAGCAGAAAAGTGTCACAAACATTTTTTATACCACCACAACCTACTTGAATGTCAGAAAAAAAAATTTAGGCATCAAAGTTTGGACCAGCTTTGCCACAAATAACTTATGACTAAATGTAGGCCTGACACCGGGAAAATCAGATGTTCATAGGAACTGCTTTATTTTTAAGTCCCCTAAGAACAAACTTATCTTGATATCTCAGTTGCATTTACTTCTCTGCTTCCAAGCCATGCCTACTCACCAATGCCTTAACTGCCCACCTAAATGCTACCATCTTTTGGAGGGGGGGGTGCGGTAAGGGGCAAGAAAAAGAAACAGCCATCAGCAGAGAAGTGGAGCATTCAGCAGGCGACAGCCTGGTGCTCCTGCTTTTGAATCTGCTCTGGGGACTCCAGCATTGCCCAACAGGAATATTTCTGCTTTGTTTAACACAGTGAAAAAAACATCAGTCGACACTGTAATGTTAAGAGTGGTGGATGCAAGTACAACCGATAAACAAACACGTCTTTGTTTTAATAGTGGGGAGTGACTTATCATAGTTAATTATAGGAATTTACAGCTATTTATGTGAACTCAAGAAAGCAGAAAACATTCATTTGTTGGTAGTGTAACTGCTGGGTGGAGGCAGCCCAGATGCATGGAGATGAATGCTAGACTGTATCTTGTTTGTCTTGTTATGCACAACTTTACTATGTAAATTTGAACTTCAGTGAGTAGCTACTTGGCACATTAGGATGTATAATTATAGACACACAAAAAACCCATGGAAAGTGACATTTAAACATTGTTTCTTTGTCACATATCAGTTAAATATAGAAAAAAACATATTTACTTTAATCCACAGTAGACATTTGGTCTCGCACCTGCTGCTCACACGCAAAATATGTCATTATCACTCAGCGTCCATCCTCTTACACAGAGAAAACAAAGTCACTTTGGTTCAGTTTTGTCTCACTTCAAGCCTCAGAGGAGCTGCACTTACAGAGGAATGTTAAGCAGAAAACAAAACCAAAATAGCGCAACATCAACTACAGTTCATTTGCAGGGGAAAAAAAATGCTGCTCTTGTGTACATTCAATAATTATCCCAAAACAATTGTGATATGATGACATGAACTCCATAAACATTTTTTCCACACTTTTCAAAGACTGTGCAATGCTACTGATATACCACTGTCATCATTAGTAGGCACACCACTGCTGCAGAATGTGCTTGGCCAACGGTACAGAGTTGGCAGGGCCAAAGACAATATGGTACACTGCACACCACTGTTAGATAATGCTGCTTATGCCCTACATATTTCTTCTGGACAGGAATTATTGTAAACAATTATTTAAAATACGTAAACCACCAGTTTCTAATGAGTACAGAACTTTTGCTAGGAAGACCTAAAAGCATTCCTGGCTCTGTAAGGAAAAGTTTCAACTACCAATCATCTACATCTAAAACCCTTAGATATATAAATAATTGAGTACTGTATCATAGTCGTCAATTCATTTATCTTTGGAAGACCTCGTGGAAGAAGAGAAATCAATCTTTTTACACAGGGAGGACTAAAGCAGAGAGGCATTAAAGAAGGAGTGGATTGTCTGAAGCAGCACAAGCACAGACCTCCCTGAGCTAGCACTGACCTAACCTCATCCTCCATACAGTGCAGCTACATGCAGCTGTGACAGCTCATGCTTGCAGCCATGAGGCCGGCTATGCTCAGGCTGGGCTATTTTTGAACTCAGACTCTCAGCAGGGTTTGTTGGAAGAGGACTTGATGCTGAGGAGCAGTGTTGGAGGCAGCTCCATCCCCACTGTGGACATGGACATGCCCTCTGTGACTTGCCCAGGACTACATCCAAGGAAGCTGGGCAAGGAAAAGAGCTGAACCAGAATTTGCAGGCAAGCACTGGATTGCCTTTCTCCCCATAAAAACAACACTCACACTGGACCAGATCTTTGAAATTTTCCTTTCTCTTAAGTAAGGCCAAAGATTAAAGGGGTGCAAGGATCCAGGATTTAGGATGTTGCAATCTGATGTTGCAATCTAACATAGTTTTGATTTAAACTTCCAGGTAACTCTTCTTCCAACTTGGATTTCTCCTGACAAAATAACTAATATATAAAATGAAACAACTGAATATGAACAGTTTTTACACATTATCCCACAGAACATGGGACATGTCTATAAGTTCCTCGAACTATCCAATGCAGGATGGAGCCATCTCTGGGGTGGAACAAGCGAACTGTGCCACTGTCGCAAAGCAACAGTACTGAGAAGCAAAAACCTGTGTTCAGTCAAAATTATAGTGAGAGATTGAGGACTACGTTAGTGCTGAGGAACCACACAAGCCAACCAACTTACCATGGCTGCCTGTACCTTCTTCTCACTCTCTTTTTTTTAAAGAACCAAAAACACAGAGCTAATTTTTTCCCAAACAGTCCTTGACTAATGATATCCTGTCTTGTTTTTTTTCTTAAAAACCTTTCAGCCATTTATATATTACACCTTAACCTGCACATCGTGCATTTCAGAAGAAAAAGTGATCAGCATCTTCTGGGCTACATTACCACATTTTTGATCTACTATTTGTTTTGCAGCTGTAATTATTATTTGTAGTTAAGAGATCAATGAAAGTTCTAAACATATTCCTGTGACATCCGTCATACAGCTTGCATTCAGTCACAAATGAAAATAACCACACCACGCGTGGGTGTCTGAACAGGTAATGCAAACACCCAAAGCATAAAAAGCCTGAGGAGATACCACAAGGAATACCAATTCAGACTTAAAATGACTGATGGCATCATTACACTATGCCTAACAAAAATAAGGGAGCAGAATGGAAAGGTTGCAAAACTGCTGGTAAACAACACTACCAGGTGGGATGTTGATGCAGCCTCCTGAAATGGAAAGTGAAGCAAACTGTGTAACCCACAATTAATGTGTCTAAAACCAGGCCTTCTCCCCCTGCAAAATATCAACTGGTTTCAGGGACAGAGAAGAGGGGAGTAACGGGAGGAAAGGAGAAATGATGAATATTCTTAGCGATTTTATAGTTAGACGTATTATAAAACACCAAAGACACCTGCAAAGTCGATTTCATTCTACAGTAGTAGTATGCATCACACAGGGTGTAAAGGTAAACATTTGTGCTGTTTCTGATTTCTCCCTGTGCTTCATTTTCCATCCATTAATTGCTTTCAAGCCATTCTTATGCAGATTTCCTACTTTAATGAACCTTTACAAAACTATACCATTTCTCAGGTCACACTAAAATTTGTGAAGAAAAAAAATCATGTCTGATCTTTTTAGATCTTTCCTTTATAAAATAATACTAATTCCAAAAGGCTTTCTACTGGTCTGGTTAGGGTTTTGTTTTCTATGTTTCTTTCCCAGGGCAAAAATTATAATTCATCCTGGTACTACTGAGCTCCTCTTTAGCATGTGCTAAACAACCAGAAATACAGTGGCTACTGGCTAAACTTCAAAAGTCTGGAATGTAGTCCCAGCATGGAGGCTGCACATACATGTTAGAGAGATTTGGATGCATTATACATTTGTCTGACTTGAGTATTCACGTCCGAGGAAATAAGGTTGACTGATTCTGGGTCTTTTGTGAGCTCTGACAGATCCTGACCCACATTTGTCATCCTAGTCATTTTATTCCAACCATAAAGGCGACTTTCTTTCCACTCCTTACCTGCTCACTGGGAGGCAGGAGACTGGTTTATTAGGAAAAGAAGTAGGCATTAATCAAGTTATTCGCACAACAGAGACAGGGCTTGGTCTATCTAGTATTTCATATGTTGCCCTATACTCATGTTTCAACTCAAATATATCTGGCATCCAAATGCAAGTGCAGCCTGACCTCCGCATTTAAAGGAAAAGCACAAGAAAGCTTCACCTTTCTTTACCTCTCAGCACTGGCCAAAACGGGTGCCTACGTGCAGTATTAATGGACCAGCCTGGTTAAGGACTCCCAGACAGACTCGAACATCTCTTTTAGTCACCTACTAGCCCCATGCTGCCTTCAGCGTGTTGGCCAGTGAGTGCACACAGATGAAAGACTTTCCCTGTTTTCCCACCTGCCTACGTTTTGCAGAAGCAGGGACACAGGTGAAGCTCTCTGTGCCCAGATGACAGGACTCCCTTTGCTTTCATGCAGTTCCTCACTTGACCCTCCTGCAGTTCCTTACTTGACCCTCCTGCAGCCGAAGCTCAGTGTTTTCCTGCACAGAACAATTTGGCAGAATCATAAGTCACCTTTCACATCTTCCTGGTATGCACGCACAACTCTGAAACTCCCCTTTGGTGGATAAGCTGTTTGTGGTGGTTTTGCAGTGTTATCCCGCCTGTGTCAGTGTATGACGTTTTAAGAGGTTAGAGTACCCATTTAGTTCACCCCAAGACTGGACTGTGATTTTTTTTCTCAGTGTAACCTGAGACAACGTGTCCTGCTCATTTTCTGATCATGTCCAGATTGCTTCTCTCCACAGAACGGGGCGCTTCATGATTTCTGACACTGAGTCTGAAGCAACTAAATCGCTCGACAGTTTGCCTTTGAACAACAGGGATGGGAATTGATTATGGCTAAGCAAAGCTGTCAGACTACAATTTACTAAGACAAAGTCATCTACATCACCTACCTCCTTATAGTGTTTTGAAATTTGCAGACATGCTACTAGTGAGCACATATCGATTACCATTCCTTGAACATGGCAGAGAGGATTTCCCTACTAAGTGGCTAAATAATGTGTATGTTGAAACTGATTTATTTGAATGTAAGTATGTTATTGGTAATTTTATTCAGAATTCCTATGAGACAAATCACACCCACTACTGAGAAGTACAGCTCCAGGGAGGGGGCCCAAATCTGTATCTGAAGTTAAAGGCATTGGAAAAATATAGGGTGAGGGGGTGAAGGCAAACTGTTAATTGCTCAGGAGTACTGCAGGGACATAAGAAAGGGATTCTTCTTATATAACTTAAACCACTTAAAAATCGGATATCTAGACTCCTTTTCCATATACAGATAGAAACCTATTTTAGATAATCATTCGAAGACGGAATGAACCATTCAATGAAGGCAAAGCTAAAGGACAAATTAGAATAAATCTCTTAAAATAGGCCAAGATTATTCTACGCTGTAGCATGACTCTATCCTGAGATATTCCTTTCCTTTCCTCTCACAAAATATTTCAGAAGAATAGTAAAACAGGTACAGAGTCACAGGGGTAGGAATTAAGTTACTGATGTATGCAAGGTATGGTCTGTGATACAACTGTTTGGGTATTTTAACAATATATATACAACAGCCTGAAACATGAATATTTACAAAGCAACAGTTCCTAATTTTGCAAAGGTGTCCCAGTGCATGGAAAATACTACGCTGAGCTTGCATAAAGACAGTAAAATCTAGAAGACAGCTAATAGAGTCTAACCTTCACTCAGCGTGCAAATGATATCATCACTGATATTAACAGAAATTGCACACACACATTCACGAGTGTAGTCTGGAGTGTCTACGAATCAATACTAGGGCTGAAAACACTATTCCAAAGAAATACAGAAGCTATTAATTTGAATCCTGAATTCAGTTGACAACCACTGATTTTTCAGCTGTTGAAATGCCATGTTCAACATGCAAGAGAGGAGAGATGCACGCAGCGAAACTGCGTTTATGACCAAAGCAAATCCTCTGACTGCTTACCAGTGGTGTAAAGCAGCGTGCAGGGCTGCTCCGACTTCCCTCTGCGAGGAGCAGTATCACATGACAGAACCTCTACTGCATGAAATGACAAGCTGGGGAAAATAGATAAGGAAAGCATTGGTATTGAAATACACAAAGAACAGCAGATACTCTTTATTGTGTAACGCATTAAATTATAGTGGATGGTGTAAGTAATTCGTAAGCATCACTCAAGTATAAAAAAAAGCACTTAAAGGAAAAAGTTTGCAAAATTCATGAAACCTTTCTTCCCCCAGTTTCTGAATCCCCCCTTTTGAGATATCCTCAGGGTACAGATGGGAACACGCAGTTTTTTAAGTTGGAGTATGTACATTTCACAAGCCCAGTAAAATCACACAGCCTGCTACAAAATCCAGGCATCAAAATGGCAGAAAACAAAGACAAGATTCAAACTGACACTGAAGATGTAGCCTAATTTTTGCGCCCCCTCAGTCCACCAAAGGTGAATTCTCTTTGCTTACGGAGAGGGGAAAGGCACCTGGAATCACATTCCTGCACCTGTTTTCTTGTGTTGAGCACAAGCTTGCTCATGCTGACCCAGCACCAACTCCGTGCATCGCCCAGCTTCACAGAGGCCTTTGAAAACACCATGCATGGGACTTCTGTGAGAATTACATGTCAAACAGACTATACTAAATACCATTAGCTGAAAATTATTAACACCACTTATGAGTAAATATCCTTTCCTGATCCTTTACTGGATGGTAGACGTCAATGCCCGATTTCCTCAGAAAACTAAGAAATGTCATAACAGTATGGACACATACCAAACTGCCAAATTGCCCAAGGTCACTGCAAATCAACAGAGAAACCCACTTGCTATTTCCAGTGAATTACAAGTATTGGTTTCCAAATTACAGTCAAGTCCAATAGATGATTCACCTTTTTATTCATCTTTAAAGTTGGAGATAAATACATCACAGGAGAATTGTTTTGTACTCAGACACAGACATATCGCTTCAGTAAGGGTCTATCAACAAATATATTCAGCTCGCAGATAATAATCTTTAAAATTTAAGTCTAAAACATATACCACACTGTATTAAATGATAACATAATCTCAGCTTGCCTGCACTTGCCAAAATCAAGGTGAACAACCGCACCAACTGCCCAGCTCTTGTACCTTTCCTCTTTCACTCGAAGAATGTAATTTTGCTAACAACCTTTCCTTAGTGTTTTCTCTTCAGTAAGCTGCTGAAGCCCGAGCACTTACACCCAACAACTTCGTATACAGGTCTTAAAGAATCAGATGATCAAGAAGAGGACCTGCTAAGCCTCCACAGATGTTTGCACTTACTCCTTACATGCTTAGCAGAGGTTTCCATGCTTTGAGCTATGGGCATCAGAGAACATGGTCAGTAGCTGCTGGCAGTCACAGTCTGCTCGGGGTGAAGGATCACTAGCTATGACACAGGCTCCTAAGTACGAGCTGGTTTCCAAAAGCGTTCAGCCCCTGTAAACAGCTTCGTGTTAGTGGCCCCGGATAATCAGTCAGAACCAGCTGCTGAGTCATGCGATGCACATCAGTTGTGTTCAGACACAGCAGCAGACTTCTGTCAAAATCCCTGGCTTGGCACAACTGCAGCACAGCTGAGAGCTGGCAGGTCCCCCACGTCTCAGTACATAACATCTCAGCCATTTTGAAAACTTAGATGTTTAAACATTAGTTTTGAGTTGAAAGAGAAGCCAAATATGTAATACATCATCCACCAGCTGACTGGTGAACCTGCACACCATCGTTTGATTTCTGCTGTGGTGGCCAAGAGATGGCAGACACCAGCCTCTGGGCACAGGGTAGGCAGCTGGGGAGGAAGGAGCTCCTAAGTCTGAACAGAGCGAAGTACGTGCCGTGACTCTCCTGATGACGCTGGGGGTTTTAGCCCAACTTAAACCAACAGTAGATCTGACCTAAGAAAGTCTGCAAGCTCTGAATTCTGCTCCCCACAGACTTTACTATGTCAAGCTTAGAGTCGCCAGGTATGTAAGCTAAGGGAGCCCACAGGCGGTTTTTGCTTGCTTGGCCAGCATCACACTTTAGCTTTCATTGACCTTGACAGCAATACACAGAAACTACTTTCACATGAATGAATTATTCTTGAATAATTTCACCAAATATTTTAAGATCCAAGGAACTTGCTTTGAAATACTAACCTTTACCTATCCTCCTTTTATCTTCACAAACCAGTAAGAGGAATCCTGCCAAGGCAGTAACCTGTTTGGCTCATGATGAACTCCTCTATAGGCTCCTTATAATATTTCAGTGCACCGCAGGCCTCTTGCTAATCATTCAGGTGAAAGAGCTTGAGTGGCTACCTGGAGTGAGCTTTAGGAGGACTAGAACCCTCCAGAGGACAAAATTATAAAAGGAACATGGGCACCTATGCCCAAATTACTTCAGCATGAGGGAGAAGCATTTTACTTTGTTTTAGTGGGTTTCTTTTGAAGTTGTAACCTCTCAAAAGTAAAAACTAAAAGCCATATCTTTAATGGGTTTTTTTTTGCATTTCTCCCCATATCATTCTGTCTAGTAACTAACTTGAGGTCTCCTTTAACCGTCCTGGATGCATTTGATTTCCAGGCATTGATTTTCTTCTGAACTTAATTTGTATCAGATTATTTTTCCTTGTCCAACTCATGAAATGTTTTTCCTGCTCCCAGCTACTACTGAATTTCCTTCCTTCTCAGATTTTATGTATGGTCTGGCTACTCTGCTGGATGCGGACAACAATAAACCTCTTCCCTTGGATCTCATTTGGAGTTTGGATTCCTCACATCTAACATCCCCTTGCATAAAACGCTCAATGTTACAACTATTCACCTATTTTTCATGGCATGATTATTACCACAACTCTCCCAAAATGAATATAAATTTAAAAAACATAGCTTTACTTTTATATTGCCATCCTTTTGCATGAGTTTGTGCACTCCTCGTGAATAGCCCAGTGAGCAAGCCTGCTGGCATGAAACAGGCTACACGACAGTATCTGCAGAGAGCAAACCCTGCATATGCAGTGGTACCAGCTTGTGATGTATCTCTCCAGCCTAAACGAAACAAACTTGCTAACATTTTCATTTGGGAATAACAAACCTCTGAGTACCTGCTTTTGAATAAGCTACAGGAAAGTAGGAAAATTTAAGCAAGAAGCCTGTTTCGACAGTCACTCAGGAAATTACTGTCTCTGCTTTTGGTGTCCCAGCTTTTCACCACGACACTCATCTTTCTCACTACAGAAGAAAAGGGATAAAGGCTGCCTGAAACACAACCCCTTTGAAACAAACAGCAGAAATTGTCAGAATTCCTCTGGTGGTCCTCAGCTACCTATGAAGATTAGGACTATCCAGAACTATACAGCAAATCAACAAAGAAACGTCAAATCGGATCAAACTTGCAGCTATATCATCAGTGACCACCTCAGTCCCAAGACTAGTTCAGAGCCTGAAAGACTGTGTAGGGCCCAAAGGGTGATATCCTAAGCATCCAGTGGCAGGACCAGTCATTTCTTTCACTACTTTGAGCTGTTATGCTCTGTATCTATTCTCTGAATTAGGATAAACTTCTTCAGATTTATTTGGGTTTTTGTGGGGGTTTTTTGTTTTTGTTTTTTGTTTTTGTTTTTTTTTTCCCTGAAAAGAAAGCCTAACAATAAATAGAAAAACAAGGATCTTTGGTCTTTTTATCCTTCCTGCTCCAGCCTCTTTGTTTCTGCCTGCATTTGGTATGCAGGCTACAAGATCAGGTTCCCAAAGAACCAAAATTTGCCTTGAGTCATAGTTGGGTTAAGAGGGAGCTGAAATCAGGCTCCAAATGGTTTGTTTAGAGTTTTTCCCTCTGCTTTATTATGTCCAAGCTACAAGCGAGTTTGGCATGAGCATCTGTGGTCCCTACTACAAACACACTAGACCAGAGGGACGCGGTGGTTGCAGCACTGTGCTTCACACACGTGTAAATGAAAGTATTACACTGGGTCACAGAAGACAGAATTAGTAAATATGCTGCAGCCCAGTGGTTGGGAGATGAATTAGATGTCTGCTTTGAACATAAAATATTATCCATTTTGTTTGCAGAGCTTGTCATACAGTTCCCTTGAGAAAACAAGACACTAGAGGAAAGCCTTAAAGCTTTTCACACTTTCATGGATGCCCAAACCCATATTATTTTACTCAGTCTGAGCTGTTGCTCACAGGCCTTCCTAGTAGGTATTCTCATCCACTGGGCCCTCTCACCAATTAATGACCTAAGAAAGCCCCATCCCACGGCAGGTGACATACGGTGCAAACAGCCAGGCCTATTAGGAAGAATTTCACCATTGTTTTTGTTGCACAGACTGAGTCACATTACAAACTTTCCAATCAGATTTCAAATAAAACACAAGTCATGGCAAACTGAGTCAAAAGCTTTCATTCTTTCTGTTCAAAAGACAGGACTGATTTACCAGCAACCTGACAGCAATCCCTATACATGCAAGCACTTGTTCAATAGCTCTCCCATTAGGAATCTGGTCCCATTAAGACTAATCACACAAACCTTTACTGTATGAAGTTGAGTTCAAAACTTGACCCAAAGTCTGCATCTGCACATAGCTGATGTCAAAAATCTTAAATCTTCCACTTTGGGTCTAGGATTTTGTTTAAAATAACTTTTGCAAAATTGATAAAACCCACTAAACTCCAATGTATGAATGCTTCTTATTACAAATCCACTGAATGTTTCAGGCTTCCAAGGGTAACACTCACAAAAGCTGGAGCTGAACCTTGGAAACTGTGTGGAAATCCCCCTTGGTGTAAGTGCACGCACGGTACTTTCTCCTTCTTTGCCTACAGTAGCAATATGTAAGCTCATTTCTCAGGCCATCAGAAAACGGATGATCAAAACTGTGTAAGACCCATGTAAGTAACTGGAGTCCTGCGTTGCTTTTAAGTAAATATGCCAGACAACTTATAAGGGCCAAAACAAACCTCACTCTCAGAAACACCTCTGATTTCCTTTTCACAATGAGCATTTAATTTAATTAAAGTTAAGAGAGATTTAAACATTAATTTTCACTATAGACCTTGTAATGCATTAGAAAATCAGTAGTAACAAGAATAAACTTTAAAAAGGTATTATAATAAAGACAGTGCCTATGGTCCTCTTACTGCAGTAGACTCTACCTGGGAAATCTTGACATCTGTCCACTTGACATCCTTTTGAACAAAAGATATTCATATTCCAGAGTATAGTTATTCAGTGACAGCTATTGGGTTTTAATTTTGCACCCTGCCTTAATAACAAACTACCTTGAAAGCACAGATAACCCTTTGTTGAATTCATGCTGCTCTGGGTCTGTTATCTTTATTTCCAATACAAAATTATAGAGCCAGGTTTGCACTGTATCTATAAGCAAACAGTAAAACATAGGAAAGAATTCAGGGGAACTGTGTATTTTTTTCTGGTGAACACCAACATGATCAGCTCTTACTCATACTGTCTGAAACAAAGCCCAACAAAAAGGGCCCTGGATCAGGCTCACAAATATTTGCAGAAAGCCAATTTAAACTCTCTGAAGTACTTATGGATCGGAAAAGTGCCAAGATGTATTGTTGAAATTATCCTTTCTGCAATGCGAAGAGTGGCCCCTTTCCCTGAGGCCTGAACGTTGCTCTACCTGGGGACGTACATATGTTCATGTGCACAGCAGATTTCCCTTATCTCCACAGCTGTGATTAGCTCTCCTCTTAGATGTGGATATCATCATTCAAAGGCAACGAGTGTGTTATGATACATGACTTGGGAAGACTCCAATTCCTGACTTGAACGCTCCCATACAGCCCTCAAGGTGACCACACGAGGAAGACGCTGCTTGTTCCACCACTAAGACCAAAGACCCCATGGAAGGAGAGAGGCACAAAATCATCATCAGAGCCTATCTCGGTCAACACCTAAATGTGAAAATAAGTGACAACATTAAGTCCTAAAGACACTGTTCATTTGCTGCTCACTGCAGCTTTGATGGGCTGTGGCCAGGATGTGGCCAAGGACTTCTGAAAATGCCCTTCTCTCAGCCCAGCTGTGCCTATTCATCATCTTCTGCTTCATGGGTATTTTAATCTGACGGGTGGGGGGACCCAGATTTTCATGAGTACTAGGAATGTTATGTAAAGAGAAATCTCAGTGTTCCCACTGTGAAATTTTGCCTCAGGCAACTTATGAATGTTCCAGGGAAGATACTCACCATTTTCAGCAAAACAGCTGACAGATCCATCTGCTGCTCTTGGTGATATCGGGTGCAATTTTCAAGTGTCTCAGTAACGTACGCCCCTACAGTCTCAGTGAAAAGCCAAGTCCCTCCCACACGACAATTGCAAAGGAAGGGGAGACAATAAACTTTTGTTCTGATTATTTAAATTTTAAGGGTAAATTGCTTTTGAAATATCTCAACACCAATGAGCATGAAGTTTGGAGAAACTGGTTTTATACAGTTACAATGATTTTCCCAAGAAATACAGATGCTCAAGAGGGACATTTCGGGAGCACTTAGTCTAATTTTTTTACTTTAGAAAACTTAGTATTTATTTTATCCTGAAAAATACCCATGGAATTTTATTTGCCCTGCTATTATAACATGGAAACTTTTTTATCTTACACTTTTTCAACACTAAAAATGTAGATTTAGATCCATTGCAATATTCTAAGAAAGCCGCATGGACAACATATTCAGGTAGTTGTTTTTAATGAAAAAGTAAAAATGCTTCTTTTGATATTAAAAATTGAAACATTTCAATTTGAAAGGTATTTTCACTGTACAGGTGTGAAGATCAAGTGCTTAATTTGGGTTTGAACTACATGGTTTAGCTGAATCCATATTTAATTTCTTCCTTTAGATTTTGATTAGCCGAAGAACCAAAATTTTCTTGGTTTGAAACATTTTGCCCCTAATTTTTCAGAATGACTTGGAATTAAAAGTGACTCATTCACACAGGTGTCACCACAAATTTATGGGTCAGGGAATTTTGAGTCTGCTCTGCCATGAACATGTGGAACGGACTTGAATTCTGCTGTATGGAAATGCTCACTGTAAATTCACCTACATTGTAGCTGCATGGGCATCTACAGCATAATCATAGGCATGATCACGCACACAGGGTTAGCTGACAGCAACCTCAGTCGCCAAACATCCTGCAGATGGGGTATGAGGGACACAGCTTACATTTAATCCATAGGAGAACATACCACCACCTCCCAAAGCTGGCAGCCTTTTTATATGCTTTGTGCAGGTTAATAAAACAAATACTGACACAATTTATTTCATCTTGGTCACTACTACTTTGGTCCTTTTGGCCCATATCAGCAACCAGTGAAAACTGCATCTGATGGTCTCCGCTCCTTGTGTTATTCAGCCTTATTAGACTAGTAAGAAACTAAGGAAAAAAATAGCCCACTGAAACTCATGTTGGGCAGTTGCCAGCCTCTCCTGAACTGCCATGGCAACTTTCATCCTTCTATGAACACTGCGTGACTGCTCGTGGAAGAGATGGTGACAGAGCAACAAGAAAAAAAATTGCACACACACAACTGTGTTCAACAGTGCCAAATCTGACCCTCCCAGTGCTGGTTAAAAAGGCAAAGTTTCTCAGGCTTCCCTGTAAGGTCACAGCTGGTACTTCTATGAATCTTCTTATTACATGGGAATGAGGCAGAGGTTCATAGAGGGAGACAGATGGCAAGGAGCAATGTTACTTATCCTAATGTGCGTGTGCGACAAAGAGCTTTTTGGCATATCTCTCGATCCTAGTCTTTGCTGCGCTGTGTCGGGCAGCCAATCCCTGCCAACTGTTTGTTCCTTTCCACGTTTTATTCCTCCCCTCAGCAAGTCCAATCCTACTTGTCTTTGGTATTTACATGAATAATCACACTAGATGTTTTCCAGAGATATAGGCTCTGATGAGCAAGGCCAGCAAAAACAGCAGCAACAAACAAATAAGCCGACCTGAGCCAAGCTTGCCCACCACCGCGCATCTGCATTCACGTAGGCTACCCCCCTCCACCTGCCCCTGGCTGCCAAACCATGAGAGCGGTGGCAAGAGTGGGAACAGGCAGCCCCAGGGACAGAGATTCAGGATTCAGGTTGTAGACGTAAGTATTAAGCAAGCTAAAAATACAAATTGTGGCTGGAATGGGCAAGGGATCTTCGTGTTGGAGGGAGGGGGGACATAATCGTGGCTCAAGCCAGGACTTCAGTTGTGGGAATTAGGAGCAGGGAAAGAGAAGGTGAAAACGTAGTTTGCATATTGGTTGAAGTATAGCTTAAAATATGAGGGAAGGGCAGACTTTGATCTCTGTCATCTAAGCCTATCACTAGGAGGACCTCACTCATTCCAGCTGAATTATTCTTGGTTTTCAGTAGCAATGGAGAGGAGAATCTGCTCTCCTAAGCCCAACCTCCTTATCCTGCTGCAAACGGAAAAATTCACATAGCACTTCCACTGCCATCACAGTGGAAATGCATCTGGAGTTAACACTGAAATCATGTGATTGGGATCTTCCAGGAAAGACCTTGCAGAACCAGAGGCAGTGCTTCTAGGAGAAGATAAGACAAGATATGGCTCCATCACATGGCAACTGCTCTTTCAGACTACCTGCCACAGATGCAAGCTCTTCATTCAGGCAAGAAACTATAACCAGACTGGCTGTGGGGAAGCCCATCCTACCTCCCAGAAACATGACAGCCAAAAACGTAGAGAGCTGCTCAAACTGGCACGCAAGTGATGGAAGGAGGAGGAGCTGGACTGGGAATTGGCAAGTTGAAGCAAGAAGATGAAGGGAATTGCTCATCCAGGCTGTTTTTAGCTTGTGGTTCTGTAGGCAGGAAGGCAAATGGAAAGGCAGATCACGATTTGCAGCTTATGCAGGACTTTGAGAAACTCCTAACTGGCACTCCATGGCAAAGGGAGAGAAGGCGAGATAAAAGCACTGCTCTTTTCTCTTTTTTCTTTTTCCTTTTTTTAGACTATTACTGAAACAATCCCTCACCAGAGCAGATGATACCACATGCACTTTAATATCAATTACATTTAAACAGGTTTTACTTAGAAGTAACTAGAGAACTTCCTTCCAAACAAACCAAACAAGATTTAATATGTTGGAAATGTGTCAGATTGACAGCACAGGAACTTAAAAGCCTATAGCAAAGAGTTCATGATCAACCCTGTACAAGCTCTACTAATGCACAAACATTTATCTATACATTAAGAACCCCATGTTGATTTTTGATCAGTGTTAATTTATGTAGCTTCAGAAAAGGCAGGCTCTAGATCTCAGGCTTTATGGCATTGTCAGCCTCTGACATCATTCTGCCTGCAGTACACCTAACACAGGCCTGGCAATCCCACTAGCTCTTCCTGAGCAAAATACCATCATCCACTCTCAGCTGCAGTGGTGATGACTTGCTGACAGAGGAAACCAAGGGGTCCTTCCTGGAGCAAGGCTTATGCAAACTCGTTGCCATTGATGAGCTACTACAAACCTAGAGACAGTGGTCTAGTAATAACTTTAGATTGTATATGTATCATTTCACTGAGGACTAGGTACATGACAACGCCACAGGCACCAACGTTCCTGTGACTTGCAATTAAAAGGAAAAAAAAGGCAGCACATATGCATGCATCCGGGTACATTTAAAATAAATACTGAAAATGCCTGACAAAATTTGTGTTTACAATTTACTTATGTTTTTTGTAACAACCACTAAGGAGGAGGAAAATAAAATTTCTTTTGGTATCGTTTTGGTTTCCTTCATGTTTGTAAGCAACTCCCACTGTCTCCACTACAAAAGGCAACAGTGCTTCTTCTGGATGTCCCACAACACTGCATGGCCAGTTTCCAGCTCCCACGACAACAGGTGGGAGTTTCCCTATTGACTTCAGTGAGAAATATGAGCAACCAGCATCTCAGAAAACTAATTAACTTCCATGAGTCATCTGAGCTTTGGCCTAAGCTGACTTGTTCAGCATCAGGGGCAGAAGTCTGTCAGCACTGACTAAAATGCAGAGCACCCCGTCCACCTCTTGATATAATTTCAACTAACACCTGCTGTAGCCAAGTGCTTCAGGATTGGAGAGTCTATGAAGTTCATGGGGCTGCTGACAGGTTTAGAGGTTACTGTTTCTTCAGCATCTTGCTGGAATCGGTCCCAAGTTCTGCTGCAGTAATCCAGGGCACTGGATTCACAGTAACACAACATCCCTGCAAACTTACCAAAGCCAATAACAGTCATAAGACAGGCCTTTGGCAAAGAAGGGTAAATGCAGTGATCCAAGCTATCATATACACAAGTCCTCTGGACATAACTATGTTGTGGGGCAGGATTTGAAGAGTCAGACTTTCCGCATGCACAACAGCCCTAGATCCACCCAGGATCTCAGGCAGAGCAACTTTGTAGGAGCATACCAGCTCCACTGCTCATGGGCAACAGGCAGATGCATCATGCCGTAGATGTGCCACACGGCTAACTCAAGCCTGGCAAGTCCTGGCCAGAAGCACAGCTGGAGTGCACCAGCCTGTACCAGCGCTATAATAGGCGGTGATGCAGACATCATGCTTTACATATATGTTGTTACAAACAAAGTATGAAATGAACAGTAATGAGTTAAATATACTTTGTTTCCCTCAATGATAAAAGTGCAGACTGCAGGGGGCATTGCCTGCAAAAGGTGCCTTACTTTGCACCTCCCGTCAGTACAATATTCGTATTTGTGTACCTAATTAAGAGAACATTTTCACCAGACAGTTTTAAGAAAGACTGATTTTAGAGGCTAAATATTAATAATATTCCAATATGCCTCATACTTCTGCCAACTATCAATTTCCTAAACTGCACTTGAACACAGACACTGTATTTCTAGTACAAACGTGCACCTTGATTTTTGCACCTCTTTTACCACTGCAAATAGTTGTAATAACAACAACACTAGGAACAAAACTCTATTAATATACACCAAACTAAGTAACTATAAGAAAAAAAAAAACTACAGTGAGCTGAATTGGCATTCGTTATTCCAGTTGTTTCATATCTTTAAATGATTCTGGTATATCGATAAAGCTCTGCAAAGCGGCTGTTGTCTGCTGATTTCTAACTCTAGTCAGTGGCATCCACTCTTTAGTGCACCACACACTTGCTGTGTAGCCATTAGATGAAAGCACTATCACCTGTCAAACAAACTGCTAGAACTGTGATAAATTAATGATCAAATAGTACAGTCTGATGTACAGTAGCAGTGCCGAGGCTAGTTACAACCAGGCCTCATGCTTTAAAAATGTAGCTGACATTAAAAAAAAATCAGCCATTAAAGAAAAATGTCACACAGCTTTTCAAAAAAATATCTATTTAAAAAATGACCACATACTGATATTCCAGGATTTGGGGTTTTACTCTTAAAAAAAAAAAAAAAAAACCCAAGAAAAAAAAGTAGCAAATGTTACAGTAAAACCTTTCTGTGTACTATGAATTTTCAAGGCAAGAAACAACATGCAGCTAAGCAGAAAGGATGTTTGTATTTTTTTGGTAAGTAGTGCTATGTACAAATCTGTACCTCAGAGGAATCCTCTGGTGTGTGACGGACAGAACTCTTGTTTGCAAGGGAAATGTCCCGAGTTCTTTTTTTCCCCATAATGCTTTTGATTTTTGACATCATGGGTAAAATATTTCAAGGGAGCTCCATATCACTTCTAAATATAAACAATACAAAATAAGCCTTTGCTTTTGAAGCACTTGACATCCTTTGAGCTTTGAATTTCAACTCCTAATAACTCTTGATGCTCACTGCATTAATGTATAAAGTCCTTTTTGTGAGCTAGAAACGGTTCCTCATGTCCCTCCTGCCATTGGCTTTATAAGCTTAATTTATTCTTTTTAATATAAAATCTCATTACCTGAACATGACACCACCACTTCCATTTTATCTTTGATACAAGAACAGAGAGAAACCAAAATCAAACCCTTAAATAAAGTCTGTAATCATCCCTCACTTTCTCTTGCTTTTCAAATTTCTAAACAAAATTAAGTAAAAATACCTTCTAGGGCACACTAAGAAATGTAAAGAGTGGGGGGAAAAAAAAAGAAAATTACTTCAGACTGAACTAACAAGGGACATAATTACTTACACAAGCGGCATATCTTTCTTCTTCATGATATTCCTTCATGTTTATTTTGCTATATTTGTGAAAGATGGGGAGTGCCTAGGAAGAATGGATATGCTGGAAAGCTTGATCTATTGAAATAAGTCCTGAACAAAGAGTTGTTTTACCTTAGGCAAAACATACTTTTTCTAAAGTTTACTTTCACTTAAGACACTTAATAGACTTTAAAATGTATATTAATGGATTTTTAAAAAAATCTTTAAGAAACTGAAATAATTAAGAAAAAGCCATCTCTGAGATAATTCACAGAGATTGAGGATTGAGTTAGGACTTCTTGAATCCTGATTTTAACAGAAAATTGGACTGATCAGTGTATTAGCACATGAAAGCATCAGTTCCATGCACTAATGGCAGTTCCTTTTGTCGTTGTTGTTAGAGATGTGACTTAAGTATTGACTTAAATTATGAATTTGGCAGGGATCAAACTCCATGATCTAATTATGTCTTTCACTGAGTCTTTTGAGGTAGCTAGTTGTAAAGTAAGGACTTTTTCACAAGGAATATGTTTTTCATCAGAATCCACATCCCAGATCCTGCAGGACCTTTATGTTCTGTCCACTTATGTGGAAACCTTCACCCAACAAATAAAGGCTTACATCCCTGGAAAACTGTATTTTAACTGTGAAATGTCAACTACTCCCTCAGAGAGCCTAACACTTGTAAATATTTTAACTCCTGCACTGTGCTTTTTCCTCTGATACCAACAATAATCACGACTGTGTTCATCTATGGCTACCACGCAGCATCTATGGCTGGCAGCACCAATTAGAATGACTGAGAAAACTAAATTATGCGGTTTGTGTAGCTGAAGCTTAATTTCAGGTGGGCTACGACAATCCCATTGCCTACTCAGGCATCACTCAATGCTTTGGGATTAAGGTGTGTTTTAAAACCATAATGACTTCAAACATTTTATATATCAGCAGTAGGAAGCTGGTTTTTGCTCTCGCACCAAGGGAAGAACAGATGAATCCCATTGAAAATTAGTGCAAATGGATATGTGAGAATTAGGCTCCATGAACTCGCTATCCAATTGCATTGGGAAAAGAAGAAAGCTTGCTAAGGGAGATGAGAAATTGATATGCTGTTGAATATAGATCGGATATATTGATTCTGATGTACAGACACATACTACTATAATTATACGAAAGGGTACAACGCTTGTGAATTAAACCATCTCAGATGACTTGAGCTCGTTTTGTCTTTTATCCTTTGTTTACTTTTCCAGTATTATTAAGTACTCTTACATTTAATTAAACGTACTCATAACACTCCTTCAATTAGATAAATAATGCAGCTGCTTCCTCCATCATATAAGGATGGTGAAATCAAGATAATGCAGCATTTATTTTTATTCTAGTTCTCTGTCAGGCACTTTACATTGAAACCCATGCAGCTACAAGGTCTATCAGTGGTATTTCCAATCTGTACAGATAGTAAAAGAAGTAAATATCTCATTATCTACTTACCTATGATAATCTGTTTGTGTTAAAAATTTTGGCAGACCAGGTAAGGGCAAATTGAAAGCGGCTTTAGAAAAATGACTTATTAACAGACTCTACAGTGATTAAATGCTTCAAGATAAATACCATAGATAGTGAAAGCTAGCTTAAACCACAGATTTGAAACTCTTACAGAAGGTTGACCGTTTTTTAAAGAAGTAGCAATTAGTCTGAAGTAATCCATTTATCTCCTCTGCAAGTGACTGAAATAAAGAGAAATTAGATAAAACTACATGCAGAGAAACAACTAAGTGATAACAGAACTGCAATCAGATAGAACTGAGCAAAAATTATAAAGGCAGGGCAATAATATATAGTTCATTTACTTATTGGAGGCTTTGATTCGTTCCCTGTGGTAATTGTAAAATTTAATAATATCTATATACTCTCAGTGTTCTGAAAAAAGCACTACCATCACACATTGTTATCCCTGTAGGTTGGATGACAAATGCCTGGGGCAATACTACCATCAAAGCATGTGACATACCCAACATGGATCTTCTACCCTTCGTAGGGACAACTGTCATTTTTAAAGTGCATGGCAAATGAAGAGGGCACAAGAAAGGAAACTTCTAATTTTGGGGGGATGCTAGTGGTAGGAACTGTTTAAGTCTGCACTGCACTCTAAAATTGCAGTAGCAAAACCCAGGTAATTCACTTGAACAGTTGTATAGATTTCTTAATGTTTAAAAAGTGCCGTCCAGGCTGGGAATAACCATCTGTTCCTTCGAGAACTCGTACTCTCTTAGCTAATATATACAGCTAATACACTGTATAGCTTATATGTGAAAAATAGATCAATGACTGCCAAAGGAAGATATGTACAATTTCATCCAACAGCTCTGCTTAAAACTTTGTGCTTTTTTTTTCTGATGGTAACTAATATTTTTTAAGCTCTGCAAATGAAATAATCAGTAGTCTGTTGATCTCCATTTACATTTTTCTGCTCATGTAATTTTAAGTACTAGCCCTTGTCTGTTTCTCTTCATTTCCCTGTGTTACAGAACATGGCACAGACAGTGTGAATCACCCACCCCCATAGTTTCAATAGGATTGTCACTTTAATGTTCAACATGGAGTTTTCTTCTTAACATTTTTTCTCATTATAGCAAGACTCAGTACTGTGAGACACCTTTTGTTATGTATATATGAACAAAAGCAGTCAGAACAAATCTAGTACACTGGGCAAGGGAACTAGGAGCTGACAACAGTTAATAGACAAGATACTCCATACGACATTTAATCTTCTCTTAAATTTTGCCTTCCTGGGACTGCATAATACATTGGTCAGGCAGATTAGTGTCATATGCTTTCAGATGAAAAAAGCTAATGCAGAATCAATATAAAAACAAACCCCCCATAAACCCCCCAAACCATGATTTCAAGACATGTTTTATTCTAAGAGCTCCCAAAATAACCAACTGGCATTTTCCTGTGGCAGTTATAATTGTGTAAATACAGATTTCACACAAAGTCTGTAAGCCATTTTCTCTGTGACCAGTGCAGTGAAATCGCAATCCAGGAAAGAGAATCATAGACTAATGAAATTAGAGTGGGTAATGACACCTGAAAATACAAGCTATTTTAATTCCATTAAGTGGCACTAGAATCAGCAGTCAAATCTATATATCCAGCAACATTTCCCTATATCTTACACTAAAAATAGTAGGCTTGTTATATTCACTTAGATTGTTTCCACTGATTTCAGCAAGATGATGACTGGACCAACTATCAACAGGTTTCTGCAAATAGCAGATGGAGGTAAACATTAAACATTTTTCTTCAACCTGTACAAAATCCAACAGTGATAAAAGAAGCCATCTTTCATGGGAACTTCTTTCTGTTGCCTAAGTACAAATTTCTCCTCTTTAAAAAACCAATCCAGAATGGCAGAGATGACTAAGAGTATAAGTTGGTAATTTCTTTAAGTGGAATATAGTACTGAGAGATGGGACAGAGACCAAAATCTGTCCTCAGATGCTGTGATGTGCAAAATTTCAGAAACTTGCTAGGGCAGGGATTTCTTTTTCTGAGTTTGTTCATCACAACTTGCAGAATGGGCTTCCATTACCAAGCAGAGCCTCCAGGTTCTACAGCAATAAAAAATACTAAACAGTAACAAAAAATAAGTATACTTATATTGAACTTTTTAAATATATACGTGGAATTTAATGCAGCCTGCATTTCATTAGTTTTAACCCAGATTGGATTCACTTGAATAAAGTGAGTAGATACCACCATTTGAGAATGAATTGCCTGAAAACAGGAATGCTAGCTAAAAAAAAATCCCTCAAACTCTCTCATATCATACAAAACTCATGTTTTTATGCTGATCTATCATTTCAAAAAAGTTTCATGTGAAGAAGCCAGTTGCATCTGATGCAGAGGTTTGAGATTTGTTGTTTAGGGGTAAGATAACACAGCAGTGATATACTTAAGCCCAGGAACTTTGAACAATGCTGGACCTGACTGCTGGCCAGACCATCAGCAGCCAGCACTCACCAAGTTGGGAAGATTCAAATTCCTAGTGCAGAGGGAATGAACAGGCTTCTCCAATCAGCTAGAGCAACTGAAGCAAATATTCCTGCAGAAAGTTGCGGTACAAGGACTGTTAGATGCCTTGTAGAGATGCTTTTTACTGCTCAAGGGTCAGGGTATTCACGCACTCTGAATACATCCAGGAGGACAGCAGAGGTATCAGCAGTGACTGCTGACAGGGAGGACAAACAGAGGGCAGAAGGAAGGTGTCTTCCTCGGTCTGCCCAGTACACAGACATATGGCTGCTCACTGCTTGACCCACAATTTATGCATGGGAGAATATACACACATATCTAATACATACGCACTTTCATGAATGATACCTCAGTATATATTTTACAGCAACAATGCTAATAAGTTTTAAGTTTAATTGACCAAACTCATCAGACCCCCAGCAGCAAGCTCCAAGCACACCTGGACTTCAGTCTGTTTAACTGCATGAAGTAAATTTTGCAGGACTAAGCTCACATTAAGACATGGTCCTGCTCTGCCAGTGACTGAACTAACAACTGAAAGTAGCTAAGATGGAAGCCTCATATTATATCTACTGTGTTGCCCACTGTCAAAATTTTGTTTCAAATCTTACAACTCTGAACACCTTTATTTTAAACCCCTACTCCTTAAATGTTTGAGACCAGAGGAGAAACTCAGCTTTCATGTAGGCTTCTGGCCTTACATTTACGCAAAAGCCTCAAAAATTGCCAAAATGCATCCCAAAGACTCAAAAAGAACATTAAAATCAATTCAACCTTAATAAAAACTTCATTGAAAACGCTATGGAAAGCTGCCCAGAAAGCAATACCTCCTGAAATATCTTCGTAAGGATCTGCAATTTGGTTTTGTAGTACAGTGAAACAGCTAATATTTTTCAAAATGTAAACTCTCCAGAGTTCACAAAATCAAGCCTGGTTTTCTGTCCTCGTACCAGTCAGTCCAACTCAATTCTAGAAATCTTTTAGCAAAACATTACAAGAAGAGTTTCCACATTGAAGAAAGATACATGTTTTGTAAGCACATTTAGTCAGTGCTTTCTGTGCTGTGGGTCCTAAGTTATGATTTTTAAATGTTTGGGTTATCTTAAGGTTCAAGTCAGGGATAGTGTTGACAAAAAACAGATACAAATATCAACTTTTTTTTTTTCTCCAAACAAATTTGGGATTTCAGGTCACTGTCCATGAGTTTCCTCCAAGGCCCTTTCCCTGGCCAACAGTTTTGTGCTTTCCGTTCATCATGATGCTGAGGTTCAAGGCTCTGTTTATATTAGAACAAATGTCTTAAAAACCTGCTTTGGTAAACTGCTTCAGCATTTGTCATCCTTCCTGCAGGACACTCATTGCACTGATAGAAATGTTTAAGATGCCTGATCTAGGAGTGAAATAAAGTAAGTGTTCACATTTTTACCTTACACAAAAATCACTCTTTTTATTCTTAATTTGGCTTTTCACATATCGAGCAGCCAGGGTACAAATTTTCTGCTATTTAATCTTTTTTTTAAATAATCTTAAAGTAAACTCAACATCGTTACAATTAAGTTGATAATTCCATAGACACCTGTATACTTCTCAATTGCTTATTAAAGTATTTGACAGAGCTGCCTCAATATTTAGCCCTAAACTTTGACCAATGTAAAACAAACACCTTCAAAAACTATGACACCGTATTTTATTTGGCATGTGTAGAACACACATGAAGAGCAGCCTTTGACAAATACACATTGCAAAGATCTCTCAATGATTTATGCTTGCACTTTTGCAAGCATGACTTACGCAGTCTGGTGCTTGCTCAGCCATGAATGTGCCCTATTACTATGAACTTACTTTTCGTGTCCCACTTTACTAGCTACTGAGGACCCAGTGCACATAGACAATGGCAACGTATTGTTTGCTTCCTAAATCTCCAGCACAGCATTCTGCCCAGATGTAAAAAGGTAACTTGATCCCAATTAATGAAAGTGACTGGGTCAGCCTGTCACCTCCCATGCTCTTTATGTGCTGTTCAGACATCTATATGCTTATTAAAAACCTCAGGCACTCTACATAAGCTCTGCCTTGAAACCAGTTGCCAGAGGCATCAGTGCTCAGAACCTGTCTACAGGTTTCTTGGTTTCAGATCTGACATCATATAAACCTCCCTTATCCACCCTGGCAGCACAGATCAGATGAAAAGCGGCCCTATCCTCACAGAATAATACTCACAAAAAAGCATAGAGGCGCACAACAATAAACATTTCACTGCTGCTGTTCCTCACAAATGTATCTTACTGCTAATATGCTCCAAGGTTAGAAAATGCCTACAACGCTTCACAAACCTCCCGTATTACTTTTATCAGGTTCAGAGTGGGGAACTTTTCACTGGAATCTTTTTTTTCCCAACTAATGGTCTCTATACTGTTTAAGGCAAAGCTGAAGCACAAGCAGTAACAGCCAAAAATTTCTGGAAAAAAGTGCAGCTTCTGAATAATTGTTGTCCTGTAGATCATTTGATGATTATTGCTGGAGTTCACCTCCTTGGTTTTGACTGGCCACCAGTCACACAGCATCAATTTTGCTCCACAACAGGATGGGTAACTGTCATCATTACACAGTCTGTATGCCAGTCAAAACCTAAACCTGGAATGCCAGTAAGACCGAGGCGACTTTGATAGAAAGAAGAAAGTGCTTTGAGGTGTCTGCCTTACATTTGCTCCATTTGGACTCAGAGCTACCCACTGTCCAAACACAAGCACAAGCTTCCTCGTCTCTGCAAGCAGCCCAGAGCCATTGCCTCCCCTGCAAGCAGCTGTTGGATGGTCCTGTGGCTGCTCAGTGGCTCTTACCTCTCTAGCAACAACACAACAAAAGCCTTCACAGCTTCGGAAAGGAGCTTCCTAAAAACGCAATTACTGTAACCTGTTCCTACTGCTCCCAACCCACTGATCTAGAACAACAGTCAGTCCATCTTCAAGAGATTAAGCGCTTTTTATTTATATGGCACACAGTATAACATTCAGGTTAGGCACATAAGAAGAACAAATGGTCTCTTAAAAAGGCTTTGAACTTTATTTCTTCTTCAAAGAAGTTTGGCTCTTGGAGGAAGTGGTTTAATAACTAAACTTGCCAGCACAGGCAGGAAATAGTATTTCCTATGTACATCCTGGCACCAAAACTAGATTGCAGTAGCAAGAGTTTCTGATTTCCTTTAAAAAACGCAGTGGGCTGGGAAGAGCAAAGCATTGGCTTGAAAAAGAGTTCACTCATTTAGATTTTCAATTGCTGATTCAGGGAAAGAGTTCAGACCTACTCTGTGGTAAAAATCAAAGGAACGAGAGCCTTTACCAGCACTGAGCGATAGGAATGGCTGAGTTCTCTGGCTTTAACAAGAACCCGTGTTTATTATTATCAGAATTTCCTCTTCTTTTGCAGGCTTATTCACAGACTGGCTAATGGGTTTCCATAAATACTAACAAGTGCTGCCTTAAGGCTTTGTTGTGCTGCACAACATTAAGCAACAACAATAGGGAACAGCTGCTCCTGAATAGCTGTGCAGTTAATTACACTATATACCTACAGTATGTCTCCGTGCCCTACATTAGGAGGAGAGCTATTGCACATGTATCGTCCATGTAACAATGGAAGATATTCAAGATGGCCTAACACATTCCAAGCAAAATAAATGGGAACCAGACTCAGATGCTCATACTGCCCTTGCTGCAGGAGACATGAAAAGCAAAATGAATTAATGTTACAGCAATAACATTATCATCGTAACAGAATAAGTTTGCATGTATTTTTTCATTTGTGTGTGTATCTTTAAAATAAGTATTAGATGGTCTAACATCTGGTTTGTCAAAGAAGTTTGTCAGGTATTTCACAGATGTGTAATATTTTTATTTTTACAATCTGGAATAATCACAGTCTGGCATAGAAAGAAATAGTTTTTATAATCACGTTCCTCACCCAAATACATCCCAATCTCCAAGATATGCACATGAAACGTTTAAATCAAGAAATAACTCTAGGATGATAAAACCTATACTTATAAGTGGTTTATATTACAATTTATAACAGGCACATTTGCTCAGATCTTGGCTTTCTTTAATAACATTTCAATTCTTAGGCCCAGCTGGAAGCCTAAAAATAGGCAACAGAAAATTGGCATGTTTTGTTCAAGGTAATTGAAAGGATACCATGTTAATCTCACCAGGGCCAGGTTAAAGCAGTTCCGCAAATCTCCAGAAGAAAAAAAAAAAAGGTACAGCATTTATAACGTACATGCTGGCAACAAATGCAGCCATTTAATGTGGAATTTGAAAGACAGAATTCATCTCAAATCTCTTCTATTCTCAAACTTGATCAAGATTACCAATGTTTCTCTCAAAACCACTCCCATCAGCCCATTCTCTGACCTGCCCTGGTTTTGTTACCATCCCTCCACTAGAACATCTTTTAAGACACTTGAACCAGAGGCATCCAAAGGCAAACATGACAGCAACAGTTGGCTGGAAGGAATAAATGCAGCCTCTGGCACGAGGCTAAGTCTATCCAGAATTTTGTTCTTGCCCAACTTTTTCAGTGGTTCACTGTGCAAAGTTAGGAAAGTCATTTCACCTCTATGGGCTTCAGTTTCTACACATACTTTTTTATAAACATAAAATGGTGCTATATTTCAGGAGAATAAAGAAAAATAAAATTAAAAGCCCCCAGTGTATTTAAATCATGAGAGAAAAATAATTTAACTTCTCTCAAGTCATTCCTTTGAAATCTGAACAGTGAAACAATTGCCCTGCCATCAGTCGCTAATGTTTATTGCAAACAATTGTCCTGTTTTCCTAAGAATTAGTTACAACAAAAGAAAATCACAAATATTTATGGATTGATCCTATGAGATGCTGACACTAGGTGAAGCAAATATTCTCTAGTTCATGGGCAGTGATCAGAGCCAAACTTTAGGAAGTATTTCGGTACTTACAGATGTAGAAAATCATAGCTCTCTTACTTGTCTCATGACATGATTGCCTTAGCATTCTACACACTGGGCCAAGCCATGCACCTCCAGCTACGCTACAGTGATGGCATCAAGTGCAGCCTCGTTAGACACTATTCAGGAAGGAACTGTTGCTAATATGCCATAATTTAAAAATCCTCAAATTACAAAGTACTCTTTTGAGTAAAACATAACATGACATCTCTGCCAGGGTTAGGCTGACTGGCCCTAGACACTATACGCCAACGGTATGTGCGAGATTAAGCTCCATTAGCAGAAGTCTGTCATTATGGTTACACTGAAGGTCCTGCTGAGCCACACCATGCTGACAGACCTTGAGTGAGGTGAATCAGCTGCCTCTTGTGTTTGCAGCACTAGCTGGAGTTCACGAACTTTCCCCTGACCTCTCTTCTAATTCAAGACTTTGTGGTTTTTCAATGATTTAAAATTTTAGCTCGAATGTGTATATATACATATGTGTGTGTACATAGACATATATATAAACTCTACTGTGATAAAATTAGGTTTTCCACAGCTAAAAGGACCAAGGGACAAAAGTAGCTCTCATTTTATTCTCTGCTAGGGGCCAAAAAGCCATCCTCTTCCTGCTCAGCATTACTAAAAGCAGCTTAATGTGAACATGACAGATGTAGAGGTACTACTGTCTTAGAGTACATCTGCATTGCTCAACTTTTAATGTGAACCCATTACTTCTGGTCACTGCAATTCAGAGCTAGCACTGGCATCTCTGCAATGCTCTGTACATGCTGCGTAAGGCTTTCAACCAGCATGCGGCCCACCATGCCTGCTGAATCCTTGTCTGTAGATCGGAGCATGGAGAGGGGATAAATCCCTCTTGGGCAGGATTTAGATCCCTCTGTCTGAGATGGATTTCCCTTTGCTTGGGAAACCCAAATTGTCTCTTTCCACATGACCTGCACTGCACGTATATTGGCACAGAGAAGAGCCTCTACTCAGTATTTGTGCTGAAATCCTAGTCAAGAGCTTTTCCTCAGGATAGCATTGATATGTTGCCCACCACTCAGGGATGAAGGGGTGCTCAGATGCCAGAGTTATAAGCCCTGAACAGGTACATAAAGAGGAACAGAGAGGCATGAAATTAAAACCTATACACATAAATCTGAACCTGTCCTGTAATCAAATAAGGAAGAAGATTCCCTAGATAACATGCATGCCACCAGCCTTTGTTTTCAATTTCCTATGAAGTAGCAGCTGAAACTACAATAGATCTCTCTCTCTCTCCTCCCACCTTAGTTGATGGTCAAACAGAGCATAAACAAACAGAAATATCCATAATTCTAGCATGACACAGAATGAAACAAGGCATCTTTTCCCTTGTTCCCTGGAATAATCTGAGGAACTGACAAACGACACATGAAACAGTGAATTTCAAAAGAATGTTATAGCAGTTAAAAATGGCTGTCTTTTCCCTAATCATCTTCCTACAAAGGCATCCAAGAACCCCCCAACATTTACTCTGATGCTAGCACATATTGGCAAATACAGAAGCACAAAATGCGCAGAGAAGTTTCATCATCTGCATTCTACAGCTTCCCTCTGCGAAGTTCAACACTAATTGTAAAAGTTTTCAGACCAAGTTTGTTGATTGAACTTTCTTGATTCATAAAAAGTCAGCATTATAACTATGTACATCCTCTGAGCGTTCGCACATTTTCATGCAAACTGGTCAGGATTTCTTACTGTCGCACCTTATTATTTGCTCAGGGTTGCAATTCAAAATATGCTTCTTTTCTTTTATTAGGCTCAGATCCTCTGGTTACAAGGAGAAATCAGGCCACCGTTCTTACAAAGAGAGGCTAGACCTACTTTAAGCTCTAAACACATACCTCTTCACAGTTCAAACACTATACCATATACAATTAGCATGTGAGACTTTTTGCCCGAGGATATTGTAGAGGCCAAGGGTATTAACAGGTTCAAAGTAGGATTAGGCAAATCCATGCAGGATAAAGGTCCATCAGTGGATGATCACTAACCGCTATTATGTGAAACCCACAGAACATGTTAGGAGAAGCACTGCTGTGTACATGTCCTATGTCTTAGCCTCTTCCTGTGGATTGATTGCTGGACATGGGTGAAAGCAAGATGCTGCTCTGGACGCTGTCTGGCAGTTCTTATAGTAAGCAGAAACAAGAACGTGACCATCCAACTGTGTACCAGAAAGTCAATGAAGGCAAAGAAGCAAAAAAGTTTCTTTTTAAAGTAAACCTTAATTGCTGTAGACAAAACACCAACTATAAAAACATTCCATCACTCTCCTTTCTCTTCTTTATTCTCCTTGGTCCTTGCTCCAAAGAGACACAGGCTGGACTCGTTTTTATACCACAGCTAGTGATATATTCCCTCTGCTCAGAAGTCAACTACAGGACAGTCTTGATGGGTTTGACTTTCAGGAAAGCCACCCTGAACCCTCGTCTCCTTCAAGGCACTTGAAGTTGATCCCTCAAAATCACTTACCACTCCGGGCCACAGCCTATCGCTACTTCAATTTTCAGACATTCAAAACTTTCACAGCAAATGATTATTCTTAATAAAACAAGACTGTTCCTGGGTTATTTTCTCATTAGTTCTTTTAATATGGTTGTTTCCTTTACCTGCTACCATAGGCATTTAAAAGTGTTTCATTTTCTGAACATTTTCCTTAGTGGAAGGAAAATGTGCTTTTGAAGTATTTCTGCTTGGAAACATTTTCAGAAGATAAAAACTTCAAGAGTGATTCTATACCAACACAACATTTTCATGTAAAGTAGACAAACAACAAAGTGGCTTAGTGTCTCTTTATGCCTTAGTTACAGGCAACATTTTAATGAAAAAAAATCTTGCCCAGGTAGTTAAATAAATATGCAGAAATAAGATTTGGCTAAATTCAGAGTAAGGCATTTAAAGATCCATGCGCTTCCTCCCAGTGCCTAGGAAGTCTGAAACATAATTATGCTATGGTGTTATTAAAGTAATTTGAAGGCTACTAAATTTGGGGAATCAAACCAACCCACTAGTGATCGGTAGCAAAGCTGTATCAGTTATACCATTTCAAAAGGCATAGAAGAATCAAAAAACTTTCTACTTTAATTAAAAATGAATCATTTGCAGCAACTATACAAACATTTTGAATACAGCAAAATATTTCATCTGCTGCCTTAATTATAGATATAACAAATTTATACTTATTTTTGTAAAACACGGGTTCATTTAAAATATTTTAGGTAGCAACAGCCATGAGGAAAAAATGCCATTGAATCATGTCATTTTGAAGAAGTCAAAATATTTCATTTGGAAGGGAGGGAATGGTCTTCAGTTTTTCTTCCCTCGGAAAATGTTTACTAAAACCCATGTAATTCAAGAAATGTTTCAGTTGACCTGAAGAGAATTATTTCATGAAGGGGGGGAGGAAGTATCAACCAAAACATTTAGTCCAATTCTATACTTTTAAGATAAGACTTTCTTTCTGATAATTTTTTTAATTCGTATCTCACTTGTTTTTATTGCTCTTTAAATCATGCAGCTTCAATGCCTGGCTTGTATTCTTCTCCAGCTACTCATGATGCAAAATTAGACATATTCTTTTGAATACATCCCTTGAGGGGCTGTGGGTGGATCTTGCCACTGGATGCTACAAAATATCCCCAAATCAAGAGCTTTCTGTGTTAAACAATTCAAATCTCAGGAGACCATCCAGCCAATTTACCAAGTATAAATATAGCCCCTCTGCCATTCACACTGAGCACAGCGAATTCCATGCAAAATCCCAGGGGAACTAGAAGAAATATTTTAATGTTTAGCAGTAGTCTTTAATTTTGTATTCAAATGACATCACTGACCACTTTTCTCTTTCCTCTTGAGGCAAGTGTCTTCCTCAGAAAGCAGGTTTTAGGACAGATATCCCATAGTCTTTTTCTGAAACATGCTGGCTGACCCTAGGTTCATTGGTTTAATACTAGCTAGTGGATTCTCTCCTAACATATAACCAGTAACAGCAAAATACCTATGGATAGGGTGTGTCCCTAAGGGAAGCAGGGCTCTATGCCTACAGTTAAGGTTACTCAACATTTCCCAGTATAAGGCCTTATTTCCAGTTTCTTACAGCTTTGCTAAATAAACTGGCCTGAAGTCTTCCATAATGAGGCTCTGCCTCAGGCTGTGTGTTTTGGAGAACTGCTCGTGTTACTAATAAGGCAATAATCCATATTGTATCTTGATTAGTAGTCAAAATGGTTGACAAAATCTGTAATTATAAAAAGAAAAGTTTCTTCTGCTGACATGACAAAACAGACCTCTCAGACCGCAATAGGGAACGGCCACAATAAAGGATGCTCCGCTCCATTAGCTATAAGGAAAGTGAGCAGGAGTTTGGCCTGAATAAAACATGCTCTGGAAGGAAGAAATATTAGAATCAAATGCTCATATAAAAGCTTTGCTGCAACATCAATAATCTTCAAAGTACTTAAGTGGGGAGGTAGGCATTGCAGTTCCTCTTTGACAGAAGGAAGATGGAGGCACAAAGAAGCAGCGTGGCTTCTTGCAGGCCAGTGGAAGGCAGCAGTGTAAGCCTCAGAGAGCACCCTGGGGCACAGTAAAAAAAGCTGCCCAGAAAGAGATGCTAACAATCCCCTCTCACTTCTGAGAAGACTTATTTTACTGTCACTGCAGTCAGAAGCAAGTTGTGCAATGCCTTGCTAGAACCAAAATGGCTTTCTTTTGGGGAACGCAGAAAATTTCTCATCAGGAATAGCAACAATTGTTATGTCTGGGATGTACAGTTTTCATAAAGTGAGCAAATAAATTGAAGTACGAGAATCAAAAGGTATTATACTAGGTAATTTTTTTTTTTGCAGGGAAGAAATACTAAAAACCAACACAGAAATTATATCAATAATGTAATTGAGAGCATATTACCATAAAACCAGAGCCTCTTGCTAGGAAGGATTTAACTAACGACTCTACAGGCCTTTCACTTTGGTAATACCCATCCATGGACCAAGCCCCACCCCGGAGGGAGAGGCGAGAGCCCTGGCGGGCTGGGACATGTGAGTGAAGACTGTGACAACTCCCAGAGGGCAGGCTGGATGGGGTTCCTGTCAGTAACAAGGGCGGCCTCTTCAGCAGTCCCATACAAAGCCAAGGTGAATCTGGCTGTAAATTACTTTAGAAAAGTAAGCAGACACACAGGCGGGGTATGCGCTGGGTTGGCACATGCAGCTGTTTCCGAGCAGACGGTCACTTCCTCCTCCTGCCTGAAATGAGCCTCATCCTACGCAAAGTTTCCAAGCCTTTCATTAGTGGTTGTGTTAGTGTATAATAGCTATAATGAAAAGGCCATAAAAATCCAAAGTTAGCTGAGGGTCCTTAACCATTTTAAATATGGATTTCTTTCCAGATTTTTATTTAAACTTTAATGACTACCACATAAGATCAAGCAACAAGAAACAGCATTTGTATTACAACTGTATTATTTAATTCCCATCAGCCGAAAATGGCAGGTTACTGGCCAGTAGCTCAGGAAAATAAGTGGTGACAGGTGAAAGAAAAATACCCTTCCTGTACCTCCTCAAGCCACTCTAAAGCCTGAGGCTCTGTAATGTCATCTACACCTAATAAAACCCAGTGTCAGGCCACACTATTTAGCCAAATATTATCCATTCAGAAAAAAATGGACCTTGCTACTTTTAAAGACATGGTGCTCTTTCTGGCCATAATTTCTACTGTCTAATTAAACCACGATAGAACTGATCCCTTTAGATCTGCTATTAACTTCTTTACTTACGCTTTTGAAGGTGCACTTAATGCCACCTTCTGTATTGGGGGATCTAGGTGCTTGAAAGTTGTAATTTACTCTCTGATTTAATTAGAGCAATGGTTTTATTGGACAGCCTAAAATGTTTGGAGTAATAACAACAGTCCAAACTTGATTATCCCTTTTAATTCTGAATCAAGCACAAAAGGAGTGCATACACCTCTTCAGTGCAAATTGAAGTACTTTAAAGGGCTGCTTCCATCTCTAATGGCTGTACTATCATTTCGCAGTTTATTTTGAAATGTTTTTGGTAACTCATGTAACACAGCAAACGTAGAATAACAACAGAGACTTGATGCTTTCCATCATGTACAGAGCTTTCTTATAGTTTTCAACTTAACTCCAGGAAGTAAACTTGGCAGAGTGCAAATTCATATTGATCTGCCTAGCTTCTGGAAAAGTAAATTTTCTTTCAATGTCAATTAAAGTTAACAAAGTGAGCTTTCAATCAGGTTACTTAAGTAAAAGGTCACAAGATGGGGTTAAGAGAAGATAAATTGCATACACACACTTTTTTAGAGAAATACACAATGTTCAAAGAAAAGAAAGTAGTATATGAATTTTAAAAGACAAGATGTAATCAAGTTTCATCAAGCTCCTTCACCTTTAGTAATTTTCTCATTTGCTCATTGATTAAGCATATCAGGTGTTTTAGAAAAAGAAAAAAAAAAAGAAAAAAGGAAGAAGTCAAACCCCTTTAGGATTTGCAATACTGATATTTGCAGATTTTGCAATCCAGAACTTTGTGCCCAAAATAGTCCTATTGATTAGAGGGGATTAAAATTACTTCTTAACACAGAAGCAGTAGGATCTGGCCTTGAGCAAAATCACACTAAAAACTCAGAATATAAATTAGGAAAAGCAGTCAATGAACTGAATATTCATGCTCTGTAACAGAATCAAAGAAATGTTGGACGGAAGAGACCTCTGGAGGTCTGCAGTTCAACCTCCCATTCAAAGCGTGACCATTGCCAATGCTAGATCAAGTCAGCCATGGCTTTGTCCCCCTACTGCACTACACTGCTAGAGAAATATTTTTCTTAATAACCAGCCAGAACCTTCCAATTTGTGCTGTTTTCAACTGTTGCCCCTTGCTATGTTTTCTGCCACTGCTGAGAAGACAATGGCTCTGTCATCTTTGTAACTACCCTTTAAGTAGTTGCAAGCTGCTATCAGATACCCTTTAGACTCTTACCTAGAACAAAACAAGACCAGGTCCATCAGCTGCTTCTTGCAGGTCAGGTACTTTGAGCCCTGGACCATCATCGTGGTCTTCTACAGTTCCTCCACATCACTCCTGAACAGGGGTGGTGTGAGGGGACAAAACAGGGACATAACTGGACTCACTATTCCAGGTGCAGCCTAATCAGCATGAAGTAGAGGAGGGTAACAACTCAGCTTCAAGTAGAATATGAACTGTATATGAACATGAATATGAACATGGCTGTATCTTTTGGGAATAAAACAATTAACTGTCCTTTACCCAGCTCTTCACAGAGCATGGTTTGGAAGAATTCTTCCGCTACAGGAACTGGCATCTAGGAAGGCAGATTTATCCCATTTATGCAGGCAAACTCAGATCCAAATGCCAGAGATTTTTGCTCTCACACTGTAGTTTGATAGTAAGGCTCAATAAATGGAAGTGAATGTGATTTTTAATGACTTTTAACTTATGACACTGTGTAGCATGGGAAGAACCATTTGCTTTTACAGATCCTTATCTCACTGATTTCACTTGGAGGAAACTGAAGCATGTTACAAAATTAGTAACTTTCCTTGTAGGGTTGGAGAAAGCAGTGGAGATGATTTTGTATGCACTTTTGGAGTGCAGTCATGCACGCCTAACTAGTGTAGTCAGCTACCAGGATCTGACACACAAATCTAAAAGGCTTCACACAGTCATGTATTTGTAAGTCTTCTGATGTGCAAAAAAAAAAAAGAATATATGATTAAGGCACTGAACTTACAGAACTGACTGGGTCTCCCTTACATCAGAAAATCCTAAGGAGTATTTGCGATCCCTAAATATTTGCTAAGGACAATGAAGTCGCTCAGTGAGTGATGTTTGGAATTTAAAATAAACATTCTATCACTATATATTTAGTGGTTCTATGACAAAGAAACTGATAGCTTCCTAGAGCTGTAGCATCAGAAATATGGTCTGGCTGATTTTGGGGGGCATTCTTGCAAGATCTGGCATGCTTTCCTTTCTATTGGGATGAGGGGTTTTAAGTGACTTAATAATCTGTAGGATGGCAGGATTCTTGTGGTTAAAGCAGCAGCTGGGGACTTAGGACTTGTGTTCAATTCTTGGACTTGCCACAAATTTCCTCTGAGAGCATGTCTTTCTATAGCTCTGCTCCCCAACTGTAAATACAGAGAAGCTTGTTCCCTTTCACTTCCCATTGCATCTGTAATCAAAAGCAATCAACAGACAACTTTTTCACGTTATGATTAAAAAAGGCCTGTCAGCCATAGCAAGGACATTCAGGCAACCAGAGGGCTTTCTTCTACCTTGTGCTGCCCCCGCCAGCCTTCTCCCTTCCCTACATTTACCCATGTGGGATGGAGAGTAGTTCCTGTGGATAGTGCCAAAGGAGCTGGTACAACAATGGGTGGAGATAGTATTTTGGGTGCAGAAAGAGGCTCACAGTTATTATGAGCTAAAGGGACCGGACACAAAGCTGTTCTAAATGTAGGATGGTTACACAGCTATGCAACCTGACCACACACAGTGGGAACATGTGCCACAATGAGCAGCCTCAATTGGAGATGGGAGAGGAAGAAGGGCTAAAACCTTGCTTGTTTTCCAGTAACTCTGTGCTAGAATAAGTCTAGTCCTTCATCAGGACCTACCCAGCCACATCACCTTGCTGCTTTAAATAAACTGCTTCTGGGCTGGATTCAGTCAACCACAATTTGTAGACAAGATCAAGTGTACAAGGACTTTTCACCTGGTCTTCACAGCAGGCCCGCTTTCCTCCTTCTCTCTTCCTCCTTCTTCCCTTCTAGCTCAGGTCCTCTCTATTTCTTTCTATTTATCTCTCTTTACCTCCTGAGTGTCAAACTTTCTATCTCCCCAAGAAACAAGAGCTTCCCATGACAGGTCTATCACATTGCTCACTTTGCTTGCCAATGCTATTTCTCTTCATCAACATGCTTCTATGTTCTCCTTCAGAACGTAACTTTACTCACTTACAGCCTTCTCATAAAGCCTCACAAACAGGTTACATCACAGTAAAAAAAAAACCCAACAAACCAAAACAAAACTGTTTTAGCTGGCTTTGACAAAAACTTGATGTGACAAACTGGACCTTGGATAATTATCCAGATAGCTGTCCACTCACACTACTGATTAAGCCATGAACTAGCTTTAGAGTCAGATTACTGGCAAATCAAACAACAAAACCAACATTACTTTAACTGTAATTTGTTTTGTTTATTTCCCTTGCCCATGGAGAGGTGAACAGCAGTAGTATAAGAATCCTGAATTCCTGCAGGGAATAATAAAGAGTCCTTCCCCAAATATGTAATTCGCATTGTTAAATCCAGTGTGTTCCCTTTGATTATAATAGTGCTGGCCGTCATTTTTGTATGGTTTCCAAAAACTAATAATAATAACCCCTGCCCCAACACATTTAGTGTTTGTATTCTATGTTAAAAACTAGATGTTTCAAATTTCTTGGCATAATGATATACTAAACGGAAACAACTGTAAAACATACCCAAGTAAGGGAAAAAAGGCCATTGGCTGCTGTACTACAAGAAATCCTACTTGGCTTGAAATAATCACACATAGCGCTTGTAGATGTCAATGAAGAATGTGGATGTAAATCTCAAGTTTATAATAATCTACAAGAATATTTAAAACCTTCAAATCCTATCCTGAGGCCTTTACCTTACTTAACTTTTTTAAAAAGGAGAAACTGATTCATCAACATTAGAGAAAAAGGTGACCTTACAGAAAAACCTGTAAATCTTAAAGTGGGTTTTATGAATAAGAGTATTAATAGTTACGAAGTCAAATTCTACATGTCTTCCTTGCATGGCCAATGGGATTGGTTCAAATCCAACAAGAGGAATAAAGGATGAAAAAAAGCGTGTTTGAAATAACACACCTATGCATAACACTGATAGGAATTATTAGGAAAAGCTGTCCAGTACTGGTTTCCAAATTTCAAGAAGAACATGGAAACCCTCCAAAATGTAGATAAATATGATATATGGTTAATAATACTAATAACAGATAACAAGTTCTGGATTTCCAAGATATGGATAACTGTCCAAATAATCCCCAGCTTTGGGAAGCTGATGACCGAGGCAACAGTCAGCTGTTCAACCTCTTACTGAGCCCCAGTGCTCCAATTCAGGTCATTTCACTAGATTCAAATTCTTATAATTGACAGTGCCTTTGTGTTTTGTTACAATCTTGTCATTCAAATTTCTCCACAAACCCACTTTTTTTCAAATACTCAAAGTTAGTTCAGAGTTATTCATTCCTGCCAGGCCCTCAGCAGATTCAGTGTGTTTCAGTCAGCTCCTGCAAAAAAAAAGCAGTGCGCTAAATTAAATCCATTTCCAGGGAACCTTAAATTGCATATGTCTTTTTGGACAACAACTTGTTTCTCAGTGAAGTGAATGAGATTTTTGCACTAGTTTTAGTAGAACAAGATAACTCGTAATGTTAATGTTTACACGTATATTCCAGTGTTTGTTTATGTAAGTAGTTTCATCAAATCCATCATGGAATTATGGAGATGGTTACAACTAAGCAAAGCAGTGTGTAACTGTTTATAGGATTAGACCCAGAGATTTGAAGCATATAAAAAGCAAGTTCTGTCTAGAGCCACTACATGAAAAATGAAGAGCCGAATGCAGGAATAATACCAGCAGTCTGACCCTGTATTTTTGCAAGCACAAAGACCACAGTCACAAGATCCAAATCTAAGGGGCAAAAATTGCAGATAAATGTTTAAGAATTCAGGAATTGCAGAAGGATGAATAAGAATTTTTTTGCAGTGGCTGCAAATCCTTGAACATTTCAGGTTTATGGTGCACATTTCTGAAAACAAAAACTCAATAGTTCCCTACTGCTCTTAATGCAAGCAGTGCCTGATGTTTGCTTCACCATTCACTGAATCTGAGAATGACAGGAAGAATGTTGACATTTTGTGCCACACGTATGGGAAGAAACAGATCATCTCCCTCTGAAAGGTGTTTTATTTTACGTGAGAGAAGACAAAACTTTGCACTCCACATCAAATAAATCATACAATAAGAACATTATTTTTAAAGGGAATGAGTATTTTGCATATTAATATTAAATGACATCTGAGCAGCAAATATAGAAACTATAATATTCAGTATCTCACAGAACGCTGACACAGAGTAGAGGAGTTCTGGTAACCACACTGTCTTAAATCTACAGCCTCCAAAGAAAAAGCTTCATCAAAATTTAATATTCATGCAACAGGGACTCTTTCATTGTTATGAAAACTGATTAGGCCAATCATAAAATCCTTGGTGCTTCATTTACTCCCTTCCTCCAACAGAAAAGGGGTGAGGGGAAATCAACCCAATGAAAAAAAAAAACTGGCAAACATTTTCCTGGCAGGGAGCTGCTTCTTTGCATTTGGTTAAGGATGCAGTCCTTACCAGTCAACAGACAGACCCTTAGGAGGAAACGGAGGGGACATTAGTAATTCAAATAAGGGGCAAAAGAGATAGAATAAAACGTGCATAATTATTTTCTAGCTAACCAGCAATGGCATATAATCTAGTAAGAAAGGGGGAAGAGAGGGCTGATAATTTCTTTGTAAAGATGTGGACAAAGCTTTTTTTTTAAGAAGTCACAGAGCTAAAATAACCATATTGTTAGGCAGTGACTCATGGGAACAAAGACAACAATGCTATCTAGGATCGTTATACTGGTGCCTTTTAATCATAATGTTGGTACAGTTTTCCCTCACTCTGACCTAGTTTAACTAGTTCAGAAAGCTTAATAGGCATTGCTTCTTACAGCACTGTTAGGAGGACCTGAATATATACAACAAGTTCTTTTGTGAATGAAAATTACTGATTCATGGCCCGTTACACTTCATGAATCCAGAGAAACAACAGTGAAGTTAAATCACTGAAGTTTCACACAACTGAATCTGAATTCATCCTCCTGCACTTTCAAAACATTCATGCTGGCAACCTGAGACACCAGCACGGCATGTCCTAGAACAGCCACCTGTATCACAGCACTCTCAGTAACAGCAGAGCTCAACCTACCTAGAAGCGAAATACAGGTAAAAATTCTTAATTTAAAAACCACCAAGTCGGGCAGGAAATGTTTTTTGTTCTCACAAAAGATATTAATGAGAACAATGCTTTCACAAACGTTTTTCTATAAAAGTTTTTGTCTTTTAACTGACAGGCTGGAAATCAAGAATTTTCAGTCTTGGGGTTTTCAATGAAAACAAGAAAGTTGCCAGTAACCACCATTTCCAGCAGAAACATCCTTTTGGCAAGAAATGATATCTTTGTTCACTTTCTCATTGAAAAACATTGATCTGTTCCAGTGATTGATGTCAACTATAGGACACAACTCTATTTTCCATGGGATAACTGATGTATTTGCTTTTCGTGTTAACTAGATTAATGCCTGCTATCATCTGCAAGTTTACAATCTACCAAAATATAGAACCCACTTTTCTAAACCTCTGGCTCTGAAGTCATGTATGTTACCTACAGATATTGTTTGAACGTGTGCTCAACTTAATTAAGTTGCTCAGTGTATTCCTGTGAGCTACACCAGTCATTGCTCTTTATTTGCAGGGTGTATTTTGCTCCCGCTCTAAGCCCAGGTGAATCTGTCTGAATCATTAAGGGGCTTTGCTCGGATGCAGCCATAACAGCCCCACAAGGGAGATCCTGCCCTTCCTCTGCTGCTTAGGCTAGATCTGCTCCACGATCCCACAGAGACCAGCATAAAGGACAATGATGAAAATGAACCATAAAAGGAACTCATGAAGTCAAGTTAATGCGTATATTTACCCTACCTGAGATTCAATGCTGTAGCAGGGAGCTGTAAGCCCTACTCCAGCAACTGGGTTGGGAGAGGCAGCACCTAACATCTGTATTCTGACTTGACTTATAAAAATACAGCTGTCTTTCCAGAACTATTGACCAACAAACCTGTTTCACTAGATTGCACACAACCAGGATTTTTTTTCCTCCCATCTGTATCTCTGGCTCCTGAGAGGTATTCTCAATTATACAGAGAAAACAGACTCCTTGATTTCTCCATGTTGCTCAGTCCCAGGCTATTACATAGAAAAATGTCCCAGTTGGGATTTTCAGAAGCATTGGCTTAATCCTCCTCCCACTAAAACCATGGGTGTAAAGACACCCATGAATCTGCAGCTGGAAGAAAAGAGGACAGTGCTAAAGACTGTCAAAAACCTTACTATTGACACACATATGCACAAACTAATCTTATTAGAGAAAAGTGTTCTTCTGAATATCAGATAGATTCTACTTTCTCCAACTGAATAAAAATCAAATCACAACAAAAATTCTTTGTGAAGAGGGCTTTCTTGAGCCAAATTAAGGGAAAGGATTTTTAGGTAGCGTATTGGAAAAAAAAATAAACAACACACAAACCAGAGTAGACCACCAGGCAGCTTGGAAGAGTGAAAGTTTACTTTGTAAAACCAAAGTTTGCAACTTTTAGTTTGTTAACATGAGAGTATCCTCTAATTTTATCTACAGCTACCACCTTCTCCAAGTTGCAATTGCCAAAAAAAGGTCAAAGTATCTTAACTTTACATTCCACTGAGTCACAAAATGGAACAGAAGTCATATTATTGTAATTCATAATTCAGAACTCAAATTTCATAAGACAACATCAGAAATGTCATTTTAACCACACTAATTCCTTCACAGTTAACGTGAGTGGGTGTTGGTGCAATTCAAGCTGAAAAAAGCCATCTAATTTCAGCAAGTACACCACAAGCCAACTTGGCAACCCTCCACATGGATCAGACAAATGTCTGCTCTGTTGAAGCTGAAGGCACAGTGATAATTATCATAGCTGATACTGCATCAGTGGTAATGACAGTGTGGTTTGTAAATACGAACCAAACTAGGATTCTCTCATTCACAAACAGGGATTTGGTATTACTGTGGGAACCTGCCATAAACTTTACGGATCTGAATGCGGCCCTTGATCCAAACTAGGGCACATTTCCTTGTAACTGGAAAGTCATTCAATAGCTGCAGTGCACATTTAATTATCACACTGTTTGGGTGGGTGTCGGTAGAAGCTGGACAATCACATTATATGACAATTACATGACAATCACATCCACCAGAAGGGAGAAGAAGCCAGTACCACCCTCCCTGAAAATGGAGATGCTGTGACCGTTTTTCACTTTGCTAAGTACCTTGCTATTGGGGTCAGGTACCTCATCAGGAAGGAGTCAGGTCTTTCCAGAATAATTAAGCATGCTCAGTTACAGTTTCCTCAGGCATTTAGCCAGTAAGAAAACCCTTCAGGAATCCTCTCAAATTAAGAAATCAAGGAAAGAGACGAAGGATACTCTCTCATTAATTTAATTAGACAGCAGAAGAAATGAAAAAGGCTGAAATAGCTATGTATTGTCCAGCTCAAAACTGCAGCCACCCAGCAAGCTATGTTGGATGCCTAAGCTTTGATTCCTGCTCTGTCCATCTAGCAACAGCCAGAACCAGAAGTGTACAGTGAACAGCAGTTTTGTAGAAGTTTTTTGGCTTGCAGATCCCTTCTGCCACACCACAAAGTACCGGTTGCATGCATGAGCTGGCTCTGAAGGACTCCCAGGTGACCAAGCAGCCCTCTAAACCAATGGGAGAACTGGGCATGCCCTCACCAAAAGGCTAATGGATAAAAAACAGCTTAAAAGCCATCATCTGTGAGACCTTAGTATATAATAGAGGGTTTTCCCCAATGCCAGTTCCGATTTACCTACATACCATGCCTTGCTTTAACTGCACAATAAGAATGGTACTCTACTACTATATTAATTAATATTTATAAAGCTCTTGGAGATTCTTCATGATAGGTGAGCCTGGCATTTAAGGCAATAATTATTACAAAATTTCCCTTCTAGTTACTAAACAATATCTAGTCATTAGGAAAGATTATCTATATAAAAGTATTGGCTTGAATAAAAGTCTTTTTGAAAACCAACTTCTCCACTGGAAAAAACCCCAAGATCAATGGAACATTTTCAATTACTTCAAAATAATGTAATGTGGAAATGCAACAGCTCTTTCCTATGTTTAATTTCGCCCCTCCCTGTTTCATGCTATCTCTCTAAAATGCTAACGATCACTTAAAACCATGTGTTTTCACTTTCTCTCCCTCTCTTAAGGTCACCCCCAGAACATCTTTCTCCATTACAGAAGCCTTGAGTTCTTTTGCTCACCAAAAGGCTTATGCAGGGGCAGAGGAGAGCCAAACAAAACTTGACATTTCCTCCACTGTTTCTTTTTTTGTCTGCTGGCCTTGCCAGTGCAGGATTCATCTCACCTCATACCACACTCCTCTCCACTCAGTGCAGATGCAGGATTACCTGCAGAACAGCCACCTTACTCTAGACACTGGAATCAGGCTTCCCTGCTCCATTCTTCCTCAGTTACTTTTTTTTGTTAGAGAACATTGGGGGAATAGACAATGAATTTGTAATCATGAGCACTTTATTAACCTATACGAGCATACAGCTGTAACTGAATTGTCATATAGTTGACAGCATCCACAATAAGAAAAACAGCAAAATATTAGAAAACTTTATTGCTAGTCCTTCGAAGAAACAAATTAAACAGAACAGATTTTGCATCTGGGGGTAGTGGTGGATATCTGCACATGAAAACCAACTGGATTTTAAAACAAAAGATGAATTTTACATTTATATCAGATTGTATGAAGCTAAAAACCTTTATTATTTTATGATAATTCTGGGTCCATGTCTCTCAGAAGTATTATATCCTGAACTCATGAGTCTCCTCTTTGATGACAGTTTTACTACTTTAGTTCATTAGTTGTCTGGCAAGTCAGTTTTCTAAAGACGAAGCGAAAACGAGAGGAATTTGCTGGAAGACAAACTCCGAACTGGACTGGGTGGTATGTGCTATTCTGTCACTGCTAATGGAGTTCAGCCCTATTACTTATGACAAAACCCTCTGGTATGTAAAATGCTCAGTTTACTGCCATATCATTTTTAGTAATAAAACCGAAGGGGGATCTGCTATGCACTCCATCTCACACAGATTGCCAACGCCCACAGGGTTCGCGCAGGCTCCAAAATCAGCCAACAACTGCTAAACAAAGCAGTTCTCTCATCCCCTCCCCAGTTCATCTCTGGAGTGGTCTATGCTCAGGCTTGCACCACGTAAAAATAGCTTTAAATTCAAGGTAAATTAGCCCACATAGAGTTCTGTGCTAGCACAGCTGAACCACTTTGGGTAATGCAGGTTACCTTAACAGCTCACTGGTAACACACTCTCACAAGAATAGGTAAGACAGCAGCTGTATTTTTAAGGCCTACACACACACACACACACACTTTCTCCCTTACGACCATTACTCCACATTGAAAGGCAATCTTGCTTTCATTAGGGCAGAGATAGCTTCTAACCGATGTTGCTATATCTGGAATGAAAACGTATGTATCATATGGCAGCCTCATTTTCTTTCATTCACATCACACTGTAAAGTCTACCTTTTCCTCCTCCTCCTTCATCAAATGTAAAAGAGAGTTGTTGGTTGTGTATAGCACGCACATTAGCACAGATAAACTGCTCACTGAGTGTAATGATTAATGATTGAATAGTGCAGTTGTTGCAAAAATAAGTCATGCAGTGAAGAGAGATCTGAAGATTATATCTAACACCAGGGGATGGCTTATTAATCTTACTTCTTGAAGAATTCGTGAGTAAATCATTCTCCTTTATTAATGATATTTCACTTTGCTCCATGAGACATCTTTTATACATCCAGAAGGGCAATTATCTGTTTAGGCCAGGAAACAATATTAGTTACAGACAGTGCTTGAATGTTTGATCTCAGTCACTTAAATAAAAGAGGGGAAAAAAGCAAAGCACACTCCAAAGACCTACCCCAAATAGGACTGCATTTACAGATGGATTGATTTGGTTCCCCTCTATCTTGAAATGACAAATTACGTGTGTTTTCAAGTATCAATTAATGTGCAGCTTGCATACTCAAATGATGATATAACAACTCAAGGAAAATTACATTACTTTCATGTCTTCTGTGTCTGAAGGAATTCTATTTATATATGAGGTGGTTAAACATGTCTGAAATGGTTTATTAATACAAAAGCCTTTCAAAGGAAGATCTTAAATTCTTGATCACAATGAGATATTGAAGACAGAAAGTAGAGTTTATAATTTATAAAAATAACAATCTTTTTCTATGTTCAAAACTCTCTTTTTTTCTAGCTGTCCACCATCTACTATCCACCAAAACATTGGAGGATTTAAGGAGGGAACACTGACACCTGTTTAATAGTACTGTCCTAAGAACTATAACAAAAAATACATAGATTAATATAAATCTAGCCATCATCTTCAAAAGGAGTTTCATTAACTTGAATATGGAAATTATAAACTTAAATTATTATAGAAATTGCTTTAGATGGCATGGGTTGATCACAGAAGTGATTTGCAGATTCACAAAACTTTGACAAATATCTTACTATAGGTTTCAAAATATTACTAAGCTGAGTCATAGTTGTCCTTTAGATTAATAGATGAATTAAAATGCAGCAATTTATTGAACAAGTAATTAATTAATGAAAGGCAGCATGATCTGATGAATAAGAACATGAGCAGACACAGGAAAGAGGGGAAAATTCTACATTACTTTTCAAGTATGGATTAAGGCTAAGGATAATCTTGTCCTCTACCGAGATGCACTTGCATGTGTGGGCATTTGACAAAGATGTTGCAGTCTCTGAGAGCTGACATTTGAAATACAGACACCAGGCTTGCCAAGTGTTTGTGTGGAGATTCGTACTCTCACCAAACGTCTCTGTGTGTAATTGGTGCACATGGATGGATTGAATTAGAGCTGCTTAACTGGGTGTCATAGGTGTTCTGCTGCTGGCAGAGATTCTTTTCAGCTCAAAGAGGTAAAATGGCATTTACAGCAGAGGAACCAGAGCTCTGCCTTGTAAAGAAAACACAAGTGAACCTGTACTAAGGGATCTATTTGGGTTTTGGAAACGTGAAAATGCCTCCAAACTGTGTTCAATATCTGCTAATTAAACGTTTTTAATTAAAAAATATTAATTTATCATAACTATAAATTCTGGTAGAAAAAGGCTAGTTTAATAATGGCCCTGTATTGAGAGGAGGAAGAAAGCATTCAGAAGCACAACGGTCCCATTTTCAGAATGAACCAGATCTGGTAATGTGGCAATTTTCTGACAGTAGCAGTCTGCCTGACAGTGAGTCCATTTTCAATATTCAAAAATGCTTTTGCCTGGAATCTGAAGTTGCTTTAAGTTTTTAAAGTTGCTTGTGGAAACAAAAAAGAAGTCATAAAAGAAGCAGAACTGATCTAATAAAACTGCTCAAGGGTTTTAACTTGCGTACATTCTCGAGATTTCTAATTATCATTTGGTTGGTACTTTTCTTTCAACTCAAGAAAACAATGAGCATCCCAGCCATATTTCAAAGCCAAAAACATGCAGATCAAAATATGAGTGCACTTTGTATCAGAGTGCGGGTCTGACTGCAATGTATTTTCAGCACCCAGCTTCAGGTCACATACATTTTATTCGGGTTGAAAGCATGTTTGACCAAAATTACACCAGAACCCTTTTTCCCTAAATACCTAGGGTATATCAAGATTATATTTCACTGGTTCACTTCAGATCCAAATTTGATGTTACCTGATAATCACTAGACTCTCTACACATAAACCATATCCATTTGTCCACATAGCATTCAAAAATTGGGGAAATGGTATTTACTGGAAGAAATGCTTTCACATTCCTGGGCCTAAAAATGTGTATTAAAATTTTTGGGCTGCTAGAAGACAACCCCACTGAAGTTTATAAAATAAAGGTTGGCCTACAATGCAGTTAGCTATTACGAAGAAACCACAGTCTACTACCTTAACTTGATCCTTCCCACCACTCAGCCTCACATCACAGCACCAGGTTTAGCATCTGCCCATTATGCAGAAGAGCCTCAACAGAAAAGTCACAATCCAAACCCACATTTCTGAAACACAAGACTGTGCAGGATCAATAATATTCCCTGGACTTGCTGATAGTAGTTTTTACCCTTATTCTTTAAAATTGGAGCAGCATATTTGAAAATAGCATTATGTATTTTCATCAGAACTACCTCCAGTCTCATGCAGGCCTCAGTGACTAGAAAGCAGGGTCACAAAGTGATTTGAAAAAGAGAATAAACGTTATTAGTATTGATTCTTCTCTTTGAGAATTCCCTGTGGTCCTGCTCAGGGAACCAAGGTAGTGAACAGCAGCAAAAATCCAGCTTTTGTGGTGGGTGCCTGGATAATATTCAGAGGCAAGCAAATATGTGAACCCTTTAGGGACAAGCATATACCCTATCTGCTGTGTGAACCCACGTCTCATCCTGCTAATCTGGAACGTTAGCAGATCTGCTCAGATCCCCAAGCCTGACCTGTTTCCCAGAAGAGCATTATTCAACTAGGTTACACCAAAATAATCAGCGGTTAGAAATGAACATCAGTTGATAGTGACTCTATCAGCATTTTTCTCTTGCTGGATTTTTTTTCTTTCCTTAAGTAATTAAAAAGTGTCTCTGGAAGAGTAGTATGTACAGTATGTCATAAAGTCTCTCTGAACTACCTATATTTACCCCTGAAAGTGAATTCTTTATAAGACCTAGGATATCAAAGAAACGAGGGATCAAAGTAGTTTTAATAAGCAACCCAGTGTTTGTAGAACCTGCACTTTCATGTATCATGTTTTGTTCAAGTTCTTAATTTTGGTTCCTCACCACAGAAGGCACTTAAGATAACTATCTATAACCATATTGTCATGTTGAATCCTTTGATTATTTAACATGTACACCTGAGTGAAACAAAAATGCCTTTTTTCCCCATAATATTTGGACTTCATTGTATTTTCTTACATGAAACATAGATTTGATTTGTTTGATAGCTGGAACATATAGTAGCATCATTTTCTTTAGTATTTCTACTTGGATATTAACAGAGTTTAATGTAATACAGTTTTATCTACCCCCATACATTGATGTGATCTATAACACCTCCATCTTTTTTTATATTTCAAAAACAAACACATAACAAAAGATGGTAAAAGCTACAGAAAATAAACTTAACTGGGCCTTAAAAGAGAAACCAGAGGTTCCCCAGCGAACACCAGTATGCTCTTTAACATAGTAAAATCAATTTCTCACCCTCCTCTTTTTTGAAATCAGAGCTCTGCTATGTTTACAAATTGTTTTGTGGTGAAAACAAACTACTTTAAAAAACCCAAAACTCTCATATATATATTTGATCTATAGTCATAATAAAATTGTCAGTAAGGCTGAGAATTATTACACTCTGGTTTAGAAGCACAGATTGAAAGATGAAGGAATCATAACACCAGACTTTATGCAAAAAGCAATAATGACAAATTGATCTGGTAGCTATTCTAACTACACATCTGGATATAAAACTTTGTATTTTGATCTGAAAAATACCATCCCGTCAGTTTGGAATCTGAATGAGCAATGAGTTAAAAATCTTAACAGAAGCATACTGAAATACAAGCAAAGTAGACAGGGTGTGGGTTTTGTTTTTGTTTTTTACACGGTCAGGAAGTAGAAGATTGCTATGCCATCTCACTATGTCTTGAGACTTAGTAGCCAGAAGTACCCAAAATGCACATGGTACTGCTTTTCTAGTCACCTTTGAAAATTCAAGAATACAAAGCCACACACAGGAAAATAGAGATTTTGTAATACATCGAAGGACAACTGTAGCATATCATGTTCTAAATGAAACAGAAAAGGTAGGATGTAAACCACCGCATTTCTAGTCTGTGTCTACTACTGTTTATATTAAGTGCACTTCTAAATATTCCTCTTTATGCAAGTTAGAAATAAAATATTACTAGATGGTGGAACTGTATATTTGACCAAGAAAACCATGTACGTTCATGAGCTGGAACTTTTTAATGTTACATCGTTGTCAGCGTATTCCACAGAGTAAACCATGTTTTTAAAGAGATTATGTATAGACACTCTGCCTCTCATTTGGGACTTGTACCCCTGCCATGTGGCAACCATAGCAATTACTTATTCAAAGAAGCAATGTTAGGCCACTTGATGTAGTTTCAGATGTCTATCTGCAATTTGCAGAACAAAACTACCATATGCTTAGCCAAATCTGTCATATCTATATGAAGAATTCTGCCAAGTCTTTGTAAGACTTTCAGAAGGATCCATAGACCTAAAGAGAGGAGACTGTTCTATAGAAGAAGATATACAAGATTAATTCCAACCCTGATGGGAAGTAAACGCTTGTGTATAAATACCTAGAAGACAGTTTAAAGGATCCCTTACAACAGTCTCTCATGCAAGCTAAAGAGGGCATTTCCTTAGCTTTCCCCAGTGTGACTCCAGCAATCTTGTTCTCATTCAGCAAAGTACACTGGAATGGTGTGCTAAACATTTCAGATGCAAATGTCTTCCTTAAGCCTTCTTGAATACATGAAAACAGGCAACCTCAATGCCAGCACCACAACAAGCACAGTAGCACTAACAGCAAGGCATCTCGAGAAAGCATTGTTAATAGAAACAAAAATATGATATTTGGAGTCATATGAAAATAAGATGTCATCTCACACTTAGCTTGTAACAGCAGTTGTCTTTGTAGTTCTGCAAGTTTCTGTTTGATCACATCTAGCACTGACCTGACTCAGATCCCAAACTATGGATCTTCCTAAATACGATGCGATCAAGTCTAGCAGAGCCTTCAAAACGAAACAACAGCTCTTACTGCAACGACAATCAGTGCTAATCAGCAGGACCAGCCTCAGACGACCTTTCCATAAATGAGATGACATAAAGGTAGTGGACTCAAGTCTTCAGCTGTGGCTCCCTGCAACTCCAGGGTGCTACACAGGAGTGAGGGTGATGTACAAGAGAGGAAAAATGGGCAAAACGGCTCCCTTGGCTTCTTTGTGTACAAAATAACTTAAGGGAAAAGTTCCAAAAGAGGATTTTAATTTCCTGACAATCCAGGCAAGAGATTTCCCTGTGTTTCTTATCTTTTAGACCAGACCTAAATCAGGCTGTCATGTAATCAATGGACTAT